>NC_143561.1:59320000-59660833 GCF_054136105.1 Typopeltis vanoorti
TAGCCTTACATAGAGGGATTATGACCTCAATATTTCTACTTGTCAATATGTTCAACATCTAAATAATCCCTTGCGCTATTATGCCCACTTCTGCAGTATATCCTCTGAACTTCAGCTTGCTCTCCAACACCACATCCATAGCTTCATACTTTTAGACACCAAACTAACTGTCATGCAACAAAATGCATCATTGTGGTGAGTCACTGCAACAGGTTTGATGCTAAAGTTCAACCAGGAACTGTCTTAACCCTCAGCCAGTAGACTTGTTCTATAACAAAATATAGGGGCATTTGATTGACAATCAAAATATGCATTTTCACTTTGGACCATTTTAAAACAGAACTTGTATACTATTTTACTTTTTTTTTTTTTTTTTTTTTTGTAGACTCAAAGAATGACCAATACCAGATTAACTCCTGGTATCGTTTTTGGAGGTTTACCTATTTTTTATGTGGTGAATGATTTTCATCACCTGGTGTCAGACCACAATATTAATTATTGGAGTCTTGAAGTGGCGTGAAAAAGTGATTATCTTGGGAACCCAGCTATAGACTATAATCCAAGAATGATTATACTGCTATAGGGTTATAACAGGTGTATGAGACTTCACAAAAAAAAAAATCTCCTAAAAGAGGTACCAATGAGAGTCTGGAACTGCTGGACTTCATTTATTGTGGTAATTCTTTTAATTCTACTATTATGGATAAAAGGTAATATAGAATTACTAGGGTAGGTGATATGCTTTTCATTATAGGGAATACTTAGGGCAACTGAATATGAGCATTCAGTATTCTGAATGTCCAATCACTAAATGTCTGATGAATGTGAATTCGGTGAATTTCTGATGTAAGACTTCTCTTGAATATTTTTCCTCAATCTTTTCGGTGGCAGTCAGCATTAGAATTTTGATAATTGTTGCCTCTTGTTATATGTCTGAAGTTGGTCAAATTTCTGCTTTTTTTTTTTTTTAAATTGACACTGGCTATTGATAGTCATTACATTTTGTAATGACTTAATATTAGTAAATCAGCTTGTCCCTTTAATTTTCAGCATGCACCATGCATGACCATATTTTAAAGGTTACAAGATATATATGTTTTAGGAAACTGTTTTAGGACCATTACTGTTTAACTTGTATATTAATGATATTGGCGAAGATTTGGATAGAGATATTCAGTTGTTTGCAGATGATGCAAAGTTGGGACGAACCATAAAGAGTAGTGAAGATGTTGTGGCCTTACAAGAAGACTTGAATAAATTGAGTGATTGGGCACGGAAATGGGAATTTGAGTTTCAATGTTGCAAAATGTAAGGTTTTAAAATTTGGAAAACAAAGATGGGATGCAGAATTTATGCTTGATGAGAATATATTGTTGGAGGTATAGGAAATAAGAGATCTGAGGGTGATAGTGGATAAGGATCTAAAATTTAGGGGACACATTGCCAAAATTGTGAAGACAACACAAAGGCTTCTGGGAATGATGCGGAGGACACTGACGTGTAGAAGTAGGGCGATTCTTGTTCCGTTGTATAAGGCTTTGATTAGATCACACATGGACTATTGTGCCCTGATTTGGTCACTGGGTTTTCAGAAGGACGAAGAGATGTTGGAAAGGGTCCAAAGGCGACTAAGGTAGTTTCTGACCTCTGGAATGTCGAGTATGAGGAAAGATTGAGAAGATGTAATTTGCTGAGTCTGATGGACAGGAGGAAGAGGGGAGATATGATAGAGACCTACAAGTTGGTAAGGGGTTGTTATAGGATCAATGGTGGAGAAGTTCTACAGAGAATAGTGGGAGATCAGGGGAGAACCAGAGGCCATCCCTGGAAACTGTATAAAGAGGGTGTGAGTAGGGGAGTGAGAGGCAGGTTTTTTTTGTGCAGAGTTGTGAATGATTGGAATGCCTTGCCTGAGAGTGTAGTGTCTGCAAGGAGTTTGAGTGTGTTTAAGACACTGTATGATGAGATGTGTGTGTGATAAAAGGACCTCCCAGATGAGTCTTTGACTCCATGAGGTCTTGGGGTAATAATAATAATATACAGCTACACCACCAATTTTCTGGCAATGGATGGTCTGGCACCTCCTTTAGTCTGGACAAAATTATGAGAGCATATTTGAAATTCCTGTGACTGAAACTACTCTACTACTTCAATGGGCCACCACTAATGCACTTAAATAATTAAGTGCATGCTTGCTAAATTAGTGTGAGTGTGACTAGTGAAAGATGGTTTCAAAGGTTTAAGAAGCATTTATGGAATTTCTTCCATGAAGTTTGTGGTGAAAAATGTGCAAACTACAAAGTAGCTATTGAATATATGGACAGATTTGTTAAACTTATAGCTGACAAGCACCTCACTCCCGAACAAAGCATTATACACTTTTGGTGTATAATGCTGATGAAGTTGCATTAATGGCAATGCCTGCTGCGAAGGACATTATTAGCAGAGGACAAAGAAACGCCCACAGGATTCATACAATCTAAGGATAGAGTTACTGTCCTATGATGCTCAAACAATGCTAAGCCTACACAAATGCAAGCTGCTTGTGATAGAAAAAACTAAATATTCTACGGCCTTGAAAGGCATTAAATTTTACTTTAATGTACTGTTCAAATAAAAATGGCTGGATTAGCACTGAGGTTGTTATAATGGTTCAGAAAAAACCTGAAACCCAAGCACATTGCACATCTCTAGGCCTAACAGAAGATTGCAAAATTTTTCTCATTCTGCCTCCTTTACTTTGAGATTGCTCTTCCTATACACAGATCAGAACACTCCTCTTGGCATATTGAAGTCACAGACAAATAAAACCATATAACTCTAGACCCCCCCGCCCACACCAAATACATAGACTACCAAAAATCCATTAACAAAATGTGCTATTAAGTCTCATTATGGATGTAATGGCACTCATTCACCTACATACAAATTAGTCAAAGTGCTCAAACAACATACTGGCAATGCATCTTCGCACATAAACAAAAAAACTCTGCCTACTTTAAAGCCAGTAGTTTAAAACATTCCAACACACTGACATAATGGTCACTTTTGATGTCACCTCTTTATTCACTAATGTCCCATTCAAATACATCCTAGACCTCATTCAAGCTATATTTCTTTCCGATATCTCAGCCCTGTTTCAGTTCACCATGAACTCGGGCTATTTCATTTGGCAAGGAAAATTTCACAAACAGATAGAGGAACAGCCATGGGTTCTCTACCCCTGGCCAAATTCTTCATGGAGACCTTTGAAGAAAAAAGCCTTAAATTCTGCTCCACAAAAGCCCACCTGACTATGCTGTGTAGATAATGTTTTCTATTTGGCCACAAGGCCTGGATACTCTCTACATTTAACACATCTAAACAATCAACACCCCAGGATCCAGTTTACCTTAGAAAAGGAAAACCACAACAGTCGCCAGCCTAATGGATTCCTGACACCTGACATTCTCAGTTTACAGAAAACCCACAGACAAATAAATACATGCACCAGCAGTCGCATCTCCTCCCCCCACCCTCCCAACAATATAGGATTATAAAAACCTATATAACTAGGAAAATTAACTACATAACTATATAACTACAATCTCCAAAAAATATTAAAACCCTATAACAGCAATCTCCCTCCTTATCCCCTTGAGAGATTACTCAAGATCTATCACCATTACATATATCTGGAGCACATTTGAAAAACAAAAATCCTAAGAAAATACAACCTTCCAACTAGTTACAGACCCATAAAAAAATTGGCATCGCTTATCTGCTCCACCAAAGACCAGCCACATTCTCTAGCTCTACCAGGTGTCTAGTAGTACCCTTGCAGTTACAAACTGTCCTCTTATGGCCAAACAGGCAGGACAGCCAATATCAGAATTTCTAAACATGCAAAAAGTACATCTGGTTTCACCATTACATTCACTGAAGACTTGCTGACCATGCTTTGGACCCACCACAGGATATGCTGTAAGAAGGCCACTCTATTACACCATAGCAAATACAAATATTGAGGCTATTCTATTCCCCCAATCTGCCTCAGTTCTGAAATATATTCTAAACCTCAACAAATTTGGGTACATGAGACTGCCCCAAATTTGGGAAGCACTCATCCTGAGATCTTCAACTTAATGACCAACACCATCCTATCTAACCCACTAGAGGTCACCAATTCTCAATTCTAGGACTCTAAGCCTCTGATTTTGGTTGCCTTTCTTCAGCCTCATTTGCCCAGTGTTAGTGCCTGCATGCATATATCACTGATTTTGTGATCCCTGATGATGGCAATGCAACGTTGCCAAAATATACAAAAGTATTAAAGTTATTATAATTAATCTTTCAGTATATGTTATTTCCTGAAAAATAATAGTTATAAATTATTATTATTATCATTATTCAGGCCTCCATGGAGTCAAAAGACTCTGTGGGAGGTCCTTCCTAAGAACATAAAGTCTGTCAAGACTCATCGAAATTATATATTTAGTTTAACCGTTTATCCAAGTGTAAGCAAACAAAGTTTGTGCCTGAAGTATCTTCAGGACTGGGGCAACTTGTGGCTAAGGTGGACTGAGTTCTGATCACTTTCCTTAGTATCCCATAATGCAAAGCACATCTCCTTGTGGACATGTATAATGCTATGCATTATATCAGAACTCAGTCAACCTTTGCCACAAGTTGCCCCAGTCCTGAAGATACTTAAAGCGCAAACTTTGTTGCTTACACTTGGATAAAGGGTTAAGTTAAATATATAATTTATAGTCTAACCAAGTGATAAAAAAACTTCTTCCAAATAATAGTTATGATCTGTGAATGCTTAATAATATAACACACTTTCACAAAACGTTTGTTAGATGTAAATACTGGCAAGCTTATAGATCATTTATTGTTATTTGTTATTATTGCATCATACCTCCTAGGAGTCAGACTCATTCTGCTCTGCTATACGCACAATTTTCCATCTCGCCTACTACTTAATTCTCCATGTACACTCAATGACACTACTACCATTAACACCATTATCGCCCATCATTACCACCACTACCAGCAGTATTTTTTATCTGTAAATTGTGCGTTTTCGTGGCAGATTTGCTTTTACATGGGATGAAAAACCTGAGTTCCTGGGAGAAAAAAACTGCTACCTCCATGTGAGATCAGCTAACTCGCCTTCAAATGAAAAAGAATCAACTTAAACTGAATCGAACCCAAATCTTTTCCGATCGAAGGGTGCAATGTTCCATTATTCCAATTGCATTATGGAGGCATGTAAAGCATTTAACATGAAAGAAGTGCTTTGGTTCCTTGCTAGTGGTTAGGAGGAGATAAAAATATCAAAACTAAAGAAATGTTGGCATAAGTTGTGGCCAATTTTGACTTTTGATAATTTTCTGATGAAAATGTTGACATTGATACAGGATTTATTGTATCATTGGAAAAGAGAAAGTTGTTCTTGAGTTGCTTGTGTAGACAATAAGGTTATGGGACCTACTTCTAAGGGTATAACCAGTAGATTTAATGAAAAAAAAAAGTATTGCTGACTGGATGAACGTTGATGAAGAAAGACCTGTTGTTCATCGCTACGCTTGCTCTGAAATTATACTGTTCAGAATCCTGATGTATTTCATTCAGTTTTATTATTATTTATTATTATTATAATTATATTATAATATAATTATAATATGACTAGGGAATTCCCTCCCCTCCCCCAGTCTTCCGGACCGGTAGGCCAGTTCTCCTTGAATTCTGATGACTCGACACTCAGGGGCTACTCTGAGTGTCGAGTCTTCAAAAGGGGCTTTTGGTGCCTGTGCCGTCCAACGTCCCCCCCCCCGAGTTCCGGACTGGTAGGCCGGTTCTCCTTGAATTATGACTCGAACTTGCAACATATCAATAAAATTCTTGTCTGGTTGTCTTTAGCATGCAGAGCCAATTTCTTTTCATACTCAGACTTTGCTTTCCATACAACAATTGTGACTATTCTAGCCTGCTGCTTTTAACTTTCATAATGGACATCATCCTTATGCACACGGTATTCCTTTCACATCATCCTTTTCTTATGAATCTCTTGTTCTGTATATATATATATATACACAGAGACAAGCTAAATTACATTTCGCACAGTATGCTGAAGAGACGAAATAAATTAACTACATCAAAGCTATATTCTATTTAAGACAACATCAGAGAAACATTCTTTCATATATAATTTTGTTACAATAAAAATGATGTCCTAATTTAACATGACAATTGTTATATTAAATTTAGGATCATGGATTACCTATGGTCCTATTTATACTTAACTCTTAGGGAGAAAGGTTAAGTAGGTAGAATATGTTCCTTGTCTAATGTCTGGGGGCCATGGGGCCAGATAGCAAAAACATCGTCAATGTATCTAAGCCAGACTTTGGGTTTTAAAACCCAAAAGGATCAAAGCTGCATAACTGAGAGGAGACCTCCACATAGCCCTTAAAGGAATGCGGAGAACCGACCAGGGCTTCTGACCTAATGTCCAATCCTCACCTTCTCATGGTGCACCCTGTTGGGTATCTACCTGTATACTGAACAAACGAGGATGGGCTGGCAATTTTGGATTTAGCTGACCAAATTGTATTCTTATTGGTTAAACCAAAATAAAAAAATGACGGTACAACATGACAAAATTTCATGCCAGCTGGGGCGTCGCCCGGTTAAACAAGGCCCCTGTTGTTTTCGCCAGGGAACCAGAGCGAACAGTGAAAAGTTGGCTACTGGAACAAATCTGAAAACACACCCCAACTCAACATCACCAAAGTTAAAGATCGGTACTCAACATAAGAAGCTTGAATGGCAAAGAAATGGAGCTAGCTGAGGAATTAGATAAGTACCAGATCGACATAATAGGGGTGACTGAAACAAAAAAGACAAAAACTGGCGAGATCTTTCCGAGCAATAATTACAAAATGTTATATTCATGCAATAACAATCAAGGAAAAGAAGGAGTAGTCATAGTATTCAACACAAAATACGAGGCTAATCTGCTTGAATGGCAGGCAGTCTCAAGTAGAGTGATATGGGCAAATATGAGAATGGGGAACTGGACAACGAGACTTATTTGTGCCTATGGTCCCACAGAAGGTTCTATAAGGTAGAAGTGGAGGAACTTTTTGAGGCTTTAGAGAAAGCAACTGACACAATGAAAAAGGAAAAGTTGTTCCTTGTTGGGGATCTAAATAGCAGAGTAGGAAATGATTGTCAGACATACAAAAATATTTTGGGAAAATTTGGAGAAAAGAGCTAAGCTAATAATAATGGCAAATACCTGTTGGAGTTCTGCTCAGGACACGGACTGGTTATTACTAACACCATGTTCCAACATAAAAATGTGCACAAATTCACATGGAGAGAAGAGGCAAGGAATAAGAAAAGTCTCATTGACTATGTTATTGGTGATAGTGATGTTTTCTCCCTGGTGCAGGACACCAGAGTGTACAGAGGATTTGAAATTGGAAGCAATCACTATTTAGTCTTGAGCAGGATAAAATTGAATTTCATATTGAAAAGAATAACATGTAAGAAAGTTTTAAAGTGAATAAAAGTTGAGCAACTCTCAGATGTGAACTGTAGACTAACACATACAAAGATTATTGAATTAAAAATGAAAGAGTTTGAGAACAGGAACCAAACCTTGGAGATTCAGTGGCAAGCCTAGAAGTAAACCCTGATTGATTCAGCCAGAGAGGCATGTGGTGAGGTTGTCTTCAAGGATAGAAAAATCAGGACTCCATGGTGGACACAGGAAATAAAAGAGGCAGTGAAGGAAAAGAAGAAATCATATCAAAAGTTCCTGGCAAATAAGTCAACTTGTGCTCTTAGAGAATACAGAGTCAAATGTAAGAAAGCGAAACGGTGTGTTAAAACTAGCTAAACAAAAGTCATGGGAGGACTTTGGCACGAACATAGAAAATAAATATGAAGAAGGTGGTAAGATATTTTGGAGGTTGTTGAAGAAGCTTTGAAATGGAGGAGTAAAAGGAGTTAGAGGTGATAAAGGTGACATGAAAATGGGAGAAAAAGATATCCTTGAAGTATGGAGTAATTTTGTACTTCATTTTAAGGTAATTCAATTATGTTCTCTTTTAACAATTTGTTTTCTTTACTAATAGTACAAGTATTTCTTTTGTTATTATTGTATTCTTGTTAAAGCTTGAATGATCCTTTTGATGAAAAGGTCCTCATTCAAGATCTAACGATATGATCATTCAAGCATTTTCGCTTAAGCTTGAAGACAAAGACGTTAAAATTTCACATAAATTTTCAGACATGCGGATAGATTGAAAAATTGCTAAATGAACAGTGATAGCACAGTGGTAAAAAAACACTCACCAGGCATACAGTCAGAAATACATATCCATACTTGAAGTAGAAAAAGCCATCAAAGGCTTGAAATGTGGAAAGGCAGCAGGATTAGATGATATTCGACCAGAAATGCTGAAGTATGGTGGTATAAAAGTCTTACAGTGGCTGCACTGCATAGTTCAGAAGGTCTGGACAGAGGGATGAATTTCTGTGATTGGAGTAGAGCTCTAATAGTGCCCATATATAAAAAGGGAAATAAAACTGAATGTGAGAATTACAGAGGTATTTCCCTACTGAGTGTTCCTGGCAAGATCTATGCAAGTATACTTGAGAAACGGTTGAGAAGAATTGTGGAAGAAAAGCTTGGTGAAGAACAAGCTGGATTCAGGCTGAATAGAGGCTGTCAGGATCAGATCTTCACTTTACGAGAAATAGCCGAGAAAGCATGGGAATATAACAAAGATCTGTATTTAAGGTTTTTCGATTTGGAAAAGGCATATGACAAGATGCCAAGAGAGAAGCTATTCAATACGCTACAGTTATATGGTGTCAATGGGGCATTATATCAAGCAATACTTAGTCTGTATTCGATTTGTAAGTCAGCAGTTAGAATTGAAGGATGTACAGGAAGATGGTTTAATGTTAAATCTGGTGTGAGACAAGGATGTACATTATCCCCTCTGTTATTCATTATCTATATGGATGACATTATGAAGGAAAGTGGTATTAAACATGATATCAGAATTGGAGATGTTAATTTAAGCTCTTTGCTTTATGCAGACGATGTTATACTTCTAAATAAATCAGATACAAGTTTGCAAGATTCCCTGACTAAATTGAATAACTGTTTGTAATAGATGTGGTATGAAGATCAGCATTAAAAAAACAAAGACAATGAAAATAGGTAGAATTGTCGAAAATGTCAACTGTGTTGTGAACGGGGAACCTGTGAAACAAATAAAACATTTCAGCTACTTAGGTATGATTTTTAGTGAAGATGGTAAATTAAATATGGAAATAGACAACAGAATCAACAATGCTGGTATGGTAGGAAGTCAATTGAATAAATTCATATGGAATAAGAGAGAAATTAGTCGGAACACTAAATTAGCTATATACAAGACAGTGTTCAAACCAGTTTTAACTTATGGATCTGAGAGCTGGGTCAGAAGTAAAACACTTTACCAAAGACCAGAGACCACATATATGAGACTCCTGAGAAAGATTAGAGGCCTGAACAGATGGCATCAATCAATATCATATTAAAAACGAGGATATTAGGAAAGAACTTGACATTGTCAGCATCCAGGAATACGTTAGCAGAGCTAATCTCAGGTGGTATGGTCACTTAAACAGAATGGGCGAGTAAAGATTAGCAAAACAAGTGTTCTCTGCCAGGTTGGCAGGAAAACGACCCAGAGGAAGACCAAGATATAGGTGGATTGATACGGTACAATGTGCCTTAGACGATAGAAATATAAGATCTGATAATGATAATATTGGCGTCTTGACAAGTAATAGACTGGTTTGGAGGAAAATTGTAGATAAGAAGTTAGTAATTATGTCAATTTTTCATGTAGTACTATCATATCCTGTACACCCCTTGAGGGTACATGTCAGGAATTTGATGATGATGAGTTTTCGCTATCTGGCCCCATGTCCACCAGACATTAGGCACTTTCCTCAGCTACCTAAACAAACAACACAAATGCATAAAATTCACAATTGAGATTGAAAAGCAGAACACACTTCCGTTTCTAGATACACTTGTCACATGTCTTCCTTCTGGCAGTCTTTCCTTCGCTGTTTACCAGAAACTGACACATACTGGCAATATATATATATATATATATATATATATATATACACACACACACACACATACACACACACACATAAACTCCTACCACCACCCAACACAAAAACTAAGGTTCATTAATACACTAAAAAACAGAGCTTTGATGATGTGCTTCAATGAACAAGCACTTAAAGATGAATCAAAAGTTATCAGCAATATCTTCCTAAAAATGGTTACAGCCAAAATACTATCAACAAAATTCTGTACAAGAACTCACTTAAAAACAAAAATAAACAAGACTACAATTGAACTGTAACCATTCCATACATTAAAGTCATCAAACAAAATAAACAGAATACTACAAAAATACAATCTTAAAGCCACCATTGGTGCACCCTAAAAAAAGAAAAAAAGAATAGAAAATTTTCCAAAAATCTTTTCCTAATTAAAATCCTTTTTTTTTTATTATTTATGCTGTGTCGTGTCTTCTATTTCTATACTACATATGAATTAGCAGTCACATAAGGTGGGAATAACCTCTGGCTCTCGGGAATCACGGCCGTTGTGAACGTAAGGTGAATGAAGTAGTGCTCGGGCGATACTTTGTTTGCCCGAGTTGGGCCAGAGATCATGGGTATCATCTATTGGCGATCACTACAGACGCTCAGTCATAGGTCGTATGCAATGCATAGTATGTATTCTCAAATTGTCTACTCAAAATTGGCCTCCCCCCCCATGATTAAATCTTGAGTACTCATCCCCCCTCCAAGATTAAATCCTGAGTGCACCACTGAAGCCACCTTTTAAACCACCTGCAAAATTAAAGAACTTACTCAACTCATTCAGGGATCCACTCCCTCTGCTGGCCCACTCTGGAGTATACCATATTCATTGCACCTATAATTTGTCCTATATAGGGGAAACAGGATGCACAATTCCTATCAGAAAAAAGAAATATAAATGACACATTAAATATAATAACTATGGTCAAGCTGGGCTTTCTGATCATACCCTGAACACTTTACACAGAATTGACTGGAAAAGCACCTGTTTACATCACACCAAAACATGCTATGAATGTAAATTTAAGGAGGCCCGTGAGATTCATGACACAGTTGACAACTTGCAGATTGCTATTTTTCTCTAGTGCCTTGTACATGTAGACATCTTTGCACACGTTTGATGGGTTTCAACTGGATGAACACAAAGTCGAAATTGTTCTCTCCTCATCAACATTTCCATGACAAAGCTCATTCCCATCATTAACACAGTTATATAAATTGTTGCTCTTACACTCACATTCTCACCATTCCTCCCTTTATAATTTAGTTTCCCTGACTCTCTGTTACATCTCATACCAGTTATTAGTTTTTCTAGACTGCTGATACCAAATGCATTCAGGTGTAGGCTGTCCCTCTTATACAAATCCAGTCTTCCCTCAAACTCATTCATACATCCAAAAACTCACATCCATTCCTTTTAAACAGCCTATGCATTGAGGCGTTTGCCATCATAGCCCTACTTAATTCATTTTTATCATATCGAGGTAAAATACTGACGATTTTCACTTTTCACTTTTGCCTCTTCCAACAACCCTTTCATGTCCTCTCTCAAATTTTATACTAATGTATTTCATTTAATCACTTAAAATCACATTTAATTTATATTCATTATTTAAGTTTCCAGGTCCATGGTGCTTTAGATACATGGAAGAGGTATAATTAATGGGGCAGAAATGTACTGATGAATTATTACCATATTTACTCGAATATAACTCGCACCACTGATTTTACTTTACAAAAAAAGATGAAAAAGTTTTGCATATACCTTGCACACGAAAAAAAGTTTAGCACATTGGGGAGATAGTAACTGGCTCACCACAGTAAACAACATGCCCTTCCTAACAGCCACTATGCTTAGACTATACTGAGACATAAGAAAAACAAGTAGGTTTATTGTATCACTGAGTAAGGTACAGAGACATTTGCAGTTTATTGTTATTATTACAGGCAACTCCAAGGAGTCATTAGACTCATCGAGGGAGGCCCTAAACATCATGTCAACAACTATTCAGCTTCCACACAGTATCTATCATACCTTGCCTTGAACCCATTCATAGTCATGGCACCCACAACAGACTCTGGTAACTTATTCCACTCATTCACTACTCTTCATGCAAAAAACCTAGTTCTAACACCTTTGCTAACCCCACTCTTGCCCAGTTTCCATGGATGGCCTCTAGTCCTCCCACCACCAGACCTGTTTTGAAAAATATCCTCTGAATTAATCTTATAGAAACCCTTCAGTAATTTGAATGTCTCAATCATATCACCCCTCTTCTGCCTATCAACCAATGTCTGCAATCCACAAATCTTCAACCTGTTCTCATAAGGTTCATTCCATAGACCTGCTATCATTTTGGTCACTCGCCTCTGGATCCACTCCACCTCCTCCCCATCAAGAAGAAACCCTGGCCCCCCCAGATCTTGGCTGGGCACAGTAGTCAAGATGGGGTCTTATCAAGGCTCGATACAGAGGAACAATGACTTGCTTGTCTCTGCTCATCAAAGTATTCTTCAGTAACCAAGTGATTTGATGAGCTGATTTAACCACTTTTGCAATGTGCCCCCTAAACTTCAACTCCCTGTCCACCAAATCCCTGGCTTCGTCAATCTCCTGGAGTACAGTTCCACCAATGTGGTATACTGCTGCTAATTTTTTCACCCCTAAATGCATAACCTTACACTTTGCCACATTAAATTGACATCCATTCTCCTTAGCCCAGTCTCCCAATCTATCCAAATCATCTTGCAAAATTTTTGTTTGTGTGCTATTTGTTGACAAATAGCATTTGAAATTTTTGGTATCATTAAGACAGATCACAAAGGCTAACTTCAAATAAAATTCTACTGTAAATTGAATGTAACATGCCGTTTAATGTGTGTATGAGTCTGCCTGCCAGTCTGATGCGGCACGCAAATTCAACCAAAGGGTTGAAACTTTGTGTCAGTTGAGCCCACCTGCACGACACAGAAGTGGTACACGAACGGTAATGAAGAAGTCTCGTAGAACAATAAATGGGCAAAACACCATCCTGATGTGAACATGTTAAAACTAAGAAATATATATAGTGAATGTTGTTATGGCAGTTTCAGATATTTTGGAATTCAGTTGAAGAGAATCAGCATTTCAACTCAACAATTGTAAGCTTGCCTTTGTCGTTGAGTCATGCAATCTTTTGTTAATACTGCACCAATCATATGCATGTCTTCATAGCTGTTCTATCTCTACTGGCCTATCATTGCTGTCCATTTCGTGTTCTGCTTTCACTTCTCATTAATCATTCGTGAAGGATTGTTCATTACCTATCTCAAGTCTTGTAAATTACTGGGAATTTTTGCTTGAAATAATGGGAGAGAAGATGACTATTTGGGTAGATGACTTTGACAATGCACACAAGGCAACCACCCTTGAGGCTGGAAATAGCGATAGCGAATAGGATATTCTTGGTAAGTCATTCTCATTTTCAGTGTTTTTTTCCTGAAAACTCGAGTTTCTGAAAATCCCCGCATATATCTTGCACCACTTTTAACTTTAATTTTGGGAAAAAAAAAAAAGTGCGCGTTATATTTGAGTAAATACAGTATTACATGACCTTGATTTGTCTGGCAAAACAATTAGAGGTAATCTGGCAAGGCTCTGGACCCAAGGATGGCAGAAAATCTGCAGTGTTACCTGTATTAGCTTTACTCATTTTGCTGTCTGTGTCTGAACAATATTAGCACAAATAATATCCAGACCTATTTTGCATTTTTGTTAAAAATGCTTTCATATCCATAATCTTATTTTTAGCTTATGCAGAGCTCTTTTCAATTTCTGAATTTTAATCATTTTTATTATTGTATAAGAATCTCCATGGAGTCTGTAAACTCATTGCAGAAGGTCCACGTAATACCTCTCGGAACAATAAACTAACCAGAAAACCTCTCTGAGCACATTTCCCAACATAGCAATTGCAACAGAGTAGAAAACTATTCCACTCCATTCTAACCAAGGAAAATCATGTTTTCCACCTATCATCCCAAACTGTCTATCCTCATAAGCAGCACTCTACAGACCCACTCATCACGTTGTTCAGTCACCTCTGGATCCCAAGAAACTCAGGTGACCAGACCTGTGAACATTAATTTGCATGCGATCATGTCAAAGCCTTATAAAGTGGAATAACTTCCTTATATCTTCTTATTAGTATGTTCCCTCAGTAATCAAATAATCGTATGAGCCACTTTTGCAGTAAGTCCTCTAAACTTCACTTTTCCCTCTCCACCACCATCCCAAATCCCTAGCTTTACCAATTTCCTGGAATACAGTTCCATCCATGTAGTACACAGCTTGTAACCTTTTCATTTCAAAATGCCTAATTCTGTGCTTTTCTGCATTAAATGGGTGCTTGTTATGCCCTTCTGTCAGCTTATTTAAATCTTTTTGTGAGCTCTCTACATTGCCTTGGTTAACTATTATTATTATTATACAGACACCTCTTGGAGTCAAGACTCATCAAAGGAGGCAATAGTAACATATATTCTAACAGAGATGATGTTTATCATACCTCATCTTAAATTGGTTCGATGTTTGTACACTCACCACTTCATTTGGCAATAAATTCCACTCACCAACCACTCTCCATGCAAAAAAAAAGTCATGCTGCACTCTCTTATGCACCACACCTTTATACAACTTCCAAGAATGACCTCTTGTCCCCCCCCCCAATCCTTTTGAAAAATATCTTGGGTATCTGTTTAATAAGTACCTCTTAACAGTTTGTCTCAATCATATCACCCCTCTTCTGCCTATTGACTAGAGTGTAATTTACATTCTCTCAAACTGTTTTCATAGTCAGTATTCCACAATCCTGATTGCTTTTGTTATTTGCCTCTGAAGTTTTTCCAGAGATTGCATTTTCATCTAGGAATGCAAGTGACCAAATAGAGTGCAGTAGTCTAGATGTGGTCTAATCAAAGCCTTGTACAGAAGAATGACTACATCCTTATCTCTACTTGTGAGTGTTATTCTTAGTATACTGGCATTTCTTTGTGCTGTTTTTATTTTTGCAATATGTCCCTTGAACTTCAGTTTTTTATCCATCAATATCCCAAGATGATCCATCACTTCCTCCACCTCCTGTAATACAACGTTTTTAATATGATACACAGCTTTACTTTTTTGAGATCTAAAGTGCAAAACTTTACATTTACTGGTATTAAATTGATATCCCCACGTAGGCACTTTATTCAAATCGCTCTGAAGCACCAGTACATCTGCGTCATTCCTAATAACTTTTCCCAGCTTAGCATCATCGACAAATAGCTGAATATAAGCTTGCAAACCACTCGCAATATCATTAACAAACAAATTAAACAGCAGTGGTCCTAGAACAGAACCCTGTGGGACTCCAATGGTAACTCTCTTCCTGAGAGAAATGGCACCTGTATACACCACTGTTTGATATTGATTAGAAAGCTAGTTTGCTCTTCAGTCAACCAACTTTCCAATCCCATTTGCTGTAACTTATGCACCAGTTTATTATGTGGTAGCCCATCAAATGCATTTGTAAAATCCAGAAGTATCACTGTATATGAATCATCCCTATCCAGAACTGTAGTCACCTTATTATAAAATGTAAGTAAATTTATAAAACAAGACCACCCTTTAACTAACCACCGTTGACATCTATACAGAATCCTTTCCTTATCCACCAATCCTGTATTCTATTCCTAACCAATCTCTCCAAGACCTTAACAATCACTCCAGAAATGCAAAATGGTCAGTAATTTGAAACAACTGTTTTGCTTCCACTTTTATGCAATGGAACAATCTTGCCCTCTTTCCACTCATTAGGGATTGTTGAGGACACTAGACTCTCATTAAACAACAGAGTCAATGGAAGTGTCAGTTCCTTAGTGCATTCTTTCATAACATGTGGCAAAATTCCAATTATGCTGTTATGCTACCAAATTTTGCATCATCAGCAAAATTTCTGAATATTTACTGAATGTTTCCCTTCAAATAATTTCTTATATCAATAACAGTGGTCTAAAGACAGTTTTGCATCACACCACTAGCCATCTGCCTTTTCCTGGATTCTACTCCTTCATATGCTGTTTTCATACCTGTTCATCAGCTAATCTTGTATCTATGTCACCAGATTCACATTCATCCCAATTTGTGACAATCTGAGTAACAGAGTTCCATGTGGTATCCTGTCAAGTGCTTTTGTAAAATATAGCAGTATCATCACATAGCCATTCACTTTATCCAACTCAGCTGTTCACTCTATTATAAAAAATATGTAAATTACAAAGGCATAACCTACTTTTCACAAAACCATGCTGTTTCCCCATAGAGTATCATATTCTTAACCATCTCTTTCTGAATTTTGTCTCTAAACAACTTCTATAAGTCTATCAGAGCCAGAAGTTATAGGCACTAGTGAGATGTGGTTGGCCAAGGATAATGTGGTCATAGGAATAGAATGCAATGGATATAGTGTCTTCAGAGAGGACAGAAGGAACAGGATGAGGCAAGGGATTTTGAAAAATGATAGCAGAGGAATTAGTCAAAAAGAGTAGAAGTACATCAGGTGGACAGGAATTCAGAGGGCAGTTCATTTGAGACTGTCTGGTGCGAGATAGAGGCCAACATGACAAAATATGTAATTGGCTGCTGCTGTAATCCAAGGGATATATGGGAGAATGTAGATAACATCCACCTGCAAATTAGCATGATGAGTACTGTTTGAGTAATTATGGAGAGAAGAGATTTCTACAATGGGGACATAGATGGTAGGAGGAGGAGGAATGGTCACAGGGAAGGAAATGGTATTTATACAGTTGCTGAGAGATAATGCCCTGAGGCAACATGTAATGGAGGGGACATGTGGGGACATGAGAACTTAACACTAACCAATCTAGCTATGCTGCCTCTGTTTGAAGGAAGTGATCATATAGTACTGACCTGGGAGATTGCCAGACATGCAGAATTTTCTGTTAAGAAGGGATATATGTGGAATCACAAAGCAGGTGGTTATAACAAGCTGAGGAGACAGCTTTCAGCAGAGCAATGGCATAAGACTTTGAAGGTGGGGGAGAGATGCTGGTGCATATAAAATGATCAAAGGGGATTTGAAACAAGCAGTATCTGAATGTATGCCTAGAGCAGTGTTTCTCAACTTGGGACAATTTCACGGGAGCAATTTCAATATTTTGGGAGGCAATTAGAAAATGTACATATTTTATTATTACGTGACACCTCCAGGGAGTCCAAAGACTCATCGAGGGAAGGCATATTTATATTATACTTTTTCAGAACTTGACTATTATGCTAGAGGGAGGGCATCAAAATCTTTGAGACGTTGAGGTGGGGCATCAAAATCTTTGAGACGTTGAGATGGGGCATGATCCAAAAAACATTAAGAAACACTGACCTAGAGGATAAATCTAGGAGTAATATGGATGAATAGCTTCATTAAGGAGTTGCACACAAAGAAAAGGTTATGGAGGGATTATAAAGAAAAAGGTGATCTGCATGCCCATGAGCATAAAGAAGGTCAAAGCTAATTATGAGAGAAAGCTAGCTAATGAGACCAATCCTAAGGAGTTCTTTTTCTATGTGGCAAGTAAAAGGAGGAATGATTATGGAAAAATGACTCTTAACAGTGCTGATGATGGGGAGGTAATAGACTCAAACCAAATAGTTGAATTACTGAGTGAGCACTTTGCAGGGATGTACCATCTAAGTAGTGACATTGACTTATAGGAGAATAGAGGTTGAAGAAATGGAGGTGCTTAAAATATTGCAGAACCTCAATATGAACACAGCCATGGGATTAGATGACATACTGGCCCGTGTATTATGAGAATGTGCAAGGGAGTTATCAGCTCCTCTGACCAAGCTGTTTAATTTAAGCCTTAGTAATGGGAAGGTGCCAATGGAGTGGAAAGAGGGCAAAATAGTCCCATTGCATAAAGGAGGCTCCAAGACAGAAGTAGCAAATTATAGGCCAATCAGCATCTCAAGAGTGGTGGTTAAGGTATTGGAGAAATTTGTGAAAGACAAAAATTCAGGACTGGGTGGATAACAATATGATATTCTCTAAGGGATACCTTAGAGAATATCATAATGGTTTTGTGAAAGGTAGGTCTTGCTTTAGTAATTTGCTTATTTTTTATAGTCAAGTGAAAATGGAGTTGGATAAGGAAAAACGCTACCCAGTCCAGTGATATCGCTAGACTTTGCAAAAGCATTTGACAAGATTCCATATAGAACTCTATTACATAAATTGGAGCAAATGGGGATTGATATGAATCTAGTGATTTGGATTAGAGGGTGGCTAATAAACAGATATCAAAGAGTAGTTTATGGAGGAGTTGTCTAGGAGAAGGTAAGTGACTAGTGGTGTATCAGAGCTCAGTACTTGGTCATCTATTGTCTGTTTATTTTGTATATCAGTGATATAGGAAATGATTTGACAGGAAATATTCAGTGTTGTTTGCTGACAATGCTAAACTGGGAAGAGCAATGGTTAAATGAAAGTGATATGGAAATCCTGCAGGAAGACTTAAATAGACTAGCAGTATTGGCAAAGGTAAATGGCTGCCAGTTTAATGTGACCAAGTGTAAGTGATGCATTTTGGGAAGAGATCAAAAGCTGTGTTCTATATCGATGGAACTGAACTGCAGGACACCGAGGCCAGGGACTTGGGTGTGATTGTGGACTGGGAGTTGAAGTTTAGAGGGCATATTGTGAACGTAACCGAAACAACACATTACATCGTGGTTGTTGAAGAACACTGACAAGCAGGGATAGAGAGGTTGTTGTTACCCTATATAAGGCTTTAATAAAGCCACATCTGTGCTACTTTGCACAGATCTGGATTCCGTGGTGATGAAGTTGTGGAGAGGATCCAGAGGTGAGTGACAAAGATTATGGCAGGTGTGTGAAACGCTCCCTATGAGAATAAATTGTTCTGTAGGCTTCAAAAATTAGCTGATAGACGAAAAAGAGAAGACATGATAGAAGCATTTAAATTATTAAAGGAGTTTTATAGGATTGACACTGAAGACTTTTCAGTACATGGCAAGAAGGGAGAGAACAAGGGGTTATCAGTGAAAGTTGTGTAAGAGTGTGGTTAGCAAGGGTGTTAGGACTAGGTTGTTTGCTTGCAGTGTAGTGAATGTATCAGAGGTGGTTGTGGGTGCTTCATCAGTGAATGAGTTTATGGAGAAGTATGATAGGTATTGTGTGAATGATATATAGTGTATGAATAAATGAATCTCCCATGATGAGTCTTCTGACTCCATGGAGATACTTAATATATTAACACCTTTACTGCCACTCCCAAGATACTGATAGGTATATCAGTGTATAGGTTTGTGATTATCTGTGAAAAATACTAGTGGTGGTGTAGATGATGAATGTAGTTGTAATATAATAAAAATATATTACATAAAAAGAATAAAAATAAAAAAACTTCCACCGTAGTTGAGTGGTGGAAACGGAGAATTGTGGAGTAGGTGCCCTCCCTTGATGAATCCTTGGACTCCCTGGAGGTGCTATGTAATAATAATAATAATTCAATAGTTCTGTCTTGGAGCCTCTTTTATGTAATGGAGCTATGTTATCCTTATACTTTCTTGGAATTTTATCAGAGATGAGGCCTAAGTTACATGGTCAGAGACAATGCCAGTTACTTTGCACATTCTTGTAATGCATATGCTGATCTGATCTAATCCCATGGCTATATTTGCACTGCAATTCTGCCATAGATTATGTATACACAGATCATCATAGATATATTTTTGTAGAGAACTCAAGCTCTTTATCATAGTTTTTAGATTTGATATTTTCTGGGATATCTTTGCTTTTTTGAATAATTTGTATTAGTCTTTCCGATGTTAAATGAGAGGTTCCTATTTTAATTATCAGTCATAACTACTAGCATATTTAGATCTTATGTTGATCTGATCAACATAGCGATTAGATAATCTGGAAACCCTTTTCTAAAGATCAACACAGGTGTTTGTTTGATCTCTAGGAAAGATATTTTCAACACTTAATGCTTCAAGTAAGCTGAGTGGTTTTATATCAAACAATGAATATTATCTGTGACCTAAAGATGTTCATAAACATCCATATCACATGAAATTTGAGCCCAGATCTGGTTGGTTTTTGCACAAATACATTAGTTTGGACAACAAGGTCAACAATCTGCTTGAATACAGATTAGTGGTGAGAGAACACACCTAAGGTGTCTCTTCCTCTTAGCCTTATCTTTGCCACTCATTAATTACAACCTTTGTTTCCTAGTTTAAGCACTTTTTGAGTTGTGAATGTCATTGAGATCCATGTGTGAGTATTTTATGAGTCTTAGAATTCCAAATGAGAAGTATTTTCATAGTCTATGAAACATAGATTACAAATTCCAAATGAGTAGTATTTTCCTAGTCTATGAAACATAGATTATGATTGATCTCTAATGCATGTTCATTTAACATGTGGTTGGAAGTGGTTTCTGTCATACCAAGTTATGTATTTGATATTTTAAAGTTTTAATTATTATTATTGGTGTATTTCATCCTGGAGAAGTAAATTTTAATCCTACAGGGATAGGGCAGGTTCGAGGTTTAGAGGTGCAGGAGGAGAACGTGTTTCAAATACTGAGTACTCTGGATATCAGTAAAGCTGTGGGACTGGATGGTATTTCACCACAAGTTTTGAGAGAATGTGCTAAGGAACTGATAGCTCCTTTGACCTGGCTTTTCAATGAAAGTCTGGCTACAGGAAAAGTGCCCAGGGAATGGAAGGAAGGTAAAATAGTGCCATTGCATAAGGGCAGTAGCAGACTGGAAGTGTCTAATTATAGACCAGTTTGTGTGTCATCAGTAGGTGTTAAGATCTTGGAGAAATTAGTTAGGGACCGTATACAACATTGGGCAGATGAGGGTAATATTATCTGTGAAAGTCAACATGGATTTGTGCAGAGGTGCTCTTGTTTTAGTAATATGCTAGCCTTTTATAATAAAGTTACAAGAACAGTAGATGAGGGAAAGGCATGTGCTACCATTTTCTTGGATTTAGCAAAGGCATTTGAAAGGGTGCCACATGATAAGCTGATATTTAAGTTGCAGCACATGGATTTGGATGTCAGGTTGGTCAACTGGATTCAGGATTGGCTGTCTGATAGGTATCAGAGAGTTGTGTATGGTGGGGCAGTTTCAAGGAAGCAGAGGATTACAAGTGGGGTCCCACAGTACTCAGTACTGGGACCTATATTGTTTAACCTTTATGTCAATGACATTGTCAGTGGATTTCATGGGGGGATGTTCAGTTGTTTGCAGATGAAACTGGGAAGGGTTATTAGTAATAGTGCAGATTGATAGTCTTGCAAGAGGATTTGAATAAGCTAGACAGATGGGCAAATGAATGGGGGTGTCAGTTTAATGCAGCAAAATATAAGGTCTTGAAGTTTGGGACACATCGATGGGATGCTGCATACTCTATTGGAGGAGATATACTGGAGAAAGTAGGGGAGACAAGAGATCTGGGGTTGATGATTGATAGAAACTTGAAATTCAAGGGACATATTGCAAAGGTGGTGAAGGTAACACAAAAGGATTGTTGCAATAATGAGAAGGACTCTGATCTGCAAAGATAAGAGTTATCATTCCATTGTATGAGATCCTGATCAGACCACACTTAGATATTGTTATTTGGTCCCCAGGATTTGAAGGGGATAAATTAACTGTGGAAAGGGTACAGAGGAAGATAACAAAGACAGTTTCAGGACTGTACAATGTTAGTTATGAGGATTGGCTGAGAGAATGTGGACTGCAGAGTTTGGTGGATAGAAGGAGAGGTGATATGATTGAGACTTTTAAAATTGTTGAGAGGTGGTTACAGGGTTGACACTGGAGAGTTTATTTGCTTGGTTGAACAGTGGGAAGGAGTGATGACAAGGGGCCCATTCCCTGGAAGTTACGAAAGGAAACTGTGAGCAAGAGGTTGAGGAGTGGTTTCTTTGCATATAGGGTGGTTGAACCATGGAATGCATTGCCTGATAGAGTGGTGAGAGTGAGAACAGTCAATGAGCTTAAGGAGTGGTATGATAGACTTTGTGTTTCCTGGGAGGGACCTCCCATGTTTACTCTTGATAGACTTGTGTTTCCTAGGAAGGACCTCATGTGAGGAGTCTTTTGACTCCTTGGAGACTTAAATAATAATAATTATTATTATTATTTGACACCTCCAAGAAATCGAAGGACTCATCGAGGGAACTTGCATATTCTCTTGCAAATGTTTCTGAAGTGATTATTCTTGCTAGTATGGTTTACTATAGTATTTGCATTCTGTGTCCAATATTAAACGGTATCATTCTTTTTTTCTAGTGGCAGCACCATTCAGTTGCTTAGTTCTGGCAATAGACTATCTATACATATTTTTTAAGAAATTGGTAGATTTGCTTATTTACAAATATACCAAGTTCTTATAACAGTCTTGTATACCATCAGTAACTAGTTGTATTGGCATCTTTCATGAAGTTGATGGCTAAATTTTACAAAAAAATGTTGTTGTTATAGGTGAATCTCTTTGGAGAACAGAGACTCATTTTTGGAGTCCTACTTTAATCTTTATTTACCTGTCATACCTCTCTTTCAATTAAATTCATTCACTGACAAAGCAATGAAGACCACCTCTGGAAATTTGGTTCTTCCACTTTTCATTCATCAATTGATTCATTTGACAAGCAAAAAAAGTCTCATCCCATTGTTCTTTCTTTACATTGTCATATATTGAAAATTTTTTTTGCTTGAAGCTTTAAACCCTTTAGTAATATATTTCTATCATAACCCCTCTTTTTAGCCTATCTACTGAACTTAACTTTGTAAGACACACACGCATGCACCTTCACTTTATCCTCATATAGATATGTCACCATCTCGGTCATTTGCCTCTGGACCCTCTTCATAATTTTTTCATCCCCGAGCACCCCAAGGAACTGAACATGTGCATGGTGGTCATGTCAAAGCCTTATAAAGAGGGGATAATAACTCCCCTGTCTCTTTTCTAACATATAACATCATGGTATAACCATGAGGAAAATATAATTAATTTATTGAACTTGCTAATATTTCACTGTTTTTTTTTACCCAGCATCTTCATTGTGGAAATATTTTAAACCATAACTGAAAAAGAACTAAAGTCCTAACATGGCATCCTCAAGGAGCTTGATAGTAGTAAAGTTAAACAGCCAACATCCAAAAATAAACTTAATGATAGAAAAAGAAAGTAACAATTGTCTCCCCTTTTCTATACACACTCACATCATTATCCTTTTTTGTTTATAGAAAACCTACACATAGGAGAAGGTATAGGTTGTTTCAAATTAAAGTACAGAGCAATCTGTAGAGATAGCCAGTAGACAAAATATCCTCCAAACTTGATGGATACCCTAACCAGACCATGGGGAAGATATTTTGAACAAAAAATATTTCAACAAATTGATAGGAGAAATATGACACTGTGAGATAAAATTTACTAAATTTTACATACCACATGAGGTGTGTGCAGTGGGTCTCACTTTGCCTGAATGTGCCTTGCTTGCGAAGTGTTTCTATAGGAATGGGGAAAATGTTGCTGTACTTTGCAAGTACAGATGCCTAAAGATTTAGCAAAAAGGCCCAGTGACACCAATTACAGTGCAAGCATGGTTTGTCAGTTTAAGTGATAGGCAGCTTGACAATCTAACCAGGAAAGAGGACATAAATCTGAAATTCTATGTGTATAATAATGTTGTGTATAGCAAACAATTAGATTTGCCATACACAACAGTGTGAAGAACTTTGCATAAAGCATCGCAATGTTACCTGCATAAACTCAGCCATAACCAAGAGTTGCAAAAGGGAGATTCCAGCATCTGAGAAATGTTTGCATTGAAATTTCTGGCATGCATGGAGGTGAAACAAGAGTGGCCTTAAAACATCTTATGGAGTACTGAAGTTCATTTTTATCTCTGTGGAACAGTAATCACTCAAAACTGCCACATTTGGGCCATAAGGAATCCCCATGCATTTCAACGTTCCCTTACATTTGCTATAGGTCACAGTATGAATAGGATTTATGGTCAAGTTTGTTATCAGGCATTTTTCTTTGAAAAAAAACCATCGAACTGAACCTGTCACCTGTGTGGTTGCAGGTGTGCATTATTGGGACACGTTAAGCAATTTTGTCATCTTGCAAGATGCAGCAAAGAGGGTGCCTGAACAAAACAGTATTGATGCAAGAAGGAGCACCTCTCTATATAGGAAGTGAAGTTCAGCAATTTTTACATCAACATTTCACAGAGGATAGACTAATCAGTCTATTTTCTATGAAATGGCCACTGCTTTCACCATACCTTAACCCCATGCAACCTTTGGCTTTGGGATTACCTTAAAAACATCGGTTATATCAGGGCAAAGTTCTTTACATGGCAGATATGAAAGATAAAATTGCACATCTGTGAAGCCTTTCAACAGATCAGTTGCATTTCACTACAGACAATGTTGTATGACAGTATCAGCTTGGTCCTGCACAAAGGCCAGCATGCTGAATGTCATCTCCATTGATCAACTGGATCTCCTTGTAGCATGTCATCTCAATATATATTTATTTGTATCACAGTATTTTATGACATGAGCAAAATAAACATAATCAAAGAACTTTGTCATTGACTCTAAATCATTTTACAATCAAATAGCATGTAATTTTTTTTTCACTCAGTGTCATATTTCTCCCTATTGATCATTTTTGAACTATTTTTTTATTTTTATTGTCAAAATCTCTTCTCCATGCTCTGGTTAGGATACCCAACGAAAGGTTGAAGTTTGAGGGTATTATGTCTACTGGTTCTCTTTGGATAGGGGTACTTTAATGTGAAACACTCTATATTTACATAAGCAATCGCACCTCCACTCATCCCAAGTGTATAGTATCCTTAAAATCCTTATCACAAGGAGTCAGGGTTGCTAGTCAAACGACACAGCCCTTGAAACTGAGCTGAGGTACTTTTTGCAAGTTTTTTAGCCAATGGCTACAACCCTTATTAAATAGAAAAAATATCGCATCCCTTCTGCAACCAACATACAAGATCATAGCAAAACTATTCCATATCTTATATTCAGGGTTCATCAGAAAAGATAGCTAAAGTTCTCCACAAATATAATCTCTATGCCACTTTCAAACCACCTGTTTGAAAAGCTAACATCCATTCACCTTGAAGAACACAAAAATTACACCCGCAATCATCTGTATGGAGAAATCAGAACTGGCAGACCATGTTTTGGATATTCCTTTGCACATGATTAAATGGAAGACAAAACAAAACTGTGGCTATCCCACCCACAGTTTTGGGAAGTGCTGGTTTATACCTCCTTTTATGAATAGCCAACAACAACTAGGCCTTTCTATACATGTACTCCCTGTTTCTACTTGTATGTTCAACATCCAAGTAATCCTTGGAACTTTTATCATTATTATTATTATTCCTGACACCTCCAAGGAGTCCGAAGACTCATCGCGGGTGGACACCTGCAACTGCCTCAACTACTACACCGAACCTCTACTATGAATCATCTCCATCAACGCCATCTACCGCCCACCTCCACTACCACAACTAGTATTCTATGTCTGTAAATTGCGTGTGTTCTGAAGGGCCAGTTTGGCTGTAAGCAGGATGAAAAACCTGAGTTTCCAGGAGAAAAAACCTTGCCACCTCCGTATGAGATCGGCTAACTCACCTTCGATTGAAAATGTCCAGATGAATATTCCTCCCGTCGCGACAAGAATTGAACTTAAGCCTATTCCAATCAAAGGGCGCAATGTAAATTATGCCCTCTGAACTTCAAACACCCTCTCTTCTCCTTTACCCTAAAATCCCTAGCCTCATAGTTTATTCCTCCAGTCCAATGTAATGCACATTATATATTTTGTTCATCCCAAAGTTCATACTCTTATACTTTGCTACGTTAAACTGACAACCATTACCCTTTACCTACGTTATCAATCTATTTAAATCACTGATCATCATGTAGGATATGTGCATCATCTTGATTAATTATTGTCCTATTTGGTTTTGCATCACCAGCAAACAGTTCACTGTATGCACTCAAACTGTTGCATATATCATTAATCTTCAAATCAAACAGCTCTCCCCAGTATAGAGCTCTTCTCACACTCCACTCATCATCTACGTTATTCTCCTGAATTTCACTTCAGTATATACTTGATGTTTGCCAGCCATTCTCCTATCCATGCTACCAGCTTCACATCCATTCTCATTTCCTCCAATTTATTTATGTATCCTGTCAACAGTGGTGGATTACCCATTAAGGCAATGAGGCACGTGCCTAGGGGACCCAAGCTTTGGGGGCCCCCCCCAAGCCAAGACATTTTCCTATAGTGTTTTAAAATAGATTAATGTTTTCAGTAAATATCATAAAAAATCTTGATTATTTTAAGCGAAAATTTTTTCAAAACAATTATGTTTTTATACGTACTTTGAACTGTGCACACTATCTACGCCTTTAAATAATGCCGCAATACCAATGTCGGTGCTAGTCAACAAGCTTCGTAGTTTGTATTTTGAACAGCATGCGCTATCTACGCTTTAATCTATGCTGTATCGAGCTTTGATAAGACCCCATTTAGACTACTGTGCCCAGATATGATGGGCGCCAGGGTTTCTTCTTAATGGGGAGGAGGTGGAGAGGATCCAGAGACGAGTGACCAAGATGATAGCAGGTCTGTGGAATGAACCTTATGAGAACAGGTTGAAGATTTGTGGGTTGCAGAAATTGGTTGATAGGTGGAAAAGGGGTGATATGATTAAGACATTCAAATTACTGAAGGGTTTCTATAAGATTAATTCAGAAGATATTTTTGAGAATAGGACTGGTGGTGGGAGGACTTGGGGCCATACATGGAAGCTGGGCAAGAGTGTGGTTAGCAAGGGTGTTAGAGCTAGGTTTTTTACTTGGAGAGTGGTGAATGAGTGGAATAAGCTGCCAGAGTCTGTTGTGGGTGCCATGACTATGAATGAGTTCAAGGCGAGGTATGATAGATACTGTGTGAATGTTGAATAGTTGTTCTTGACATGATGTTTGAGTCTATCGACTCCTTGGAGTTGCCCATAATAATAAATTAAACCGCATTACCAATGTTGCCGCACGGTTACTGTTGACAGCTTCGCGGTCACGAAAATGATTGCATTGCCGAGATAAGAAGTTTCGCCTGGTTGCTCCTTAACTTCATTTGTTATTGAATCATGTAAGAGAGGTGTTTGTTTCAAAAATACCTTTTTAGGGTGACTTTTCGTGTTTTCATTATTTGAGTGTAGTGCAAGTAAAAAAAAAGATAAAAAAATTTTAAATCAAAATTTTAAAAAAAGAAAAAGTTTTATTATTTATCATTCTTTAACCCTTTAACAGGCAGAAAAATCCAGAAGTTCAAAAGTACAAAATTTCATTTATTTGCCACCTAACTTTTATTTCTTTTTATTATTTTTTATTATTATCATTTTTTTGGTGCCCAACTATCCTTAATCTACCACTGCCTGTCAAGTGCCTTTTCAAAGCATCCAGCAGCTGTCACTTGATTATAAAGAATGAGTAAATCCCTTCCTAAAGCTGCTTCACTGTCCTCACCCCATAGATTATCTGTATACATATCCACCCATTTCTGAATCCTGCCTTGAAAGATTTTTTTCCAATCACTACTCCTGATATACTAATCACAGTCACAAATTGTTTTCATCCTTATTTTATCCAAATATGTGCAAACAAAAGTTTGTATTGAGGTAGCTTTGGATCTAGATTATTTGTATATAGGGCCCTTCGACTTCATATCAAATTGCTTTCTTATCCCATAATATACATCATAGTCTTTTTAGGTGTGTAACATGCCATCCATTATGGAAATAGTCACTACCCAGACTTGTTTTGACATCTATTTATGTCTCATTAGTGGGTGCAAGCCCTGTGGAAATAACGAATTAACTCAGTGGTAGAAGTCATAATTCCACAAAACTGGTAGCAAAAAAAAAAAGAAAGAAAAAAAAAGGCATATAATAATCTGCATTAGACATATTTGTAACAAGTCTTTTTGCTGGAAAGGGAAATGACATGACAAGACATTCTTGTCATTCCTATCATGGTATCACTGTGAATACAAATAATTGTACATGAAATATAGGAGGTAATCGAACTCGAGCATCAAACTATAGGCCTATCTCTGTGTCAGGTGTTGTGGTTAAGTTGTTGGAGAAGCTTGTGAGAACTTGGATCCAGAGTTGGGTTGATAACAATGGTATTATCTTTGATGGACAGCATGGATTTGCTAAAGGGAGGTCATGTTTTAGTAATCTACTTACTTATTACAATAAAGTGACTGCTTCCTTGGACAGAGGAAAAGGATACACAGTAATATACTTGGATTTCGCAAAGGCTTTTGATAGAGTACCTCATGATAGGTTGACAGTCAAACTAGAGCAGATGGGGTTGGATATTAGATTGGTGCATTGGATTGGAGACTGGTTATCTGATAGGTATCAACAAGTTGTGTATGGGGGAGCAATATCCAGGAAAAGGAAAGTCACTAGTGAAGTGCCTCAGGGTTTTAGGTCCATTACTGTTTAAGTTGTATATTAATGATATAGGTGAAGATTTGGATGGAGATATTCAGTTGTTTGCAGATGATGCAAAGTTGGGACAAACCATGAAGTGTAGTGAAGATGTTGTGGCCTTACAGGAAGACTTGAATATAAAAATTTCCGTGATTGGGCAAGCAAATGGGGATGTGAATTCAATGTTGCAAAATGTAAGGTTTTGAAATTTGGAAAACAAAGATGGGATACAATTTATGCTTGGTGAGAATATATCATTGGAGGTAGAGGAAATAAGAGATCTGGGAGTGATAGTGGATAAGGATCTAAAATTTAGATCCTTATCCACTTTGGCCACATTGGACATATTATCAAAATTGTGAAGACAACACAAAGGCTTCTGGGAATGATGCAGAGGACACTGATGTGTAGAAGTAGGGAGATTCTTGTTCCGTTGTATAATGCTTTGATTAGGCCACACATGGACTGTTGTGCCCAGATTTGGTCACCGGGTTTTCAGAAGGATGAAGAGATGTTGGAAAGGGGTCCAAAGGAGACTAAGGTAGTTTCTGACCTCTGGAATGTCGAGTATGAGGAAAGATTGAGAAGATGTAATTTGCAGAGTCTGGTGGACAGGAGGAAGAGGGGAGATATGATAGAGACCTACAAGTTGGTAAGGGGTTGTTATAGGATCAATGCTGGAGAAGTTTTACAGAGAATAGTGAGAGATCAGGGGAGAACCAGAGGTCATCCCTGGAAACTGCATAAAGAGGGTGTGAGTAGGGGAGTGAGAGGCAGATTTTTTTCATGCAGAGTTGTGAATGATTGGAATGCCTTGCCTGAGAATGTGGTGTCTGCATAGAGTTTGAATGTTTAAAACACGGTATGATGAGCTGTGTGTGATAAAAGGACCTCCCAGATGAGTCTTTGACTCCATGAGGTCTTGGGGTGGTGGTAATAATAATATGTTCATGATTGCATGTGAAATATCTTTAAGAATATAACTTATGAAGTATAATTTATTTCCTTCTCTTTCCAATGACAAAACTTCCTATAACTATCTCTAATCCACAGTTAGTTCTCAGTATATATACAGGAGTAATTAACTTTAATTGCAGTATTCCAGAAGATGCTTTACCAACACAGCTTCTATTGATGTGATCTTAATCAAGGTTTTCCAGAGAATGCTTATGTTTAAGTTGGTTCTTGCTAACAGTAACTAGCAAGAACCAACTGGTTAAAGCTGGGTGGTTCTGCAGAGTGCTTTTTTTTTTCTCCTCCTGTCATTGACAAACTATGGTTTGATACAATGTTGTATGGGCAAAACAATACTGAGTGATGAGCTTTAACTGATCCTTTCAGATCACTCAGTGAAGTTTTTAGAGTGATCTTTTTTTTTAGGTCGCTCACTGTTTTTTAGAGAAGATCCCTTACCTTTTGTTTGGTCTCAGTAAAGGCCAAACTGTCTGGCTAGCAACTCTTTCTATAATGCATTACATTATATATAAGCCTGATAAGAAAGCATTTTGTATTATGGGATAGAAGAAAAACTTGATGTGACAGGCGTCACAATATATAAGCAAGCTAGTTATGAAGATATTTCACATGCTAGCCTTTTTTGCTCAATAGATAAAATAAGCATGAAAACAAAAATATAATTTCTTGTCAAGTGTAATTTATTATCCTTCTCAGCATGAAAATTTACTACCAAATTGATGACATTTTCCCAGCTCACTTCTTCCACTATTTCTTTAACAGACTTGATTATCAAAATCATTAAAAAAAAACTTGGTATTCACTTTTTTATTGTATAGACCATTCTATTCCTTCTATATCATATTCTTTGTGGTATCATTTAATTGTTTGATTTTTGGTTCTTATCTACTAATTAGTTAGTAAATAGTGGCATCTGTTACTTTTAGTGCAACAAATCTGCTCCATGTGATTTAGTTGCACCTAGTCTATAAATTCCTTGTGTGTGCTTCTTACTGCAATCCCAATTCTTTGCCTATTGCTTATTTTGTTACATATTTCCTGTTGAAATGTTATGGCCTTGCATTCCCTTGCATAACCTTTTCCTCCTAGTAGTGTCCAAATGACATTATTCACCTGTGACCATTACATTATATTATAAAGCAAATAAAGCATACAATCAAGCATAGTAACTACATTTATTTGTAAGTTCTACTTAAATCTAGTGTCTTAAAAATCACCTTTATACATGTTTTGCCTTTCTGGTATGTGACCTAATTCTTCTGTCATAAAAAATTTGCCTCTCATTTTCTGATATTAGCGACATTATTTCATATGTCATCAACTGCATCTTCTTTACACTTAGCAGTTAACAAGCATATTGGTATACAGCTGTCTGTCTTAATTTTTGGCTTGTGATTGCATTATTTGTTTTTTTGTATATATATATATATATATATATATATATATATGTATATGTATATATGTATATATATTCTGATAATGTCACTGATGTAAGTAAATCTGAATGGATTTCAGAAGTTCATTAATGAATTCAAGATTCATTAATTAACTACTACTGAAAATTCCTATGAATATCTGATCCATCTCTAAAATAGGAAATCAGAAAATTTTAACTGCGTTTTCAACAGTTAACAAATAGAACAAGTAGCATATGATTGGGAAATCAAATATATAAATCAATAATAGACTGAGCAAAGCTGGTATGGTTAGATCTCTAGTGGAATTAATTCATTATTATAACAACTCTCATGGAATCCACATGAGAGTTGTTGCAAACCAGCTAGAACAGAGATTCTCAAAGTGTGGGTCACGAGCTGATTTTGTGTGGGTCGTGTTAAAAATTAAAATATGAGAGTAGTTTACATGTTCATTAGGAGAGTTTTACTTATCGAGAATCATTAGATGAACAGTTCAAAGTCGATTCAGTTAAAAATCCCATGAATTACTATTTCTATCTAGTTTCTCTCGGCTCGCAGATCTATATATCAAATAAAATTCGAATTGCTTATCAATCAACTCTCGACAGCAATTACACTTCGTTATTGTGCATAGCTCAAAAATGTAGGTGAGTAGACAAACAGGTCAAGACATGCTCGATCGAACGAACTTGTGACAACATGTCGCGACATTCTTAGTACAGCTGCATGCTGTCACAGGTTAAAATAACAGGTGCATTGATGCAAGTTAGTTGTCTGTAATCGCAAATAAAATGTATGTATTTTCTTAATTTAATAATTAGCATGTTATGTACATAAGTGTTTATCTAATTATTTTTTTAATATTTACCTTTTTTAATACTTTTTTAATATTTTAATAGTAATATATGAGTGATTGATAAGGAATCTGTCGCAATAAACTTCAATTATCAAATACCTTGCGTCTGAAAATAACATATATCAATGTGGATATCAAAGACATCATCAACAAAAATAGAAAACAACCATTCTTTACATACACCTCATTATGTATCTGATTAATAAATCAGATACATAATGTTATTATTATTATTCGTGGCACCTCCAAGGAGTCCGAAGACTCATCGCGGGAGGACACCTATTGTACAACTCTCCATCTCCACTGATCCTCTACTACCAATCATCTACATCAGCACCATCTACTGCCCACCACCACCACAGCTAGTATTTTTTTGTCTGTAAATTGTGTGTGTTCTTAAGGGCCGATTTGTCTGTATGCGGGATGAAAAACCCGAGTATATTAAGTGTATTCATTAAAAAAATTTAAAAGTAGTAAAGCGATATTTTTTTTTATTCACCTCCACTCTCTTTTAAAATACATGCATTACAAGCGAGTGAGTCGCGAAAAATTACTATCTTCGAAAGTGGGTCCCAACCCATAAAAGTCTGGGAAGCCCTGAGCTAGAACATGCAGAACTTAAACATACAGTAATACAAGGGCATGTAGACTTTGGCTGTAATTCCAAGTAACAGTAGCAGAACTTTAAACTCATTAACACTCCTAGCAACATTAGCAACGCCTGCTAGTAATGCATTCCACTTGCTCACTACTCTCTCTCTCTCTCTATATATATATATATTCTCCTCACTTATTTACTTCTTTTTACTACCTTTTATACGACTTCTAGAGAAGGCTTCTTATTCTCACACTCTGCTTCATGTACAGTTTTTTTTTTTTTTTTGTATTAATCTTATGAAATCTCAACAACTTGCACATATGTATCATCTCACCTCTTTTCACCTATTTAATAATTGGTATTAAATATGGAGGGGTGTAATAATTTAGACCCTCCATGGAGTCAGAAGACTCATCACGGGAGGTTCATTCAACTAACAACATATTTCTCATACTGAATCTTAAAATCCTCAACACTCCCCGTATTAATAGACTCAATGGGAGTCGCAATTCTCAGCATAAAAAAACCTATTCCTCACACCTCTCTTCATCACACTCTTATAAAACTTCCAATGTTGTCCTCTGGTTCATCCCTTTTTGTTTATTGACTAAATTCTGCAATAAATTTGCAGAATTTCTCCACATAACCAGTATTCCAGAATCCTGATACTGCATTTATCATACATCTCTGGATCCTTTCTGGAGTTGCCATTACTTAAGGGTGGTAGCAGAGTGGAAGTGTCTAATTATAGGCCAGTTTGTGTGTCATCAGTAGTTGTTAAGATCTTGGAGAAATTAGTTAGGAACCGTATACAGCATTGGGCAGATGAGGGTAATGTTATCTGTGAGAGTCAACATGGATTTGTGAAGGGGGTGCTCTTGTTTTAGTAATATGCTAGCCTTTTATAATAAAGTTACAAGAGCAGTAGATGAGGGAAAGGCATATACTACCATTTTCTTGGATTTAGCCAAGGCATTTGACAGGATGCCACATGATAAGCTGATATTTAAGTTGAAGCACATGAGTTTGGATGTCAGGTTGGTCAACTGGATTCAAGATTGGCTGTCTGTTACCTATCAGACAGCCAAGCTTGAAACTGTCCCACCATACACAACTCAAGAGAGTTGTGTATGGTGGGGCAGTTTCAAGGAGGCAGAGGGTTAAAAGTGGGGTCTCACAGGGCTCAGTACTGGGATCTATATTGTTTAACCTGTATATCAATGACATTGTCAATGGATTTCAGGGGGATGTTCAGTTGTTTGCAGATGATGTGAAACTGGGAAAGGTTATTAGTAATAGTGCAGATGTGGTAGTACTGCAAAAGGATTTGAATAAGCTAGACAGATGGGCAAATGAATGGAGGTATTGGTTTAATGCAGCAAAATATAAGGTCTCGAGGTTTGGGCCACATCAATGGGACACTGCATACTCTATTGGAGGAGGAGGTAGGGGGGACGAGATCTGGGGTTGATGATTGGTAGAAACCTGAAATTCAAGGGATATATTGCAAAAGTGGTTAAGATAACAGAGGATTGCTGCAATATTGAGAAGGATGCTGATCTGCAGAGATAAGTTATCTTTTTTTTTTTTTTTACTTAGATGGTGCCTAATTAGGACTTTAGTCTTGTGTTTTATACTCGCTATTGTAACAAACTTTGTTTGTGTGCTCTGAAGATGCTGGATATAATACCAGCAAAATATTAGCTTTTAAGTTAATAAATAGTTATTTTCTTATCAATCTGTATTCGCATCAATACTGTTAAAATCCAATTCAACATGTGTGACGAACACATAAGCCTTTCCACACAGTTATCATTCCGTTGTATAAGACTCTGATCAGATCAGAGTATTGTTCTCAGATTTGGTCCCCAGGATTTGAAGGGGATAAATTAACTGTGGAAAGGGTACAAAGGCAGATAACAAAGATAGTTTCAGGACTGTACAATGTTAGTTATGAGGATCGGCTGAGGGAATGTGGACTGCAGAGTTTGGTGGATAGAAGAAGGAGAAGTGATATGATTGAGAGTTTTAAACTGCTGAGAGGTGGTTACAGGGTTGACACTGGGATGTTCTTTCACTTGGTTGAACAGCGTGAAGGAGTGATGACAAGGGGGGCCATACCTGGAAGTTAAGAAAGGAAACTGTGAGCAAGAGGGTGAGGAGTGGTTTCTTTGAATGGAGGGCGGTTGAAACGTGGAATGCATAGCCTGATAGTGGTGAGAGTGGTCAATGAGTTTAAGGAGTGGTATGATAGACTTTGTGTTTCCTAGGAGGGACTTCCCACAATGAGTCTTGATATACTTTGTGTTTCATAGGGAGGACCTCCTGCAATAAGTCTTTGTCTCCATGGAGGCCTAAATAATAATAATAATCACATGTAAGCTAGGTGACTAATTTTCACACATGCATAATAAGAAATAGGCCACAACATCAAGCTACAGTATACAATAGAGTGATTGTTATTATTACTTGGCACCATCCATGGAGACAAAATACTCATCTCACTTAGTGCTCAAACTCATTTATGATGTACTCATCTCTTGGCAATACTCTAAAAATCTGCCAGCCTGGTTGACCGATTGGTTAGCATATCAACTCTCCAGCGAAGTGGCTACGGGTTCAAATCCTGCCAGGGGTATGGATGTTTGTGATAGTCCTACTAACCATTGATCATATGTAGTGCTGTAACTTGTGTCCTGGTGCAGTATGATCTTCAGTACCGTCGACAGGGTGTAGCATAGAGGCAGCCTGCCTCATGTCACGGCTTAACGAGGGCGCTTGTTCAGCTATATTGCGGTAGGTGCCATTGCTACGCTAATTCCTGTTAGCGTGCTAAGTGTGGAAAGAAGTTTTTCCAAGCTTAAACTGATTAAAAATTATTTGCGAACAGCAATGACCCAAGAAAGATTGGTTTGGCTAACGACTATATCGATAGCGGCAGACATAGCTTATAATTTAAATTTAGAAGAGCTATAAACAGTTTTATTGTGCGATATTTCCATAGAGCAAACATTTAATTAATATTATTATGTAATTGTTTCGCATTAATGTTTCTCTTGTAATAAAAACAAAATAGCAATTGGAGATTTTCTTATATTGTTGTCTTATAATCCATCAGGGGTGATATTTGTTTGCCTTAGGGTGTTATCTCATCTGGTGATGATCATGAACATATTTCATGTACAATTATTTGTGTTCACAGTGATACCATAATAGGAATGACAAGAATGTCTTGTCATGTCATTAAATAATTTGGAAGAATTTCACCAAAAAAGTCTTCTGATCATGATCGTATCTTCCCAGCTATGCTCCAGAACTAACATGTTCTATATTATCTCCACACTTTTTTATACCCATTTATCCTAATACGTGGAAGTCAATGCAAAAAAAAAAAGGGGTGGGCAGAGATAAGTTAAATAGTTTAAGAGAAGTCAATAGTTTAATAATAGACTATTGATTTCATCACTCTTCTCAGTCCTCCTCAGAATAATAGAGAAGGTAATCAGTAGTCAATTTCTATACCACCTAGAAGCCAATAGTTAATAACTACCAGCATGGATTTTGCCATTCTAGATTGCTAACGCTCTCCCCTTAGCTTATATTATGCACTACTAGGTTCATGCCACGATAAGCTTTGGAGAAACCTCTATGTTTGTTTTGACATTTCCAGAATGTTTGATTTTGTCTGGCATTGAGGCCTGCTGAGTAAATTCATCCTTTAGCCTATCTTCCACACTATGTAATTGGGTAGCTCTCTCTCTCTTGTCAGTCTCTACATATCTTATTGGATGGCTTCCTCTCTTTGAGCTTCTTCCCCCAGTGCAGGAATGCCTAACATAGTTTTGCTGACAATAGTAGTACATTCCATTTCTCCTGCTAATGTGATATATACCCTTCTGTTCATAAATATCAAGCTTCAAGATCTTGGAAGTTTAGTATCTCCACGTTTGGGTCTGCCTCCCACTGTCGAGACTTCAATAAAGGTTGAAACCGGTCTGGGTAGTGGCCCTTCCCTTAATGCATAGCAGTATATATGTCCGCAAGGAGATGTGCTTTGCATTATGGGAGATACTGAGACAAGGAGTGATGAGAGCTTGGTCCACCTTTTCTCGGAGTTGCCTGGTGTTGCACCACCTTACCTCAGTCCTGAAGATCTTTTCAGGCGCAAACTTTGTTTGCTTACACTTGGATAAAGAATTAAACTAAATTTATTATACTTCAAGATCTTCTACAACTAATGCCTTGAATGCTGATTTCCATACCATTTTTAGTATGGGATAATCTAGTTATTTTCATCACTATCAAAATGCAGTCATGCATCTTATTTTTTTCACATAAAAAAGGATCTCAAGTGTGTGTGTGTGGGGGGGGGGGAATTTTAAGTAAAGGATCAGAAAGGGGATATTATTATTATTTGACACCTCCAGGGAGTCCAAAGACTCATCGAAGGAGGGCACCTGCTCTACAACTCTGTCTTCACCACTCAATCCACCAACTGACTGCAACTACACCAACGCCATCTACCACTACTATTTCAACAGACAATCACAAACATCCATGCCCTCGGCGGGATTCGAACCCGCAGCCCCTTGGCTGGAGAGCGGATACACTAACCACTCGGCCAACCAGGGTGGTCATTGGTGAAATTTGGTGAATAAGGCAGCAATGTCAAAATTTACCGTGATGTCAATGTTACTTAAACCAAATCTTGGATTAAAGACTTGAAGTGGGTGGAATTTTTTATATATATAAGATGAAGTATGTCTGTAAGAGGAGTTAAGAATCAGCAGCAGATCAAGAAAAAAAAAAAAAAAAAAACTAATCTAAATGAACGGTTGTGTTGTTATTATTATTACCCCAAGACCTCATGGAGTCAAAGACTTGGGAGGTACTTTTATCTGGGCGGTCCTTTTATCACACACACACACAGCTCATCATACTGTGTCTTAAACACATTCAAACTCCCTGCAGACACCACACTGTCAGGTAAGTCATTCCAATCATTTACAACTCTGCACGAAAAAAACCTGCCTCTCACACCCTCTTTATACAGTTTCCAGGGATGACCTCTGGTTCTCCCCTGATCTCCCACTATTTTCTGTAGAACTTCTCCAGCATTTATCCTATAACAACCCCTTACGAATTTGTAGGTCTCTATCATATCTCTCCTCTTCCTCCTGTCCACCAGACTCTGCAAATTATATCTTCTCAATCTTTCCTCATACTCGACATTCCAGGGGCCTTATACAATGGAAAAAGAATCTCTCCACTTACAAGTCAGTGTCCTCCACATCATTCCAAGAAGGCTTTGTGTTGTCTTACCATTTTGGCTGTGTGTTCCCTAAATTTCAGATCCTTATCCACCTTCACCCCCAGATCTCTCATTTCCTCCACCTCCAACAATATATCCTCACCAAGCATAAATTCTGCATCCCATCTTCCCAAAAGATTTGGGAAACATCAATTCTTATATCTCCTCCCCAAAAGACAAGGCTAGCCAACAACACCCATAAAGGATGGTCCTCATAAGACTTTCAGCTTTTAGTCTAACTTCTTTAGCTTACCGTGTATTTTTGTGTGCTATTTGAATTTTTATATTGTATCCTAGAAGATACCTCTGTGACAGAGATGAAATATTGGAATGAATAAACCTGTTTAATTATTTTTCTATGCTGTATTCATTCCATTAAACATAATTATGAGAATGTTAACAATGCAGCTCCTAAATTTTAGGTCTTTGTGCACCATCAACTCTCTCAGATCCCTTGTCCCTTTTCCTTTAAGATTATTATTATTATTCAGGCCTCCATGGAGTCAAAAGACTCATCGTGAGAGGTCCTTCCTAAGAAACACAGTCTATCAAGACTCAGCGAGGGGGGGTCCCCCCCCCTAAGAAACACAAAGTCTATCATACCACTCCTTAAACTCATTGACCGTTCTTGCTCTCACATAGTGAAGTGAAGATGTTGTGGCCTTACAGGAAGACTTAAATAGATTGAGTGATTGGGCACGTAAATGGGGATGTGAGTTGAATGTTGCAAAATGTACGGTTTTAAAATTTGGAAAACAAAGATGGGTTGCAAAATTTATGCTTGGTGAGAATATATTGTTGGAGATAGAGGAAATAAGAGATCTGAGGGTGATAGTGGATAAGGATCTAAAATTTAGGGGACACATTGCCAAAATTGTGAAGACAACACTGACATGTAGAAGTAGGGAGATTCTCGTTCCGTTGTATAAGGCTTTGATTAGGCCACACATGGACTATTGTGCCCTGATTTGGTCACCGGGTTTTCAGAAGGATGAATAGATGTTGGATAGGGTCCAAAGGAGACTGACTAAGGTAGTTTCTGACCTCTGGAATGTTGAGTATGAGGAAAGATTGAGAAGATGTAATTTGCAGAGTCAGGTGGAAAGGAGGAAGAGGGTAGATATGATAGAGACCTACAAGTTGGTAAGGGGTTGTTATAGGATCAATGCTAGAGAAGTTTTACAGAGAACAGTGGGAGATCAGGGGAGAACCAGAGGTCATCCCTGCAAAATGTATAAAGAGGGTGTGAGTAGGGGAGTGAGAGGCAGGTTTTTTTCGTGCAGAGTTGTGAATGATTGGAATGCCTTGCCTGAGAATGTGGTGTCTGCAAAGAGTTTGAATGTGTTTAAAACACGGTATGATGAGCTGTGTGTGTGTGATAAAAGGACCTCCCAGATGAGTCTTTGACTCCATGAGGTCTTGGGGTGGTAATAATAATAATATAGTAACTATAAAAGTATCTGCGACTAGTAGTGTAAGCTAAAGCACGCAGTTCAAGTACGTAGTACAAAACTAGGGTAACTCGTAGCAAAGGTGGGCAAAGCTCTGATCAGTATTCTTAGTATTTCCCATAATGTAAAACACATCTCCTAGGAGATATATGATGTTATACATTATGGTGGGAGGTCACTACCCAGAACCGTTCTGATATCTTTATTGATATCTCATCAGTGAATCGCTAGACCAAGTATGTTACTAAGGGTATAGCGAAAGGAACTTATATACTCTGCTATACGAGTTGTCAAAAAGGTGCACCCATAAATTATTTAAAATAAAGAGCCAATAGGCTTCATTTTGGCGATATAAACATTATTTAAATTAAGGGGATATTAAATCCCACATTGTTTTAAACCTGGCTACTCACTGATGAGATCTCAATAAAGATCGAAACTGGTCTGGGTAGTGACCTCCCACCATAATGTATAACATCATACATCTCCTAGGAGATGTGTTTTACATTATGGGAAATACTAAGAATAGCAATCAGAGCTTTACCCACCTTTGCTATGAGTTGCCCTAGTTTGTATTACGTGCTTTAGCTTACGCTAGTAGTCGCCGATACTTTTATTGTTACTATATTCGGCATGAAACCCTTTGATTCTGATCTTTGAGTTTCTTATTCGGTTTTAAAACAATGTGGGATTTAATATCCCCTTAATTTAAATAAGGAATATATATATATTTGGTTGCTTATGGATCAAAGCTAGATAACTTGGAGACCTCCACGTCATCTTTAAGGAATGTGTCTTTGACTCCATGAGGTCTTGGAGTGGTAATAATAATAATAATAAACCAAGACTTCCTACCTAATGTCCATTCCTCCTCCTCCTCTTCTCATGGTGCAACCTTTTATTCGATATCCACCAGGATACGGAATGAATGGGTTGGAAAATTGGGACTTAGTTGATCAGATTGTATTTGGCTTAATCAAAAAAATATGATGATATATAGTATACATGTCAAGTGGGGCATCACCTGATTAAACAAGATCCCTCTCATTCTGTTTTTTCAGGGAACCAGGTTGAATAGTGAAAATGCAACTACTAAAACAAATGCAATTTTATAGGCCAGGAGAATTAAGGATAGGCACCTCAACCTAAGGTAGGGTATCAATGGAAAAGAAGTGCCACTGACAGAACAATTACAGCATAACCATGTCAGAATAATTAGTCTTACCTAAATAAAGTTGACAAAAACAGATGAACTTCTTCTAACACTCGCATGACTTTATATTTGTACAATAGTCATCAGATAAAAGGAGTAGAATACAACACTGTAGTCTTCAACCTAAACACAACAATAAAGCTCTTGAATGTCAGACAATTTTAAGTACAGTAATGTGGGCAAATTTTCAAAATTGAGAATTGAATCATGGTACTTATTTATGCCTATAGTACCACAGAAGATTCTAGGGAAGAAGCAGAGAAATTTTTGAAGTAATTAAAAAAATAGCTATATAATAAACAGGAAATGGTTTGTATTGGTGAGCTATACGGCAGAGTAGGAAATGAATATCAGACATAGAGAGAAATGTTTTGGGAAATTTGGACAAAGGACAAAGCTAATAATCATGGTAAGTACTTGCTGGATTTCTGTACTTCTAATATTATAATATGAATATTAATTACTTCATTAATTTGAATTATTAATTCACAACTTAAATCATATGAAGAACAAATTTTGTGAAGAACAAAATGGCTTCCAAAAAGGATGATTGTATATTATTATTATTATTATTCAGGCCTCCATGGAGTCAAAAGACTCATTGTGGGAGGTCCTTTCCTAAGAACATAAAGTCTGTCAGGACTCATCGAGGGGAGGCCCCCCCCCTCCGTAATAAACACAAAGTCTATCATACCACTCCTTAAACTCATTGACCGTTCTTGCTCTCACCACTCCATCAGGCAATGCATTCCACGGTTCAACCACCCTCCATGCAAAGAAACCACTCCTCACCCTCTTGCTCACAGTTTCCTTTCGTAACTTCCAGGGTTGGTCTCTTGTCATCACTCCCTCCTACTGTTCAACCAAGCAAAAGAACTCCCCATTATCAACCCTGTAACCATCTCTCAACAGTTTAAAAGTCTCAATCATATCACCTCTCCTTCTTCTATCCACCAAACTCTGTAGTCCACATTCCCTCAGCCGATCCTCATAACCAAAATTGTACATTCCTGAAACCATCTTTGTCATCTGTTTCTGTACCCTTTCCACAGTTAATTTATCCCCTTCAAATCCTGGGGACCAAATCTGAGAACAATAGTCTAAGTGTGGTCTGATCAGAGATTTATACAATGGAATGATAACCCTTTTATCTCTGCAGGTCAGTGTCCTTCTCTTAATTGCAGCAATCCTCTGTGTTACCTTCACCACCTTTGCAATATGTCCCCTAAATTTCAGGTTTCTATCAATCATCAACCCCAGATCTCTTGTCTCCCCTACTTCCTCCAATATAACTCCAGCTTTTACATTAAAAATTATTTTGGAGAAGTATTGGGAATTCAACATAGAAACAAACATAGCATTTGTAGATTACCAGAAAACCTTTGACACAATCTTAAGGAACAAACTATAGGCCATACTCAAGAAGCTAAACATTCTAAATCAGCTGCTTGCAGCAATTACCAAACATGTATCAAAACAACCAAATAGCTATAAGAATCAATGAAAAGTTACAGAATGGAAATCAATAAACAGAGGAGTCTATCAAGGATGCCCAATATCACACTCTTATTTAATATCTATATGAATGAATCAGTAAGGACATGGAGGTAAAATATAAACCGGATTGTCAAACTATACTTATATCCTCTTTATTTGCAGATAACCAAATAATCATAACAAGAAGTGAAGATGAACTTCAGAGATGGATATACTCCTTAAACATAATCGCTAAAATAAAAATCATGGCATTTAAAGGATCATCTCCAGTTAGAAGTAAAATCATGATTGAAAAAATCTTACAACAAATTAACTGCTTTGAGTACCTCAAAATGTGCAGTATCATTAAATTAAAGATGACAAGAAATTATGTCCTTGTTTAATGGATTCGAATCCCGCTGTGGGCATGGATGTTTGTGATTGTCTGTCTGTGGAAATACTGGTGGTGGTGGTGGTCGGCGATAGATGGCGTTGGTGTAGTTGTGGTCAGTTGGTGGATTGTGAGTGGTGGAGACAGAGTTGTAGAGCAGATGCCCTCCCTCGATGAGTCTTTGGACTCCCTGGAGGTGACAAATAATAATAATAATTAATCCCTTATCCAAGTGTAAACAAACAATGTTTGCGCATGACATCAAACTTCCTAAAGATAACATGGATGATTAATAACATTTTCAAACCTAACCCAGTTCATACAAGAATAAGAATTTATAAAGTTTTGGTGACTTTCTCTACTGTACAGATGTGAATTATGGACTATAAAAACTGCAGAATTAAAAAAAAGAACAGAAACTGAAGAAATGAAATTCTGATGAAGGAGAGTAGGCTGTACTCTCTGGCAAAAAAAAAAAAAAAAAAAAAAAAAAAAAAAAAAAAAAATATCACAGAAATATGTAATGAACTAAAACTAAAATCAGTATTAGACATAATATATAAATACTAAAAGAAGTGGATCAAACATATTGAAAGAATGGACAGTTCAAGACTACCCCCCCCCCCAAAAAAATACTCTGATACCACCCAGCTGGAGGACATAGTCAGGGAAGACTGAGGAAAAGATAGAATGAGACTGGATCAGGCAGCCATTGGATTTAAATCCTTAAAAGAAAGGATAATATTATTAGAGACATTTAGTGGAAGGCACACAAGATTATGCACTTCATAAGGGAGGTGACAGAACTCAAATTACAGGCCTATCTGTGTGTCAGTTATTGTGGTTAAAGTGTTGGAAAGAACCAGGATCCAGAATTGGGTTGACAGCAATGGTATTTAAGATAATACCATGGACATTCATTAAAGATAAGACCATTGATGGAGATATTCAGTTGTTTGCAGATGATGCAAAGTTGGGACGAACTATTATTAGCAAAGCAAATCTTGTAGCCTTACAAGAAGACTTGAATAGATTGAGTGGGGATGTACAGTTTTAAAATTTGGGAAATAAACATGTGATGTAGAATTTATTCTTAGTGGGGATATATTGTTGGAGGTGGAAGAAATAAGAGATCTTGGAGTGATGGTGGAAAAGGATCTAAAATTTAGAGGATGAATTGCCAAAATTGTGAGGACAACACAACAAATTCTGGGAATGATGCAGAGGACACTGACTTGTAGAAGCATGGAGATTCTGGTTCCATTGTATAAGGCATTCATTAGGCCACACATGGACTACTGTGCACAGATTTGGTCATCTGGTTTTCAAAAGGATGAAGGGATATTGTAAAGGGTCCAGAGGCAATTGACTAAGGCAGTTTCTGATCTCTGGAATGTTGAATATGAAGAAAGGTTGAGAAGATGGAATTTACAGAGCCTGATGGATAGGAGGAAGGGGGGGGGTGATATGATAGACATACAAGTTGGTAAGGGGTTGTTATAAGATTAATGTTGAAGAGGTTTTTCATACAATGGTAGGAGATTAAAGAACGAGGTCATCCCTGGAAGCTGTATAAGGAGGGTGTGAGAAACAGGTTTTTTTTTTCATAGAGAGTTGTGAATGATTGGAATGCACTGCTTGACAGTGTTGTGGGTGCAGAGGATTTGAATATGTTTAAGGCAAAGTATGATGAACTGTGTGTATGACAAAGGGACCTCCTAAATGAATCTTTGACTCCATGGGGTTTTAGGGTAATAATAATAATAATTTTATTAACTTCATAATAGTGATCCACTCAACTAAAAAAAAATGCAACAATATTATTAATTATTATTATTACTTGACACCTTCAGCAAGTCCAAAGACTCATCGAGGGAGGACGCCTACTCTACAACCGTCTCCACCACTCAATCCACCAATTACAATGAACTGCAACTACCACCATCTACACCAACGCCATCTACTGCCCACCACCACCATTAGTATTTTCACAGACAATCGCAAACATCCATGCCCACGGTGGGATTGGAATCTGCAGCGTCTTGGCTGGAGAGCAGGTATGCTAACCACGCTGGCCTGGTTGGCTGAGTGGTTTTTTAGGAAGTCTATATTTTGTGAAGTCTAGGTACATGCTTATTAAAAGTGCAGCTACTTGCAGTGCACTACACCTATATTCCACCTGCATTCACTGAAGTTAATATATTATTGCTACCATTATTATTATTATTATTTTTTTTTTTTTTCAAGCATCTCGGTACAGTCAAAGACTTATTGCAGGAAGCTCATAGTAACTGGAATACTATGGGCTTCCTGCTATGGGCTTCCTATAATAAGCCCATTATTCACATAATACTTACTATACCTCTCCTTGAACTTTGCACACAAAGCATTCACAACCATCTCTGGCAACCCATTCACTACCCTCCAAGGAAAAAAAAAAAAAAAACCTAGTTCTAACACCTTTGCTAACCACACTCATACACAATTTCCAAGAATAGCCCTTTGTTCTCTCTACCCCTGCTATGTATTGAAAAAAGTGTCAGTCCAATAAAACTACTGTATTAGTAATGTTTCTATCATGTCCTCTTTTTTTTTCCTGTCAGCTAATGTACATGTGTCCATGCAGTTAGCCTAGTGGCTCTGCGCTTCGTAACCATATGCCTGGGGAAGGAGTGTCCTAGGTTCGATTCCCGTCGATGACGTGAGGAGCTGAATGATCTTCCTCAGCCATAGCCAAGTTAGCCAGTCTTTGGCATTGACAGTAGGGTTTTTTCCCCCAGTTTATCCTGGGGTTTTTCATCTCGCAAAGCAGGCAAACCAGCATTGAGAATTCACTACTACAGGACATAGGATATACTGGGGCATAGGGCTGACCACCTTATCCTGTGAACGGTTTGAGATTCGATGATTAATAAACCCTTGACACCACAAGGTAAAAGATGGTAAAAGGAAGATGAGATGAGCTAATCTACATAACACACAAACCTTCAATCTATCCTCATAGGGAGCATTCCATAAACCTGCCACAATCTTTGTCATTTATTTCTAGCTCCTCTACCACTTTTTCAATACCATTAAAATCCATACATCCAGGTCTAACTTCAACTCTTTGTTCACAAGCTACTTCTTTGCCTTTTTTTTTTTTTTTTTTTTTTTGGACACTGCACCTCCATACACAACTCTCTGGCTCCTATTAGTCAACCAGCCTTGTAACCAAACTACCAAGTGACTATCTATTCCTATCCTTTCCAATTTGATTTAAATATTTAAATGCAAATCCAAATAAATCACTGTGTATAAGCATGTATGCATCCATTATGCTAGTCATCCTATTCTAAAATGTAACCAAGTTACTAAGAGCATGACCTCCCCTTAACAATGCAATGCTGTTTTCTCTCTCTCTCAAAAGCCTTCCATTTTCATCAATCCACATATTACCACTCATCCTACGTTGCCTCTATAATGCTTTGTTTCCTCTGTATCACATGCTTAATCTCTTAATTCATCTATTTCACACCTACCTTATTTAACCTTCTGATCCTTGGAATACATTTAGACATTGCTTCCACTACATAGTTCTTGAACATCACGAAAGCAACACTGATCTCCTTTCCACCCAACTCCTCACTCCATGCTACTGTAAAACTCGATGTAGATTAGAAATACCAAAGTGCTTTACATCGATTTTTACCAAGGTCAAGTCTCATGAGAACTGTTATAAAAATAACCTTGTTTGTCTCTATGTATTTTATGTTAAAAGATTAATTTAAATAACCCTATAGGAATTGATTGTATTTATTGTTTTAACTAAAGTTTGTAGAAAGTCAAAAACAAAGGTAATGCTTTGCCATCGGTTTTGTATAATAGCTATGTATAAGAGCACAAGAAAGTTGTTTACGATTAAGTGTGTGAGAAAGTTGTTTGCGAGCTCTGTGCATGAACACCTTCAAAGTTAGTATCAAAGAGATTCGCTAGTTTCAGAAAAGTTTCCACTGCCCGACAAGACAAGAAAAAAAGAATGCATGGAGGAGAAGAAAGAACGGGCCGGCCTTAACAAAAAGATCAAGGAGAACTGCTGATTTCTTCGGGGTTTACAACCCTTGGTGCCAAGAAGGCGAAAATAAAAGGGGGACTGAGCCGAACATCGTGAGGAGAGTCCAGGTCCAGTTGCCGAGAGAGGAGGTGAGATACAGTTGCCGAGAGAGCAGAGGCAAGGTCCAGTTACTGAAGCAGGAGAGGCGAAGTGCTGTTACCAAAGAGAGCCAGAAGCAGTCGGACCCAGAGGACCAGACTTCATGCCGAACCCACGCCAGAGGAAAAAATTGGGAGAACAGCTGATGCCAAGTACTGGTCGGATGTCCTAGTGCTGCGGGAAGTCAACTGAAGCCAAAAGCCGCAGAGTGATCTTCAAGCCTGTATGCTGAAACTTCTTGCCCAAGCTTTTGAGTACCGGGAAGATTGCAGTCCAAGACCCATCAAATATTCTGATGAAGCGCCCCCTGAAACAAGACTCTCCGGATGGAAACCTAAGGCCTGAGATGAAAGAAAAACCATAAAGACTTTGATGTAGGACTTTTGGAAGGTGTCGTGACAAAGTGTGTTACATCCTTTTATGTCATAGATGGACTGATAAGAAATATCTATAAGAGAGTACTCAGATTTGTTGTTAACTGGAATATAAATTGTAAGATAACTTGCCATAGCTAGCTAATCTCCTTATGAGTAAATTAATCTCGGCAGTTTTTTTTAAGCAGAGAAGTAACAGAGTAATTATATTGTATAGTCATTTAATATTGAAAAGCGAAAGTTTGTTTCTTTATACCAAAAGTATAAGGATAGGTAGAGAGTATCCTCTCTATCGCTTATTTAATGTACTTTGTTTTTTTAATGTAAATAAATGTGTTTTAATTATGTCAACAGAGTGCCGCTTGATTGTTTATTTTACAATGCACTGTTCCTAAATAAAAGTAAACTTAAAAGCGGGAAACCAAGTAAGATAGCCGAAGCATATAGTTAAGTGCAAATAGACCATGACTGTTTGTGTAAAGTTTTACTGAAGGAATTTGTGTGAGAAAGAGAGAGAAATCAACCGGCCATATTACTGAGTTTATGCCAATTAAAAGATACTGGTGGCGCAGTCTTATCAAATAAATTTTCTAGTATCCATAAGCATAAAACTTGTAGTGCGAAAGGTAGATAAACTAAGTACACAATAGTAAGATGGAATAGTGAGAATAAGAAAGGAACATATATAAAAATTAATAACAGTGGCTTATAAATAGCAAGTAATGGCACACAGTTTACACTACATCTGCAAGCTGTCTCTTGAGTTTGTCCTAAGCCTTCTCTTCACACTGCTGGCATCACCGAGACCTTAACTAGGTCTCCGATGCCAATTTTTGTCCCAGTTGATCTGACCAATGCTAAAATCTTCTCTTCTTTATTTCTGGTATTTCAGGCATTTGTGTACATACATTTCAACCTCTGCTTGGGCCCACAGTCACCCTTGCATAATGTCATTACATGCCCATTCAGATTTGAAACCTGAAAAACTGCATCCAGCTCTTCAATTCCTGTACTCGTATTTATCTATCCCAGGGGTGGCTAGACACATGCTTAATTGCTTCTCCCCTAATATCTCTGGTTTCCTTGGGTTTGCACTTCCAACCTCTCACTGAACAACACTTTCTCCCAGACCTAACTTCAAAACCATTTAAGTGCAGCCCATCAGGCATATCCTTACATCCATCAAATTCACTCTAGACATCTATAAACTATATCTATATTTCCAAATATAGGAACAAATTTGTTCTTATATTTGACAATACTATGTAGTGGAAGCAATGTCTAAATGTATTCCAAAGGTCAGAAGGTTAAATAAGGTAGGTGTGAAATGGATGAATTAAGAGATGTGGTTAGCCTAGTGGCTGTGCACTTCGCAACCATATGCCTGGGGAAGGAGTGTCCTAGGTTCGATTCCCCTCGACGACGCGAGGAGCTTAAGGATCTTCCTCAGCATATAGCCAAGTTAGCTGGTCTTGAGCATGGACAGCAGGGTTTTTCATCCTGCAAAGCAGGCAAACTGGCCTTGAGAACTCAACACTACGGACATAGGATACACTGGGGCGTAGGGTTGACCACCTTATCCTGTGAACGGTTTGAGGTCCGATGATTAATAAACCCTCGACACCGTAAGTAAAAGAGGGAAAGGAAGATGAGATGAGCATGTGATACAGAGGAAACAAGGTATTATAGAGGCAACAAAGGATGAGTGGTAATATGTGGAATGATGTAAATGGAAGGCTTTTGAGAGAGAACAGCATTGCTTTGTTAATGGGAGGTCATGCTCTTAGTAACTTGGTTACATTTTAGAATAAGATGACTAGCATATTGGATGCGGAGATGCTTGTACACAGTGATTTATTTGGATTTTGCTAAGCCATTTAAATCAAATTGGAAAGGATAGGGATGGATAGTCATTTGGTAGTTTGATTACAAGGCTGGTTGATTAATATCCTCATATTTGCATGTAATCTATTCTCATTGTTATGACATGAGTATCTCCTAAATGTAAATTATGAAAACTTGACTAGATAAAAAAAAATGTATAAAGAAAAAATATATAAAGAAAGAAAATCAAAATGACTGATAGTATTAGGAGAGGGAAAGAGACAACAAATTTAACAGAATGAGCAAAGGGAGTTGTAGTGCCAAAGAAGATCAAGAAGAGGGATTCTACATTGGACACTGTCTAACAAAGAATATGCATGTTAACATACACACAGTGCACCTTTTGAAATGAAAAGTGTGTAAAACTGGGGAAAAGCCAAGAAGAGAGATCAAAGAAAATGAAAATTCAGTTTATATTAGACAAGGAAGGGTGGCTTGGTAGATTGGAGATGAAAATGGAGGATGGAATGTTTTTGGAAGTTTGCTTTTTTTTTTTTTGTTGCTGAAAACAGATTTTTTGTTGAGCACAGAGAGAGAGAGAGAGAGAGATGGCATATATTAGAACACAGACTGATAAGAAAATAATTATTTACTGACTTATTGCTGATATTTTGCTAGTGTTATAATCAGCATCTTCAGAGCACAAAACACAGTTTGTCACAGTACGTGAGACTACAACAACATGGTGTAGCAACAACACAGACTAAAGTCCTAATTAGGTGCTCTCTATGTTTAAAAAACAAACAAAAAAAAAACAGAAAGAGAAAGCAGGTACTAATTATATCTTAGGATGACTGTCTCCCAAATCTTGGGCAAATTTATACAGCCATATTTGTTGATTCGGAGTATGTTTCAAGGCTTCTGTTGCTTCTAAGTAACAGGAGCCTTGAAATATAACAGAATATAACAGTACTTTTGTTTTCTTCCAGTTGATCCTGTGTGTAGGGGTATCCAAAGCATGGTCTGCTAGGTCCTACTTGCCATAGCGATAGTGCCAGATGAATTTTTTATGTTCACTGATGTGGACTCCACATTTCTTCCTGTTTGACCGTAGTAAGCCTGTTTGACCATATCAAGCTTACTACGGTAAAACAGGAAGAACTGTGGACATCCACATCAGTGAACATAAAATATACATCCGGCACTATCACTATAGCAAATAGGGCCTAGCAGACCATGCTTTGGATAGCCACTGAACATAGGATCAACTTGGAAGAAAACAAAAGTATTGCACAGAAGCTTTTACGTCAGAGAGAGAGATTGTTCTTAGAAGGAACTGAAGCCTTGAAACATACTCCGAATCTCAACAAATATGGCTGTATAAATTTGCCTGGGATTTTTTTTTTTTTTTTTTTTTTAACATAGAGGGTTCCTAATTAGGACTTTAGTCTTTGTGTTGTTGCTACAATTATTCAAACTAGTCCCATTGTTACACCATTGTCACTTACTGTGAAAAACTGTGTTTTGTGCTCTTAAGATGCTGGTTATAACACTAGCGAAATATCAACAATAAGTCAATAAATAATTATTTTCTTATCAGTCTGTGTTTTAATATATACTGTCAAAATTAATCAGCATGTATGATGAACATATAAGCTTTTCTACACGTTTACACAGAGAGAGAGAGAGAGAGAGAGAGAGATTATGTATGTAATCTGTTTCTCTTGTTGATCTAAATCAACAAGAAATGATGTTGAAAGTAAATTGAAATTGGAAAAGGACACAGAATATAGTAATAGATTTTTTGTTAAGTCATACACAAGGAGGATTTTTACCCAAGTGTCCTGCATGTAGTGACCTTAGCAGCCCCCCTTCCTTAAGGCATACCTTTCAGAATAGTGACAGCAAGATTTGCCAACTGACTTGGAAGTCCCTCAACTATTACCGTTAGGTTTGGTGCTATATACTATCAAGTAGCCAGACTGCAGAATAAATGTTTTAAAGCATACCCTCAAAAAAGAAAAAACTCAGCTGCCTGTCATCCTCAAAAAAGAAGGAAACTCAGCTGAGTATTAAATGATTGTCTATCATTTCTATTAACTAATACTAATCCCCCCCAATAATCATTAATTCACCTCCTGGTTACATACAAAAAAATTCCTGGGACTTTGATTGGCGCCTAATTAGTTAAGTGCTATGTGCTATACTTCCCTTATTTTACATATCACCTTCCCAGTATGCAGAATATGCTCATCACACAACTGATTACTACTCACCTCATTTAGACATCGCTGTCATCAAATATTCCCTAATGTGCCTACACAATACTGATGTAACTACTCGTTGCATGCTTTGCACAATGCTACCTTCCTGAACTTTCTATAATTACCCACATTTTTAGTTCTCTCTATATATATATATCCTTTACTCATAGAATTCAGCCCTCATATGGCTAGTTATCACCACCTCATGCAAGTGGAAACAGAGTTAACACCACCTTTGACAGCATCCTTAGGCAGTATGTCCGTAAGAACTCCAATAATTAATTTTCCTTTTTCTAATGATGCAATCTCTTCATTTCAATGTATATTTTCATAACTAAAATCATCTTCAACATTTCCAGGCATGTTACATCCCAATAAAATACACTAAACCACAGCCACTATTTTCCCTTGTATCCCCATCCCTGCTATAGTCATAGCACTCTCCTTTCCCTCTTGCTCTTCCTATCCTTTGATAGGAATTCCTAGTTAGCCTGCATTGGATACTGGCCTGATTGGCTCAGTATATAGTACATCTACTCTACCATCAATAAATCATAGTTTAAAATTCCACTGTAATGGATGTTGACAAATGACTTTAGGTGGTAGGAAAATTTTCATCATCCTGTTTGAGACTGCACATCGTGCTTCATGTAGGCTTGAAGCAAGTTCGCAAAAGATTTGTTTGATCTTGAGAGTAGGGTTTGCATATTATCTAATTCCTAGTTTCATTGTTTATCTAAACCTTAGCTAATCCACAGTACTAATATACGATAGATTTACAACCTTCTGTTGGGTATGATTTATATTATTAAAAAAAATATAAATAAAAAATCGCGTGTTTCACTTATGCCGATGATTTTTGGACAAATCTAACTAAATCAGTATCATAAATTCTTTCCTAAGATTCTTGATCCTCCTGGAATTCGCAAACAAAGTAACTTATTTTTCTGTAACCACTCTCGGCTCTGACTCTCTTCTTCCTCACAAGACCTGAACTCCCTTTCCTTTAACAGACTATCCTGAAAGTTTATTTTTCACTTGGTCAGACTATAATAAATTTAGTTTAATCCTTTATCCAAGTGTGTGCAAACAAAGTTTGCGCCTGAAAGTATCTTCAGGACTGGGGTAAAGTGGTACAACACCAGAAAACTCCTTGCAAAGGTGGAGCAAGCTACCAACTCTCCTAACTCAGTATCTCCCACAATGCAAAAACACATCTCCTTGTGGATATGTATAATGCTATGCATTAAGGGAAGGGCCCTATAGGAGGAGATGACCTTGCTAATGCTTCTGCCTGGTATCTCCACTTAGGCCTGGCTCCCACTGAAGAGACCTCAATAAAGGTCTAAACTAGTCTGGGTAGTGACCCTTCGATACCTTAATGCATAACATTATACATATCTGCAAGGAGATGTTTTGCATTGTGGGAGATACTGAGTTAGGAGAGTTGGTAGCTTGCTCCACCTTTGCAAGGAGTTGCCTGGTGTTGTACCACTTTACCCCAGTCTTGAAGATACTTTCAGGTGCAAACTTTGTTTGCACACACTTGGATAAAGGATTAAACTAAATTTATTATAACAGACTATCCTGTTCCTCTAAACTCATCTAATACTCATGCATCCCAAGCCATCTTTACTCTCATGCCAACCACTCACACACATTCACTACTGCTTTCCTGATGACTCCCAAGTTCCTTGTACATCTTCAACTGCCACGACTCATTCTGTCTTGCCCTGCTCTTCTATCTCCATTCACAGCCACTCAACATTCTCTCCAGATGATGCACATAAGACCATTCAAATGCAGTTCACTTTTATACAGTTCCATTCACCATCAAATTTATTACACATATTCATAAGCTATACTTTCTCCACACACAACTCTACCACCATAACATTCGCCATCTTTGCTCACTGTTTCAACTCATTGCCATACCTATGCAGCACAGAGACCACTTTCCCTACAACACTACTATCTTTCTCTCCTCAAAACCTTTGATATTCATCCTGACATTTTCCTTTATTCATCCAAATCATCTGCTTCTAATGCCACTACTTACTTGCTTGCTCATTCACTCTTCATTTTTCAAAGTCTCAATCACCCTGTTCATCTTCCCTCTTGGAAAACAAACTGTACTCCTTCATTCACATCTCTGATAATGAAATCTCCATACAGCAATCACCCTTCAATCATTATTTCTTTTCCCTGAATATCTTTAACAATTCTTTTGGAATCTCCCATATCCATTCAGCAATCATCTAATCTCATTCTGCATATGCCTTATTACATTGTCTCAATTCGCAATCTCCATTTTTCATACTTGCACCTACATTCGCTGGTCTGGTTGGCCACGTGGTTAGCGTATCCGTGCTCTCCAGCCAGAAGTCTGTGGGTTTGAATCTGCCAAGAGCATGGATGTTTATGATTGTCTGTGGAAATACTAGTGGTAATGGTGGGCAGTAGATGATGTGATTTGCTGTGGTTGGTGGATTGAGTGGAGGAAATTGGAGAGTTGTAGAGTAGGTGCTTCCCGCGATGAGTCTTTGGACTCCTTGGAGGTGTCATGTAATAATAATAATTGCATTTGCTCGTTTATCATAACTTGCCTCCAGTATCATGCACTACTGTAATATTTATTAAGTGTTTAACATTTGTGGTTTTATAAAATATTAAAAACAAATCGCTAATATATTTTACCTCTTCAATTAATATCAGTTATTTCAAATTTTGAAAGTATAATTCACTGATGAAGCCTCAATAAAGGCTGAAACTGGTCTGGGTAGTGACCTCCCACCATAATGTAATAACAGCATATATTTCCTAGGAAATGTGTTTTACATTATGGAAAATACCAAGAATAGCGATCAGAACTTTACCACCTTTGCTACGAGTTGCCAGAGTTTGTACTACATACTTGGACTACGTGCATTAGCTCACGCTAGTAGTCGCCAATACTTCTATAGTTTACTATACCATATTCAGCATGAAACTCTCTGATTCCAATCTTTGAGTTTCTTGGTTTTAAAACAATGTGGGATTTAATATCTCCTTAATTTAAATAATGTTTATATCGCCGAAATGAAGCCTATTGGCTCTTTATATTTAAATAATTTAAAAACTATTTGGTTAGGTTTCGTTTTTATTATTTAATTAAACATTTACATTCATTTGCTATGCTTTCTTGGAGGGGGTTCCCCTATTGTCACTCCTTCATAGATCTGCCATTACTTAACAGAGATGATGTAATAATATACATACATAATTCAGTGTGCACTGCTGTTAAAAAAAAAAAAAAAAAAAAAAAAAAACTATAAAATGTTTTTTCATTTCCTTACATTGGTCAAGTAAAGGTTAAGAGTGAGCATAGTGTACAGATCAGAAAGAGCAGTTTTTTCCATATTGATTCCACACATGACAGATTGTTTGTGAGATCAATATAAACCTACAGCATACTGCTGCCATGTGTAGGCAGGAATTGAGAAGAGAGAGCATGTAACTTATAACCATTATTTAGGAGTTTTATTCCTCTGCAGTTTGTATACTTGCACTTATGCACTTACAGTTGGCCTTTTTTATATATTGGGATGATAATTGCCTTATTCTAACTTTGTGTGATTTTTTTTCTTGCTGCCAGATATTGTTAAATAATTGTAAAAGCTCTTTGATTAACAGGATGCTTGCATGTTTAAAAAGTTCTATATTTATTCCATCTTCTAAAGAGGATTTTCTTGATTTATTTCGTTGTATTGTTTGTAATGTTATTTCTTTCACTGTGAACTGTTGATAGTGCTTTTTGCTGTAGCCCCCCCTTTTTTTTTTAGGAAAATATTGCTGATAATTTTTAATTCTTGCTTAAGTGCTTGCTCAGTGGTGGAAATCTTTAAAGCCCTTTTTAAAAAATGGCTACAGCAAAAAAATTATCAACAAAATTCTTCACAACATTGCATCTAACAGTAAAAATAAACTAGATTATAATAAAACCATGGCCATTCCAGGCTTTAAAGGGATATCAGATAAAATAAACAGAATATTGTAGTATTCAGTTACAACTTTAATGCCACCTTTAAACCTCCTGCAAAACTAAAGAACTTATTCAACTTTTCCAAGTATATCCTTCCTCCTTTGGCCCCCATCCTGGAGTGTACTGTATTATATGCACCTGAAACCTGCCTTATACAGGTGAAACTGGATGTACAATTCCTATCTGGAAAAAGGAACATAAACGACACATCAAATTTAATAACTACGATAACTCTAGCCTTTTGATCATGTCCTGGATACTCTACACAGAATCAACTGGAAAGCCACCTGTTCATTGCATCACACCAAAACTTGGTATGGGCACAAATTTAAGGAGGCTTGTGAAATTTTAATTGACCGCCTGATCACAAAAATAATGATGATCTAAAAATCGCAAGAATATGGATGGCGTATATTCTACCCACATCAACTTTTGTTCTAAGAGATCATTATAAATGATGATCAGAACTAGTAATGTGTGTTCTTAGCCTGAATATAACACACTTATATTAAATTACCGATTAGGCCACTTTTGTTTATTAAAAGATAATATGAATATTTTCTCTGGTTATGTAAGAAATAGGATATAGCTTTGATATAGATTTTTTTCCAGTAGAGGTCAGTAGAATAATGGTTGATCAAATTAGTGTCACTTTGACATACTGTTTGAATTGTAATGTATCTTATCTGTGTATACTCCAGATGATGACCTTAATATAAAAGGTTGAAACAGCAAATTTAAAGTAATCATTCTTAAGACAATGGTAGTCTCTATAATTTTGTCAATATAAATGCCGATCACCATGCAACTTTAAAAGAAAGCATTTCTATTGCATGTAGTTTCACCATTTGTTCCTATATTTGTACCAAGTGAAATATTCCCTACTCTGTCACTGAAATCTCCAATTATTAATAGCTAATCATTTGGGTTTGATTTATCTTTTATTTTTTTGCAAATCTGAATAAGAAGGCATCGTTATATTCCTCTGGGACATAGACACCAATAATAGTCAGGAAGCACAACTTATTTGTAAACTTAGTTCTAGAATTCTCTCACTCCAGTATTTATAATAATTATTATTATTCAGGCCTCCATGGAGTCAAAAGACTCATCAAGGGGGAGGTCCCCCCCCCTAAGAAACACAAAGTCTATCATACCACTCCTTGAACTCATTGACCGTTCTTGCTCTCACCACTCCATCAGGCAATGCATTCCACGGTTCAACCACCCTCCATGCAAAGAAACCACTCCTCACCCTCTTGCTCACAGTTTCCTTTTGTAACTTCCAGGAACGGCCTCTTGTCATCACTCCTTCCTGCTGTTCAACCAAGCGAAAGAACTCCCCAGTGTCAACCCTGTGACCACCTCCCAACAGTTTAAAAGTCTCGATCATATCACCTCTCCTTCTTCTATCCACCAAACTCTGCAGTCCACATTCCCTCAGCCGATCCTCATAATTATCACTGTACATTCCTGAAACCATCTTTGTTATCTGCCTTTGTACCCTTTCCACAGTTAATTTATCCCTTTCAAATCCTGGGGACCAAATCTGAGAACAATAGTCCAAGTGTGGTCTGATCAGGGTCTTATACAACAAAATGATAGCTGTTTTATCTCTGCAGGTCAGTGTCCTTCTCATTATTGCAGCAATCCTCTGTGTTACCTTCGCCACCTTTGCAATTTCAGGTTTCTATCAATCATCAACCCCAGATCTCTTGTCTCCCCTACTTCCTCCAGTATAACTCCTCCAATAGAGTATGCAGTGTCCCATCGATGTTTCCCAAACCTCAACCTTGCATTTTGCTGCATTTAACCGACACCCCATTCATTTGCCTATCTATCTAGCTTATTCAAATCCTCTTGCAGGGCTACCACATCTGCACTCTTACTAATAATCCTTCCCAGCTTTGCATCATCTGCAAACAACTGAATATCCCCTTGCAATCCATTGACAATTGTCATTGATATAAAGGTTAAACAATATAGGTCCCAGTACTGAGCCCTGTGGGACCCCCACTTGTAACCCTCTGCTTCCTTGCAACTGCCCCACCATACACAATCTCTGATACCTATCGGACAGCCAATCCTGAATCCAGTTGACCAATCTGACATCCAGATCCATGTGCTGCAACTTAAATATCAGCTTATCATGTGGCACCCTGTCAAATGTCTTCGCTAAGTCTAAGAAAACGGCAGTATATGCCTTTCCCTCATCTAATGCTCTTGTAACTTTATCATAAAAGGCTAGCATATTGCTAAAACAAGAGCGCCCCTTCACAAATCCATGTTGCCTCTCACAGATAACATTACCCTCATCTGCCCAATGCTGTATATGGTCCTTCACTACTTTCTCCAAAATCTTAACTACTGATGACACACAAACTGGTCTATAATTAGACACTTCCAGTCTGCTACTGCCCTTATGCAATGGCACTATCTTTCCTTCCTTCCATTCCATGGGCACCTCTCCAGCAGCCAGACTTTCACTGAAAAGCCAGGTCAAAGGCACTGTCAGTTCCCTAGCACATTCTCTCAAAACTCGTGGTGAAATACCATCCAGTCCCACAGCTTTACTGACATCCAAAGTACTCAGTATTTGAAACACACTCTCCTCCTTTACCTCTAAACCTTGAACCTGCCCTATCCATCTAGCATTAAAACTGACTCCTCCAGGATGAAGTACTCCAATAAAGTGTTCATTGAACAATTCTACTATGTCCGCTGCATCAGTCACTCTATTCCCATTTTTATCCCACAATATCATTCTTCCACATTCATAGTACCCAATCTTCCACCTTGTTGCTCAGGTTCCAGCATTCACCACGTGGAGGTGAGAATTGGATTGGGGAGAAGAGGCTAGTCTGGGTAATCCTCCTTCTCTTCCCATAATGCATAGCATTATGGGAATCAATAGATGTCTCTGAAAAGAAGTGTGATCTGCTTTATGGGATAGTGAGACAAAGATATGACATCAACGGTCATATATATATATATATATATATATATAATTGATTCTCTTCCGTCAAGATGGGTTGAGTACTTAATGAGTTCATCTAATCCACTCTTCTTTTAATAAAGTCTTTCTTGAAGGCTGTTGAACTTAGCAGCTTTCTTAATATTGTTGATCCAGCTTATCCTTGGTCTGTCCTTCTGTTTAGTGGTTTTCCATCCCTGTAGGGAAATGTAAGGTAATATCTGTTGATTCATTCTGTTTATATGCCCATGCCATTTTAATCTCTTTTTATTTAGTTTGTCTAATATTAGTTCTTTGTAATTTAGTTCATCCCTCACTACTTGATTGGCGAGTTTTTTTTTTTCCGTTTGGTTTATTTTTCGTAAGCATTTGGATTCAAACGCTTATAATTTTATTTCTTCTTTTTTCTTTGTTATCCAACTTTCAAATCCATAGAGGACCACAGTGAATACCATTGAGTTGTATATTTTTAGTTTCAGCTGTTTACTTATTTTATTACTATTCCAAATTTTATTTAGCTTTCTTATTACAGACCAACCTAAACCTATTCTATGATTTATTGTTTTCATATAATTTAGATCTTCAGTGATGGGGATCTCAAATAGTTAAACTGAGTTACTTGTTCAATGTATTTATTATGAATAACAATGTTAACTAGTTTTTCTTTTCCTATTGTCATTATTTTAGTTTTAGTGAAATTTATACTCATATTTATTGCTAATTTGGTTTATTTTGCTGATCATGGATTTCAAATCTTCACTGTTAGTAAGGACTATATCATCTGCATATATGATATGGGTGATGTGTTCCATTTACTGAGAGGCCAGTACATTGTTCTAGAGCTTCTCTGACATTACTAATATTAAAAAAAAAAAAAAAAAAATCAGCTAACGCCTTTTTATTCCCGTATACGGGGAGTAGGCATTACATTACTAATATATATATATTAAATAAATATGGCAAAAGTATGGACAGCCTTGTATAACCTCTTTTACAATATGTATTTCTTCTGTTTCCATTTTATTAAATTTCACTATTGCTTTTGTGCCTTGATAATATTGCTTAATGAGATTAATAATATAGGGATCTATGTTAGTTTTTTCAAGCAATTTGATTTTCTGTCTATTCTATCGAAAGCCTGTTTATAATTGATGAAACAGCAAAAAAGAATGAAATTGTTTTCTATTGTAAGGTCTGCTAGTCTCTGTATTACAAAAATTGCATCAGCTGTTCCTTTGCCACTTCTGAAGCCCATTTGTTCCTCTTCTAAGATTTCTTCATTGATAAATAGAGCCGTCCTGGTTGGCCGAGTGGTTAGCACATCCGTTCTCCAGTCAAAAGGCTGCGGGTTCGAATCCCGCTGTGGGCATGGATGTTTGTGATTATCTGTGAAAATACTAGTGGTGGTGGTCGGCAGTAGATGGCATTGGTGTAGATGCAGTTCGTCATAGTTGGTGGATTGAGAGTTCTAGAGCAAGTGCCCTCCCTCGATGAGTCCATGGACTTCCTGGAGGTGTCACGTAATAATAGATTTAATTTGGTTTTGTATAATACAGATGAAAATCAGTATTATATCAAAATTAGAGAGATAGGCCTATGGTTAGCACATAGTCTTTTGTCACCTTTTTTATGCAATGGAATTATTTTTGATATCTTCCAATCTTTAGAAAATTTCTCTTCAATAATTATTTTGTTAAATAGCTTTCCTAGTCTCTGCCTTCTTTCCATAATATATTCTTTCCATCATAATATTCTTTGGGAACATTATCAAAACCAGTAGCTTTCTCATCTTTCATTTCATTGAGTGCTTTATATATTTCTTCATCAAGAATATTTTTGGTGGTTCTATGGGGTTTGCATTAGGTTCTGGTAGATGGTTTGTGTTATTGTTTCCAAAGTTTACAGTGAAATAGTTGTACAATATTTTCTTTATTTTGTCTTTGTTTCCTGTAATTTTTCCATTTTGGTCTATTAGTGTGATTTTTCAGGAATATACGTTTTAGATATTTCCTCTATTGTTCTGCAAATAGTCTTTAAATCATGTTTTTTATTAGCTTCTTTGCATTGCTTGGCTTCAAGGTATTCTTCTTTTCGTTTTTTACATTTCAAATCTATTTCCTTTTTAATTAACCTATAGGTATTCATGTTTTCTGTTGAGTTTTCCTTTCTGATTTTTAGTTTCATTTTTCTTCTTTTAGCAATCAGATTGAGAATTTCACCAGTCATCTACTAACGGGATGACCAAGTGCCTAAGTTGCCAATTTTAAAATACATTTTCCTTCTTCCCATAATTTTTCTATATTTTTTGTTTGATTGTCATTGAGATTTTCTTCTAAAAGTTTGATATATTCTGTTTTATGATTTTAGTTTTAAAACATCTATTCTTTTAGGTTGTAGGGCTGATTTTGTGATTTTAAATTTCAATTTTAATTTTGCTGTTAAAAGTTCTATGCTATCTATGCTTCTTAAGGTTTTTACATTATTAATTGAGGATTTCCATCTTTTATTTATTATTATATAATCTATACAATTTTTAACTTCTTCATTTGGGGAGGTCCAGGTATAATTTATGATTTTTTCTGTGATAAAATATTGTATTAGCAATAAATGGGTTATTTAACTTGCAAAAATTAAGTAGCATTTCATCTCGTTCATTGGTGTCATCAATCCCAAACTTTTCCATTACCTCTGTTTTATCTTCTGTGAATGTTCCAATCTTAGCATTGAAGTCATCCATGAATAAGGTGATATCTATTTTCTTAGTAGTGTTTATTTCGCCTTGAAGATGTTCAAGAAATTCTAGATATTCTTCTTCTTCATGTGATTGATCAGGTTCACATACTTGAATTATTATTTAGGTATATGTTCTTCTCTTTTGTTTTGAATCTAGCTGCTATTATTCTAGAAGATATTTGTCTGTAGGAGAGAAGTGTTCAGATGCAATTTTAATAATTAATGCAACTTCTTTTCTGTGTTGCTGATCTTTTCTACCTGTATAATATATTCCGCTGCATTTTAGCTCTAGCATTCCTTCGCCTGGCCGAAAGAATGTTAGAGCATGTTGCATGAGGTGAGAAAATAGGAAAACAGGAAAGACTCACGCTAGCCCTCGAATCCTCTAATAGCACTGGGTGGAAATGAGCAAGAAGAGAAGAAATACAGAGGAAAAGAAGAGTAGGGACCAGTCCACAGATAATATAATAGGTGTATATTTCATGAAGTGAGACATGGTCCAGCTTCAGGTGCCTTCGGTTTGCAGTGCCTGTACTCATTAAAGTGAGCCCTTGAAGAAAATATATATATAGTAGACTAGTCATGAGATACTTCAGAGTGAACTTTGTTTGCTTATACTTCAATAAAGAATTAAAACAAAAATATAATTTCATGTCAGAGTATAATATAAAAAATGTCTCAATTGATAGAGCTTAATGTCAGCTTTAATAAGATTCAACAACTTTAGTTTCATTCAAACATTTGTTGTTCACTGTAATGAAAGAGGTCAGAGTGGTTATTAAAATTTTGAGAATGATCAAGTTTCCAGATGAATGAATGAATGAATAAATGAAGTATGCAAGCAGGAAATTTTGAGCCACAGCAGATAAAGTTATTCTAGATATATTGTTCTATAACTTGAGGTATTAGGCCTGATGAATGAAGATTTTCTGTTCTTGTGATGGAGGAAATTATGCAAAGTGTAGTACAGCTACATGTGGTAAGCTAGTCGAAATGGTTAGTAATTGTTGAGGGTGTCAAATAAGGTTGTGTAAGAATAAAAGATAAATAGGTGACGGTGCACATTGTTTATTATTAGTGTTAAGGTCACAGTTGTTAAAGTGGATATGGAAATGTTTTATTTTGTGTAGATTTTTCTTTGTTTTTGGTATATTTTTTGGTTGGATTTTATAATTTTTTTGGTATTAGTGTGTGTGTGGGGGGGGGGGGGTGAAAGACTCATGAACACCTCTCTTGCACAGAGAGTACCCAGTCTCTTATTTATATGTGGTCTTAATAGTCTGAGATCCTCCCATGCACCATTATACTTGGACTTCTTCCAGGCATGATCTAGCAGAGTAGCAGTAGTATTTACTAACTAGCCAGGGGACCCTCTTGATGCATTATCAGATTTAGTCCATGTGCAATCTAATGGCTGGCCTAAGAATTTCTTTACTTTTGTGCCCTTGAACGGGTGAGGAATGCCATTTACAGAACCTGGCAGTTAGGAGTAAAGGGAGGAGTAATATGAGTGAAAGGTCTGAGTGGTTACGTGCTACACAACCATATGCCTGGGAAAGGAGTGTCCTGCATTCGATTCTTGTCGCTGACGTGAGGAGCTAAGGATCTTTCTCAGACATAGCCAAGTTAGCTGGTCTTGGGCATGGACTGCAGGGTTTTTCCTCTCGCAAAGCAGGCAAACGGTCTTAAGAATACAATACTTCACAGACAATTACACGTGGTTGAGCGTGGGGGGTAACCCCCCCCCCATATCTTGTAATACTTACCAGATGTTACCAGATTGATGTGGAAGAGATTTTTCATAGGATGGAAGGATACAGGGACAGAAGGCCATATCTATATAAGAAGGATGTGAGCAGAGGATTGAGGATTAGTTTTTTTTGTGGACAATGCCAATGCTTGGTGAGTGGAATGCATACCTGAGAATGTGGTGAGTAGAAAGACAGTAGATGAAGACATGGTGCACTGATCTTTCTGTGTGTGTGTGTGTGTGTGTGTGTGTGTGTGTGTGTGTGTGTGTGTGTGTGTGCATGCTAGTGAAGATTTCCATGAAATGAGTCCGATGATGATAATAATAGTAATAATTTTCAAAATAACATATAACAACAAAAATACTTTGAATGTTCTAAGCTTTTTTAAAAAATTTTTTTTTTATTTGTGTAGGTCTAAAAGAAGATGAAATATCATGGGTGTTTCATTGTATAATCATTAGTCATGAAGAATGACCACCTCAGCTAGAAATTTCTGCTGCCAATGTTGAATATTTTATTTTCTTAGGGATCCTATAATTTAGTTATGGCTTGTAAGTTATTATGTATATAATGTTTTGATAATCAGAACAGAATAAAATAAAATTCTGCAGGACATTTATTATTCTGAGGTTATTCTATACAAAATTTTTAGTATAAATATTATAAATATCAAAATAAAATAAATTATAAAAATTGCATTTTAATTTTTTTTTAAATGTGATGCAGTAGGTGATAGAGGATTTTCAATTCCCAATGAAAAATCATCACCCTACTTCTGAAAGCCCAAAGTTGCTTGAAAAATAGAACAGGTTTTTTTGGATTATTTTTAACTTGTAGCTCATGCAAAATACTAATGTGCTACAGCTTCTTGTGGAGGATGTTGGGATTAATATTAAAAAAAACAATTACAAAAATGTGTTTGTTTTTTAGTTGTTGTTTTTTGTCTAATATACAAAATTGCATAACCTTTTGTACGACCTCTCAATTTGGCACAAGAGTATTGGTATCTGGTAATAGCATCTGAGAAGCTATAAATTAAGTGACAAATGTGAGATTGCTGAAGGTATAACAGTTGTAATTTGGAAGGTGACAGATGTGAGAGATTTGATTATGAAAACTTATGTGTGTGATACTAAAAGACAGGTGATAAATTGAGAAGGCAGCTTGAAAAGCTGCATGGGTATCTGAAAGCAACTATATCTGACTACAACCCCAGAGTTAGGAAAATGAATCACATGGGAATTAAATAGATGAACAATATGTTAAAAAGAAAATGTTGTAGATCTAGTACTGGGAGAAAGGTGATAACCAGAAACAGTATAAAAAGCAGGCTAGGAAGGGGACAGACCATATGAAGGCAAAATCAAACTATGAAAAGAAGTGAGCTGAACAGCTCGAGAGAAATCTGAGCTTTTTCACCCTGTGTGGCAAGTAAGAAATGATCACTTCAGTATGGTGCATTTCAGGCAGTTTTATTATTATTATTATTATTATTAACATCTGACCTCCATGGAGTTGGAGACTCATTGTGGGAGGTACACGCTATTGCACACAATGCTCATCCAACCGTGCTTTAAATTGATTCAATGTGTCTGCATTCACAACACTTAGGCAATTCATTCTACTCACCAACCACTCTCCATGCAAAGAACCTACTCCTCACTCCTCTGCTCACACCCTCCTTTTTTTTTTTAAGTTTCCAGTGATGGCTTCTTGCAGCTATATATACTATTTCCCTCTCCCATTCTATGAAAAATCTCTTCCTGATAACATCGAATGACCAGCTTATGTATCTCAATCATACCCCCCCCCCCCTCCTCCTATTCACGAGGCTCTGCAACTTATATTTTCTCTGAATCTGTCCTTGTACTCCTCATTCCAAAGACCACTGACCATCTTTGTGAATCTTCTCTGGAACTTTTCCAACATATCCTCGTCACCATGAAAATCTGGTGACCAAATCTGTGCACAATAATTCATATGAGGCCTGATCAAGGGTTTATACAATGGCATCATAACCTCTCTATTTCTACATGTCAGGGTCTTCCCCATCATTGCCATTATCTGATGTGACGTCTTCACAACTTGTGCCATTTAGCCACTGAATTTCAGGTCTTTGTCCACCATCACTTCTAGATCTCGGTCATCTCCTCTACTTCCTTTAAAGTTTTCCCACCAAGTGTATACTTTGCATCCTATCATTGCTTACCGAATCTCAAAACCTTACACTTTGCAATATTGCACTGACAGTTCCACCCACCTGCCCATTCATGCAATCTATTCAAGTCCTGTTGTAAGGCCATAACATCTGGCTTGACTCTGCATTATTCTCCCCAGTTTTGCATCATCTGCAAGCTGCATATAAATAGTTAACCTATCTCAATATCATTAAGATACAAATTGAACAACAATGGCACCAAAATTGACCCCTGCGGCACACCACTAGCGACCTTTCTCTTTCGGGATTGCACACCCATATACAACTTTCTGATACTTATCCAACAGCCAGTCACTGATCCAACTCAGAAGTTTATTATCCAATTCCATCTGTTTCAATTTATTTAAGAGCTTGTCGAGTGGCAGTCTGTCAAAAGCTTTTGCAAAATCTAAGTACCACTGTATATGCATCTCCTCTGTTCAAGGTATTTCACCTTGTTATAGTACATAAGTTAGTGAAACATGATCTCCCCTTAACAAATCCATGCTGATAATCACAGAGAATACTGCTGTTATCAACCCATTTCTGTATCCTACCTCTCACCAAATATTAGCTCTCTAAATGCTGGAGGGAGGGAAACTAGACAGAAGAATAGGGTGGATAAATTAGAGCTATTGAAACTATTGTAAGAGCTTGCTCTGAACACAGCAGTGGGATTACATGAGATATTAGTGGGTGCTGAAGAAATATGAGACAATTCTCCTGACCTGGTTGTTTTGAGTCTCAAAATGAGCAAGATTCCTAATGAGGAGGGGGAAAAATACAAGGGTTGTTTGAAAAGTTTGGTAAAAAAAAAATAAGTTGCACATTTTTTTTGGAAAAAATCACCTTTATTTTTCAACATAGTCTCCATTGGGGTCTACACATTTGGTCTAGCGAGTTTCCAATTTTTTCGTCGAATCTAAAAAGTAGGATTCATCAAATTGTGCTAAATAGTCATTGACAGCCTTGATGACATCCTTGTTTGAAGAAACTTTTTTCCCCACCAAGCCAAATTTTTAAGTTTGGGAACAAGAAGTCACATGGGGCCATGTCCAGAGAATACGGTGGATGTGGAACCAATTTGAATCTCAATTCGTGCAATTTTGCCATTGTGATGCCTGATGGGTCGGACGGTGCATTGTCCTGATGAAAGAGCAAAGAACATGACCAATCTTGGCCGTTTTTCTTCAGTTTTAAATGGTCCAACAATGACTCATAACAGACTCCTGTTATTGTCTTACCCTTTTCCAAATAGTCTATCATGATAATGCCCTGGTTGGCCAAGTGGTTAGCGTATCCGCTCTCCAGCCAAAAGGCTGCAGGTTGGAATCCTGCCGTGGGCATGGATGTTTGTTTGTGAAAATACTAGTGGTGGGGTCAGTGGTAGATGGCAAAGGTAGTTGCTATCTACACCAATATATGGAAGACCTATACGTTGGATAGTTGTAGAGTAGGTACCCTCCCTCGATGAGTCTTTGGACTCTGGAGGTGTTATGTAATAATAATAATTCCTTGGGAATCTCAAAAAACAGTGGCCATCACCTTCCCAGCTGACAACTCATGGTCTTCGCTTTTTTTCGGTGCTTTTTCACTGGGCATTGTTCACTGTTTTGACTGCTGCTTGGGCTCAGGGGTGTAGTGGTGGATCCAAGTTTCATCTACAGTCACGAATCAATGCAAAAAATCCTACAAATTGCGATTAAACATCGCCAAACACTAAAAATGTCTTTTCACATGTGTTTTTGATTGACAGTCAACAATCACAACATCCATCGCGCACACAGCTTTTTCATGTGCAATTTTTCGTGCAGGATATTATACACCCTGCAGTTAGGATGCCTACAATCTCAGCAGTATCAAGCACTTTCACTTGGTGGTCTTCCATAATGATACCATGGATTTTGTCGATCATTTCCTTCGTAGTGACCTCCGGATACTTTCCGGACAGTCGAGTGTCCAGAGGGTGCTTCATCTTCGATGGACTTACAACCACATTTAAACTCATTTATCCAAAAATAAATAGTCTTTAATGCTGGTGCAGAGCCCCCATGAATTGCATCTAACTTGGCTTTGATCTGCGTGGCTGTCCACTTCTTCAAATAAAAGTATTTTATCACTGCACGAAATTCGTTTTTCTCCATTTTTATGAAAAATGCGAACACGGTCATTTTAAATGTTTGCCAAACAAGAACTACACGTTGCACATGGCTAAAATTTTGAAAAAGATATGTGCTGACACTGGTATGAATGAACGAATTGTGGTGCCGTCTATTGGAAATTTACCAAATGTTTCAAACAACCCTCATAATTTCATTATGCAAGGGTCAAAGTAGCCAATTACAGACTAACCAGTATCTCTGAAATGGCTATAAAGTATTGGAGAGGGCAAACATCCAGAAGCAGGTATATAGCACCCTGATTCTCTACATAGAACTGCTTGGCTCTGTTTAAGGCAAATCTTGCTTTAGAAATCTGTTCACATTTTATAATGGAATAACAGAGGACATGGATATGAAACCTTGAATTTTTGTCTAAGCATTTGACTGGATTCCACACAGGGAGTTCTTACATAAACTCAAAGAAAGAAGTATGCAATATAGGTTTGTAACATGGATAAGGGAGTGGCTTACTGACTGACTGAAGATATCAGAAGGTGATGTATATTAGAGCTTTCCTAGCCTGGTAGGTTTTGAAAATGTCCTTTGGTTGGAAAGACCTGGGTTCAAATTCTATTTAGGAAACACAAAGTTTATCAGTACTTTCTGATTGAAAGTGAGTTAACCTTTGAAAAGGTGAGCTATCTGATAGAGGGTTTTTTTTCTGCAAAGAGTTATATTACTATTATTATTATGTGACATCTCCAGGGAGTTCAAAGACTCATCGAGGGAGGGCACCTACTCTACAACTCTGTCTCCACCACTCAGTCCACCAACTATACAACAAACCGCAACTATCATCATCATCTACACCAGGGGTTCCCAACCCTATGCCCACGGGCACCATGGTGCCCATAGACCAATTTGTGTGTGCCTGCTGCTGTTCAACCATGTGCCATATAGTTTGAAATAATCATGCAACAATTTATGGCATGTTATATGATGCATGCGTTCATGACACATGATGAGTATTAAACGCATACAATGTAAAGTAGACGCTCATTCGAAGTTGTTCATTCCAGTTTAAGAACTGGAATATCATCATAGTCTCCTAATTATGAAGTACTGGCCAATGAAATGCAATGCCAAAGATCACACTAACTTACATATATATATTTAAATTTTTATATAATGTAAACTTTTAATTAATAAAACATTTGATTATAATGTAAATTTTGTATGTATTCATTTAACAAGCGAATTCAAAAAATTTGCTTCAAAAAATAGATGGTGCCTGTCACCTATCGGTATTTTAGAATGTGCTCTAGGAAACAAAAAGGTTGGGAACCCCTGATCTACACCAACGCCATCTACCACCCACCACCACTAGTATTTTCACAGACAATCACAAACATTCATGCCCTTGGCAGGATTCAAATCCGCAGCCTTTTTTTGGCTGGATAGTGGATATACTAACCACTCGGCAAGCAAAAAAAATTATTTTATTATTACGTGACACCTCAAGCTAGTCCAAAGACTCATCGAAGGAGGACACCTACTTTATAACTGTCTCCACCACTCAATTCACCAACTACAACGAACTGCAACTACACTGTCATCTACCGCCAACCACTACCACCAGTATTTTCACAGACAATCACAACATCCATGTCCACGGCAGGATTCGAACCTGCAGCCTTTTGGCTGGAGAGCAGATACGATAACCACTTGGCCAACCAGGCCAAAGAGTTACAAAGACAATATTGAGATTATGGAATGTAGATTACAAGGATAGATTGAGAACATGTGGGCTGCAGAGGAAGAAAAAGTGGAGGAATGAATAGGGACAGTACCATCACTGGAAGGTCCCTCCACCTTGAACAGGATAATATCATTTCAGCTGATTCTGTGAATACTCCTCTCCCCATAGGGAGAGGAGTATTCAAAGAATCAGCTGAAATGATAACACCCTTAATAATGCAGTGATAAACAAAGGATGATATTACATTAAGTTCGATCTTCTCTTATTAAACACAAGCATGTGGTTGCCAGTAGTTCAGAGGATCGTGAACCAACAAATACTTTCATAACATGTACATGCTTTCCATTGTTATTCCTGTTTTCAATATTTCATAGTGAATGTTACCTGTATGTAATATGATTTTTTTTTAATTTTTAGTTTATTCGCTTATTTCTCCTGATGATGTAAAACACACGAATTTCACTTAACTATTTGAGTAATTATACTATTTCATATTTTGACTGTTTTATGTGGTAAGAATATTAGCAACACAATTGTATTATGTCTTCTTCTTCTTTTCAGCCATTTTCTGTCCACTGCTGGACGAAGGCCTCCTCCAGTTCTTTCCACCTTTCTCTGTTCTTGGCAATGGTTGACCAATTTTTCCCAACAAATTTTGACAGTTCATCACTCCACCTTCTTTTAGGACATCCTCGGCCTCATTTCCCTTCTTTTGGAATCCAGTTTGTTGCTATAATGGTCCATTGTGCATCTTCTCTCCTGGATAGATGTCTGGCCCATTTCCATTTTAGTCACTTATGGTGAAGAATGATGCCAGGGATGTGAGTCTGGCTTCTTATCCAGGTGTTTCACTTCTTATCTTTTAATGTGATGCCTAGCATCAACCTCTCCATTTTTCTTTGAGTTGTTGTTAGTTTATTTACCAGTGCTTTTGTTAGTGACCAAGTTTCACAACCATATGTGATGACTGGAAGTATACACTGGTTAAATGTCTTCCTTTTAAAACAGAGTGGGACATCATTGTTTCGAAAAATGCTTTTCAATTTTCTGAATGCACCCCAGGCAAGTTGAACTCTCCTATTTATTTCCTTTTGAAATCCACAGTTTAGATCAAAGTATCTAAACTGTGAGATGACCTAAGTATGTATATGAAGAGACTCTTTCCAAGAAATAGTTTTCTATTATTATGTTTTTTGGTGTTACAAAATGATTAAACATGATTTAGTTTTTTCTCTGTTTATTTTTAGACCGACTTTTCTGATTTCATGATATAGATCTTCTGCAGTATGTGCAAAAATTATGATATCATCTGCATAGTGTGTTAAGTTTCTGTTATTAATTTTTATACCAAGGTTTGTCCAATTTATATTATTAAATATTTCTTGAAGGACTGCAGATTTTGGGTGATAGAGAGTCTCCTTGTCAGACACCTTTTTCAATTGCTATTTTATTGCTATTTGTGTGAAGTTGGATTGTTGCTGTTGCAGTGTGATATATTTCCTGAAGGAGGTCCATATATTCTCCAGACTCTCCCTGATTCTGGAGTGCTTTGATTATTGCATTAGTTTTGATGGAATCGAATGCTTTTTTTCATAATCAATAAAGGCTAAACAGAGAGGCAATTGGTTTTCTTCTGCTTTTTTCTATTATTTGTTTTACTGCATGAATATGATCAATTGTTAAAGCCTTTATGGAATCCTGCTTGTTCTTCTGGTTGATTTGAGTCTAGAAGAGGGGTTAACCTGTTTGTTATTACTTTTGTGAGAATTTTGTGTGTATTATGTAAACTCATAATAATCTTTTAGTTTTCTAACCAGCAAAGTATTAATTAATTTTGTTATTTGCTTAATTACATAGTTTAGTGCTGGTGCCTGTCACAGTTAATTATGCTCTGATGGTGTTTGTTAGAAAATCAGCGAAATATTAGTGACTTTAATGAATATATTTTTTTTCCTCTCTTGGTGATATTTATTATTTTTCTGACCTCCATGGAGTCAGAAGTCATACCGAGAGGTCAACACTAGTCAACATGAAGTCTATCGTACCGCTCTTTAAACTTACCCACTGTTTGTACCCCCCTTTGTCTTTTATACAACAAACTCTTCATCCTTTTTCAAATCCTAGTGACCAGATCTGAGCAGAGAAATCTAGATGTGGTCTGATCAAAGCTTTATACAATGGGATGACCACACTTTTATCTCTCATGGTCAATGTCCTCCTCAACATTGCTGCAATTGTCTGAGATGTCTTCACAACTCTTTGCACTATGTCCTCAGAACTTCAAATCTCTATTCACAATCATCCTGAGATTCCTTGCTTCTTCCAGTATAACCCACCAAGTGAGTATTTATGAATTTGTATTAATATGTATTATGTAAACTTATTATTATTATTATTTCCCACCTCATGGAGTCAAAGACTCATCTGGGAGGTCCTTTTATGACACACACATCTCATCATACCGTGTCTTAAACACACTCAAACTCCTTGCAGTCACCACACTCTCAGGCAAGTCATTCCAATCATTCACAACTCTGCATAAAAAAAACCTGCCTCTCACTCCCCTACTCACACCCTCTTTATACAGTTTCCAGGGATGACCTCTGGTTCTCCCCTGATCTCCCACTATTCTCTGTAGAACTTCTACACCATTGATCTTATAACAACCCCTTACCAACTTGTAGGTCTCTATCATATCTCCCCTCTTCCTTCTCTCCACCAGACTCTGTAAATTACATATTCTCAATCTTTCCTCATACTCAACATTCCAAAGGTCAGAAACTACCTTAGTCAGTCGCCTTTGGACCCTTTCCAACATCTCTTCATCCTTCTGAAAACCCGGTGACCAAATCTGGGCACAATGGTCCATGTGTGGCCTAATCAAAGCCTTACAATGGAACAAGAATCTCCCTACTTCTACACATCAGTGTCCTCCGCATCATTCCCAGAAGTCTTTGTATTGTCTTCACAATTTTGGCGATGTGTCCCCTAAATTTTAGATCCTTATCCACTATCACCCCAAGATCTCTTATTTCCTCTACCTCCAACAATATATTCTCACCAAGCATAAATTCTGCATCCCATCTTTGTTTTCCAAATTTCAAAACCTTACATTTTGCAACATTGAATTCACATCCCCATTTGCTTGCCCAATCACGGAAATTTTTATATTCAATTCTTTCTGTAAGGCCACAACATCTTCACTACACTTCATGGTTCTTTTCCAACTTTGCATCATCTGCAAACAACTGAATATCTCCATCCAAATCCTCGCCAATATCATTAATATACAAGTTAAATAGTAATGGCCCTAAAACAGACCCCTGAGGCACTCCACTAATGACTTTCCTTTTCCTGGATATCGCACCCCCCATACACAACTTGTTGATACCTATCAGATAGCCAGTCTCCTATCCAATGCACTAATCTAATATCCGACCCCATCTGCTCTAGTTTGACTGTCAACTTATCATGAGGTGCTCTATCAAAAGCCTTTGTGAAATCCAAGTATATTACTGTGTATCCTTCTCCTCTGTCCAAGGAAGCAGTCACTTTATTGTAATAAGTAAGTAGATTACTAAAACATGATCTTCCTTTAGCAAATCCATGCTGTCCATCAAAGATTATACCATTGTTGTCAACCCAACTCTGGATCCTAGTTCTCACAAGCTTCTCCAACAACTTAACCACAACACCTGACACAGAGATAAGCCTATAGTTTGATGCTTGAGTTTGATCACCTCCTTTATGAAGTGACACAATCTTGCCCTCCTTCCACACTTATACATGTTGGATGAGGACATTGCAGCAGAAGATGATATACATGAGAATTTGTTGCAACTGGTTGCTGAAGGCAAAGACCTGAGAGTGATGGTGGACAGAGAATTGAACTTTCACAATTCAAAAGAGTCTTCACATCAGATAACTCCAGCATCGAAGAAAACACTGATTTATAGAAATGTGTAAGTTATTCTCCTACTTTATAGATCTTTGATAAGGGCCCATCCACTTATAATAGTAGTCCATTCGTGTCTTTATCAAAGCTCTATAAAGTGGGGAATAATCTGCAGAGATGATCTAGAGATAGACCATCTTCCTACAGTTAAAACTAGACCCAAAATTTTGATCTGTGAGTATAGTCTGATTGTTAAAGATGGCCTGTTTTATGTGGCTTCTATATCACAAGTATTTGATAGATATTAGTATGTTTTTTCAGTAAAGGATAGTAAGCTCGAAAAAGGTGCTTACTATATTATACTAAAAAAAAAAAAAAATTGCACGTGATGATGAAGAGTGTTAGATCTGAGCCTCTGTAGCTCAGTTGGTATAGACGAAGCCGTTTAGTCGGAAAGACCTGGGTTTGATTCCTGTCCATGAAGTAATGAACCTTTATCTGGTCTCTTTCGACTAAAGTGAGTTAGCCAGTCTCATAGAGATAGAGGGTTTTTTTTCACCCAGAAACTCGGGTTTTTCATCCCTCAAAACAGGCAAACTGGCCCATGAACACAGGGATTTACACTTATAAATACATTCCTAATCTTTCATTAGGAGGGCTCAACCAGTCCAAAGGGACGGATGAGGAATGGGGGGATCCCATACGAATAAATAAATTAGAGGATATGATTGTGAATGGACTACCAAATAGAGGAAGATGCAAATCTTCCTCTGTTTGGTAAGAATGATCATGAAGTGATTACCTAGTGGGTGGTAAGCCATAAAGACTTCTGTGAGAAAGAATATATGTGGAACTACAAGGTTGCTTCCAATGCACGCATAATTGATAATGGCAAATGTCCCCCAACCATTCCAGATGCCCAACATACAATGCCCACTATATCCTTTTGCCAGAAAGAGATCAATACAATACTGTCCGAATTAGACACAAAAAAAAGTCTCCTGGCCTTGATGGCATTCATCCAATCGTCCTGAAGGTTTGCGCATCAGAACTGTCTCCTGCCCTATGTCGATTTTATATATATATATATATATATATATATATATATATAGAGAGAGAGAGAGAGAGAGAGAGAGACAAGTTACTGCTGTCCAGCTACTGCCCCATCTCGCTCACCTCAGTTCTGTCTAAAGTAATGGAAAAAAATCATCAATTCTCAACTCTTACACTACCTTGAAGCTACCTGTCTAATAAACGACCGCCAGTATGGATTCTGTCGCTGCCGATCAACAGGAGATCTGCTCATATATGTCACCCATCACTGGACTAATGCCATGGAGAAATTTGGCGAATCTCGAGTGGTTGGACTTGATATCTCCAAGGCGTTTGACCGGGCCTGGCACAAGAGCTTACTAAGCAAACTACCATCGTTTGGTCTATCTCAAGACCTCTGCAGTTGATTGCCAGCTTTCTGTCTGGACAAACACTATGTGATGGTGGTGGTGGTGGATGGCTTCTTATACTCTCACCATTCAACTAATGCCAGGGTTCCTCAAGGTTCTGTCCTCTCACCAATCCTCTTCCTACTATATATCAATGACCTACTTCAGCTTACCTCCAACTCAATACACAATTTTGCAATGACAGCACATTGCACTCCTCCCTTTCTTTTGATAAATCTTGCTCCACACAACTCGCCTCAACCTACAGAACACCCACCACCACTGCCCTCAGTTCAGACCTCCAAGCCATCCTCCAATGGGGGGCTCAGATAACCTAGTCAATTTCAATGCAAATAAAACCCAGTACTGTCTTATTTCTCATAAAAAGAACCATTTTCTCCCAGTATTATTCTTGACAACACAAAATTTCCAGACAATATGAGATTTCTCTTCTTGGAATTACCCTGACATCAAGCCTCTCCTGGCATAAACACATAACAACCATTGCATCCTCAGCTTCTAAAAAAAACTAGGATTTCTCTTTCGCTCAAGACGTTACTTCATCCCTGAACATCTGTTAACCTTAAACAAATCACAAATCCACCCAACCATTGAATACTGCTCCCACATATGGGGTGGGGGTACCCAAAAGCATTTCTCAAAATGCTCGACTCAATACAGAGGAGAGCAATTAGACTTATTAATGACCAATCTCTTACCAACTCACTCCCCCCTACTTTCACACAGACGATCGGTCTCCGCACTATGTTTTATTTACAAATATTTCCATGGAAAATGTTCATCCGAAATAGCATCAATAATTCCCCTACTTAGTACTAAGCTCGTTGGAACATGTGCAGCTGCTGCTCAACATCCCTACACAGTGCACCTTGAAATCCACAGAACATGTTTCTTCTCCTCCTCTTCATCCCTGCAACTGCTATACTATGGAACAGTCTTCCCGTTGATGTGTTCCCTAAGGAATACAATATTATTATTATTATCTGACACCTCCAGGGAGTCGAAAGACTCATCGAGGGAGAGTGGACCAACAGCATCGAATGGTTGAATCCCTTCCAAAAGCAAAAAACAGCTGCATATCATTAGTTAAATCTATCCCAAAATCATTAATATACAAACTGAACAACAATGTTCCCAAAACTAATCCCTGCAGCACAGTGGCTTTCCTCTTTCGGGATACTGCACTGCCATATACAACTTTCTGATACCTATCTGACAGCCAGTCGCTAATCCAACTCAGGTCTGTTATCCAATCCCATCTGTTTCAATTTATTTAACAGTTTGTCGTGTGGCAGTCTATCAAAGGCCTTTGCAAAATCCAAGTACACTGCCATGTATGCATCTCCCCTGTTCAAGGTATTTGTCATCTTGTTATAGTATGTAAGTAAGTAAAAGTAAGTAACTAACATAAGTTAGTAAAACATGGTCTACCTTTAACAAACTCAAGCTGATAACCAGAGGAACACTGCTGTTATCATCCCATTTCTATAGTACTTCTTACCAATCTCTTTAGTACCTTCACAACTCCAGATACACAGATTGGCCTATCATTTGTAGCTACAGCCTTATTATTATTATTTCCCAAGACCTCATGGAGTCAAAGACCCATCTGGGAGGTCCTTTTATGACACACACATCTCATCATACTGTGTCTTAAACACACTCAAACTCCTTGCAGTCACCACACTCTCAGGCAAGTCATTCCAATCATTCACAACTCTGCATGAAAAAAACCTGCCTCTCACTCCCCTACTCACACCCTCTTTATACAGTTTCCAGGGATGACCTCTGGCTCTCCCCTGATCTCCCACTATTCTCTGTAGAACTTCTCCACCATTGATCTTATAACAACCCCTTACCAACTTGTAGGTCTCTATCATATCTCCCCTCTTCCTTCTCTCCACCAGACTCTGCAAATTACATCTCAATCTTTCCTCATACTCAACATTCCAGAGGTCAGAAACTACCTTAGTCAGTCACCTTTGGACCCTTTCCAACATCTCTTCATCCTTCTGAAAACCCAGTGACCAAATCTGGGTACAATGGAACAAGAATCTCCCTACTTCTACACATCAGTGTCCTCCGCATCATTCCCAGAAGTCTTTGTGTTGTCTTCACAATTTTGGCGATGTGTCCCCTAAATTTTAGATCCTTATCCACTATCACCCCAAGATCTCTTATTTCCTCTACCTCGAACAATATATTCTCACCAAGCATAAATTCTGCATCCCATCTTTGTTTTCCAAATTTCAAAACCTTACATTTTGCAACATTGAATTCACATCCCCATTTGCTTGCCCAATCACTCAATTTATTCAAGTCTTCTTGCAAGGCCACAACATCTTCACTACTCTTTATGGTTCGTCCCAACTTTGCATTATCTGCAAACAACTGAATATCTCCATCCAAATCTTCGCCAATATCATTAATATACAAGTTAAATAGTAATGGCCCTAAAACAGACCCCTGAGGCACTCCACTAGTGACTTTCCTTTTCTTGGATATCGCACCCCAATACATAACTTGTTGATACCTATCAGATAGCCAGTCTCCAATCCAATGCACTAATCTAATATCCGACCCCATCTGCTCTAGTTTGACTGTCACCTTATCATGAGGTACTCTATCAAAAGCCTTTGTGAAATCCAAGTATATTACTGTGTATCCTTCTCCTCTGTCCAAGGAAGCAGTCACTTTATTGTAATAAGTAAGTAGATTACTAAAACATGACTTCCCTTTAGCAAATCCATGCTGTCCATCAAAGATTATACCATTGTTGTCAACCCAACTCTGGATCCTAGTTCTCACAAGCTTCTCCAACAACTTAACCACAACACCTGACATAGAGATAGGCCTTTATGCAGTGGAACAATTTTATCCTTCTTACACTCCTTTGGAACCTGTGCTGTTGTAATACTCTTATTAAACAGGCATGCCAATGCTACTGCCAATTCCCTGGAACATTCCTTTAAGATACATGGTGATATGTCATCAAATCCTATCACCTTATAGACATCAAGGTTATTTATTTCCTCAATTAAGTCATCCTCTCCTATGTCCTCTACACTTAAGTTGCTCATGATTCCATCCTGATGAGGATGAAACACCCTTATAAATTGATAACTGAATACTTCAACAATATCTTCTGCAGCTCTACCATTTTTATCCATTAACATCATCTTACCATAATCATTCTTCTTTCTACTTGCCACGTATCTAAAAAAAAAAAAAACTTGAGGATTTTTCTTTGTCTGATTTGTCAATTTCTGCTCATACTGCAGTTTTGTTTTTCTTACTAACCAAGTCACTCTCCTGGCTTGTTTTTTATACTCTTCATGTAACTGATTATTACCATTATTCTTTATGCAGTGGAACAATTTTATCCTTTGTACTGCTTACAAAGTTTCTTCTTCTTCTAGATTTCATGCTTAAGACTCTCATTCATCCATTTTATACCTACCTTTTGGCCTTCAGAATATGTTCACACATTGATGCTGTTATGTATTTCATTGTCAGTTACCAAGCAGCATCTTTTTCTTTGCCCTACTGTTTTGGCAAGTTGTGTATGGAAATAGTATCCTGGAAGAGGAAATCAGAAGTAGCATGTTGTAGTCTATATTGGGACCATTGTTGTTTAACTTTTAATGATATTGGTATGGATTTAACTGGAGATATGCAGGCTGTTTGCAAATGATGCAAAATTGGGAAGAACAATGAAAATTCAAGCAGATCTAGCCTTACAGGAGGATTTGTATATACTGTATGAATGGCCAAGTGAGTGGAACTACTGGTTCAGTATTGTAAAATGTAAGGTTTTCTGAAATTTCGTGGACAGAACTGGGATGTAAAGTATACACTTGATAGAGAAATTTTTTAAAAGGTAGAGGAGATGGTAGATTTGGGAGTATTGGTAGATAAGGACCTGAAGTTTAGGAGTCATATTACATAAATCGTGAAGTCATTGCATCAGATTATGGGAATGGAAGACCTTGACATGCAAAAATAGAGGTTATGGTTCCATTGTATAAGGCATTATATGGATTATTGTGTGCCGGTTTAACTACTTGGTCCACATAGTGATGAGGATATATTAGATACATCAGAGAATATTTCAGGGAATGCCATTTGCAGAGTTTCATAAATAGGAGGAGGGGATGTGTTGAGACATAAGTTGGTATGACATTATCAAGTTAATTTAGAATGGGAGACAGGGATGGTACAAGAAGTACCATCCATGGAAACAGTATGGGTCTCTGCATTAAATTGCTCATTCAATTCCACAGAATGAGCTTTGTGTAACAGTGAGGTGAGTATACCCTCTGCAATGAGAGTCTTGACAAGCAAAAAGACCTCAGTTTAATAAATTGAGGTCTGATGTTTATCATTTTCCAAATATTATTCCAAAGCAATGTGCTTAATATTATATAAAATTGGAAAATTCATAGCAGATCATCTTTGAATTAATGTTTAAAAATTAGATTGGAATTGGAATGGGGAATGCAGTAGATTTTTGAGAGGGTGGAGCAAAAGCTTGGTTTTCCTCCACCCTCTCAAAAATCTACTGCGTTCCCCATTCCAATTCCAATCTAATTTTTAAACATTAATTCAAAGATGATCTGCTATGAATTTTCCAATTTTATATAATATTAAGCACATTGCTTTGGAATAATATTTGGAAAATGATAAACATCAGACCTCAATTTATTAAATTGAGAAATGAAGTGAGAAAAAGAATTAATTCTTCAAGAATTTGAAAAATTTAGCAGTTCTGCAGTGCTGAGTAGTTTTACTGATTATTATATATAAACTACTTTGTTTGTTGTCTCAAATATATGTATTCAAATATATTTTGACACCTGGTTTTATAGATGAAGAGGATATATATTTGTAAAGGTCCAGATATGATTAAGGTGATTCTGGTCTTGTCTGGAATGTTGGATATGAATAAAAATTTATGAATATAATTTGCAATGTCTCATCAATAGGGGGGGAGGAAGAAGAAAGGGGGGATATGATTAAGACAGAAGTTTTTTATCACATTAGTGTGAAGAGATTTCTCATAAAAGGAAAGAAAATAGGGCTAAATTAAGAGGCCATCCTAGAAGCTGTATGAGGAAGGTGTGAGCAGTGGAACAAAGTTTTTTTTTTTTTATATGGAAAGTGGTTAGCATGTCAATGCATTGCCTGAGAGTGCAGAAACAGTGAATGAATTTAGATCATGGTTTCATTGGGGAAAAAAGACTCATTGTGCAAGTGATTCTTCTTCCAAACAAAGTGTGATGATAACAATCCTATATTTGGTCTGAACCCAGCTTGTTCTTCATCAGTTTTCTCTTTCACAGTTATTCTAACCTCTTCTCAAATATGCTTACATAAATCTTACCTAGAACACTAGGTAAGACAATTTTAAAATACTTGCATGCATTTCTTGTTCTTTCTCTTTTTATAGATGGTTATTATAAGAGTTCTACTCCAGTCATCTAGAATTCAATGTTCTGAATTATGCAGTGTAGCCAATATATAACTTTTAGACCTCAACATTTGAGCATTTCTGGTCAGATATTTATCTGACTGCCTTCCACATTTCATGTTTCGAAGACTTTCCTACTTCAAGCATTGATGTATAGAATGGAGTTGAAGGGGTAAAGGATAATGAAAGAAAGGCAAGAAAGAGTATAAAAGAGGTGGTTGAAGATAATGGTAAAGCAGCATATGTGAAAGATAGGCTAACCAGTTATAGGATAGTAAGTATGAAAGGCAACAAGAAAGAAAGTGTGACCAACCAGGGGGAGAAAGTGAATATCAGCGATATAAAAGCAGAGTTGGTGAAAATGAGGCAAGAGATGAAAAGATTGTGGAGTGAAATGAGAAGAATAAGAGATATGTATGGAAGAGTGAGGAAGATTGGAATAAATGATGGAAACGTGCAAGATGTGATGAATGATTTGAGAGTGGTTGTATGTATGGATTCAATTTCTAGGGGTGTGGTTAATGAGAAGGTCTGTAAGGTTTGCTTTCCTTAGGGTAGAATGAGCAAAGTGATTGAATCACTATATTTGAGGGATAAGTGAACAAAAGAGTTGGCAATAATGGTAAGTACAAATTGTGTGATTGGTAAGAGGGAGAATGTGAATGGATATCAGGAGGTTGTTGAGCAGAGTAAAAGATAACCATCTGGTAAGAAGGGTAGACAGTGTATTGCTCAAGTATGATAGTGATGAACTGAGATAGTGAGCAAAAATTATGAATGGCATGTTAGCAGAGTTGAGTGAAGAGAAAGTAGTTCATTTTGTGAATGTGTGGGATGAATTTGAGGGATGGATAGAGCTGTGGAAGAGCAGGAAAGTAAGGTAGGAAAGCTTGTGAATGGAGAGATGAGTAGTTTAGGTGAAGAGAATGAGAGAGAAGGAACACAAGATAGACAAGGAAAGTAGGGGAATCAGGATGGTCAGGGAGACACTGTATGAAAAGAGTGAATGATGGATACAGAAATAGATGTATGAATGTACAAGAAAGGATTGAGATGGCCAGGGATGTGGGGGAAACATTTAAGTCTGGGGAGATGTATAAGATCAGTAATGATAGAGAGGAATGGCTGAAAGTGGTATGGAGGGGTCATATCTGAGAATTAGTCAGTGGGACTTGTTATAGAACTAGAAATGAACTACCACATATGTTTATGAATGCCAGAAATATTCAAAATAGGGGGAATGAAACTGTAGCATTGATAATTCATTCATCCAAAAATTGTTAGAATAAGTGAGACATGTTTGTATGAGGATGACATACTGACTTGAACAGAAATGGAAGGATATGGTGTTTTTTTGTGAAGATAGAAGAGGCAAAAAGGGAGGTGGAGTGCTGTTGATTACCATCAACATGATGGCCATTCAAGCTGGTGATGCAATGAGCAAGTAGTGGCAGTAGTTTTGAAGCAGTATGGTGTGAGGTGGAAGTGAACGGGTTGAAATATTTAGTAGTTGAGTGTTGCTATAGACCTGGTAATGTACAAGCACATTGGTCTGGCTGATAAGAAAAGGTTGAACATTATAGATAAATTTTATAATGATAATTAGATTGGGATGAAGAGATCTGGGACAAAGAGTAAATTTCTTGAGTTTTTGAGTCAACTGCCTTGGGTAGTAATAGAGAGTATACAAGGATCAAGAGTCTTTGATTTGATTATCTCATCAGAGATGTAATTGTATGTGAGATGCAACACGTCTTCCTCTAGTTTGGCAAAAGTGACCATGAAGTGACTACTTGGGCAGGAAAAGCCATATGAAGACTTCTGTGAGAAAGAGACACATGGATCTATAACACTAGTGATAATTACAAACTCAGGGATGGCAACTATATATATCACAGAATGAGTAATCCGATGGAAGGATGATCATTGCTGCTTGGGGCCTTCTCAGGAACTGTCAGGCAGAGGCAATGTTTGAATGCATTCCCAAGGTCAGAAGGTCAAATAGTAGGTGCAAAGTCGATGAATGAATGAAGAGGTGAGGTGCAATTTGGAAGAAGGAATTGTGGAGATATTACAAGATAAGTGGTAGTGATCAGTTACGAACACAAAGAGCAGGAAAGAAAGGTGACTCATTTGGTAAAGGTAGTAAAAGTGCAGTATGAGCAACAGTTAGCTAATAAGGCCAAAAAAAAAATCCTGGGAGTTCTTTTAATATGTGGCTAGCAGAAGAAAGAATGATAGTGGTTACGGAAAATGGTAGACTGATAACCACCAAGAAAGTTCTAGTAGAGATGTTAAATGAGCAATTCATAAAGGTATTTTATCGTCGTAAATGTAAAATCATGCAGAATTTGAGAGTGGGAAGAGAGGAGGAGCCACTGATGGTGCGTAAGCAGGAGATTATTATTATTATGGGGGGAAAGAGAAGAGCCCCCCCCCCCAGTGTGTGTGTGTGTGTGTGTGTGTGTGTGTGTGTGTGTGTGTGTATATATATCTATATATATATATATATATATATATATATATATAAAATCACTTTCACACATGAAAGGCAGAAGAGCCTATAGCAAACAAATGCAATGTGTGGGAAAATAACAAATGGAAATACTGCATCTAAAAAGATGAGTTTCTTGGGTTTATGAAGAACAAATACATTAGGCAGTATGCAACAGAGTACATGATTAGAGCATCTTGGATTTGATCACTGCATCAGGGGATGTTGGGAATGAGTTAGCAAATTTACCTCCATTTGGTGAAAGTAACTGAGATAATCATTGCATGTTACTTGATCCGAGGAAATCAAAGATGAATAATTATTAAGGTAACCATACATCCCAATTTGACTAGGTTAGTACCAATTTCAGCTCATTCATCCTGACATTCCAAAAGCAATATCAGTTTTGTCCCAATTTGCAAATGTACAATAAAAAAATAAAAAAAAAGCGATCTTCTTGAATACATTTTACATTAATAGAAATTGTATCAAACTCAAGATAAACAGGAAAATAGTAACATATGTCACAGAAACATCGGTTTATTTACTTATGGTGCTGTTCATCCAAGCTTATATACATGTGCAACAGTTTATAAAAACTGAACAATCAGACTGAATAATGTTCAGTTTTTTGTATTTGTTTTCTGAGTGACAATTATGATTGTTTGTATGATATATGATAATTCTTAAATTTTCACCATGTACCATATAGCTTCTAAAAGAAAAAGTAAATTTAATAAAGAGTTAACAATGCATTATTTTCTTAAAGAAATAAAATCTGAAAACAAACATAAAGTTGTATGCAATATTTACAGAACAAAACTTTCTGTATCTCATAAGAGTCGATCCGAGATCAATTGCCATTTTGTCTTTCTAAAAAATCATTTTGTTCTAGTAAGTATTTCTAAAATTCAGGTCATTTTAATGATTATGGAATACTTATTATTATTATTATTATCATTATTATTATTATTATTATTATGTGACACCTCCATGGAGTCTAAAGACTCATCGAGGGAGGCAGTGGCACACCCAGGGAGGAGGGCCAAGGGGCCCTAGCCCCCCCCCCCCCAAAAAAAAAAGAAAAAGTTAAAAAAACACTAGAAAATTTTCCAAAATACTTTTCCTAATTAAAATTCATTTTTTATTTATGTTGTGTCATGTCTTCTATTTCTATACTACTTATGAATTAGGGGTGACATAAGGTGAGAGAACCCTATAGCAGTGTTTCTCAACCTATGGTCCGTGACGATGGGACAGGTAGTCCACAGGCTTAAATTAATCAAATAAATCTATATATTTTAATTATCAAAACAAATTAAAATTGAATAAGTAAAAATTATTAAAATAAAATGAATACTTAAAAAAAAAAACAGTGGCAGAATGAAGAGTAATAAAAGAGGGATAAGTGAACAACAATATGGTTTTATTGCTTCCACTTTCCCTTGCTATTTTGTCAGATTTGAAGTGAACATGTGTTGTCCACATTTCAACCAATTGCTTGTTGTTTATTGATTTTTATTGTTGAAGGGTTTCCTCCTTCAACCAAGGCTCAATATATCTTCAGAAGTGCTAAGTAATACTTAGACAAAATGTGTTGTGAGTTAACTCTAGTATTTATATATTTTTCGGAAATCACGCGAAAAGCAAGCTGACAATTGAGTTGAAATGCTAACTCTCTTCAACCGAATTCCAATAATATGTGAAACTGCCATAACAGCATTCACTATATATATATATATATATATATATATATATATATATATATATATATATATATATATATATTGTTGAAATTAGGATTTAAACTGGTATGGAGGGTATAGATATATATATATCTATATATCTATATATCTTAGTTTTAACATGTTTACGAATTTTAACACTTTTGGTTGAATTTTATTGCTGCCGAGCAAACTCTCACAATCTAATTAATAACAATAGTTTTTAGTTAAATACTGTTTGCCGGTGCAACATATGGTTTTGCTTGAGTCTATATATAGAGCATAGTTTCTGTATGATGGGACATGTGATTTTTTAATTAGTGTAGTTTTTATCCCAGTTGTCTCTAATTGCACTATTTGTTGAGAAATATATTACACAGACTGCTTATACCTTATTCACTGACATAATAAAAGTACTTGTTTTTCTTGCCTCTGCAATATAGTGGCTATTGGGGGGAGGGCGTGTTGTTTACCGTGGGAGCAAGTTACTATCGCCCTGCTCTGAACATGTTTCAGCTTCTTTCATTTGCAAGGTATATGCGAAACTTTTTAATTTCTTTTTTTCGAAAAGTAAAATCAGGGGTGAGAGTTATATGGAGTAAATACGGTATTTCAATTATGGATAAGTACATTGATACCTTCTTTAAATTGAAAAATATCTCGGATGACAGTGATAATACAAAACCAGTTTGTGTGTAGTTTCTGAAGAGAAAGAGGTCTGTAACGAATCTACAGAAACACAGAATTCCCATCAGTTGCAATGCGATAATGATAACATGCTGAATGAAAGGAAAGATTTGCTGGACACTCGACCAGTGGATCACATTTAAAGGTAAATACAGTTGGTTATTTTGTAGGAACATTTTTCTGTTTTGTGACTTCTCTCCCTGTACGGTAATTATGTGCCTACATTATTGTGTTATTATTCAACAATTGTTTACAGGTTTGAATGTGTATATAAAGTCAATATCAACAGTAGCCTGATTACGAACGCGTGATGAAAGGGACGGGGAGTTTGGAGCTTCCCCGGATAGTATTCAGAAGTTAAATACAATTGGTTATTTTGTATAGGGCCCTGAAACTTATTAGTTTAGAATTTAACCACTGGGAAAGGGTTTGTGTCCACTTCAAAACTCTGAAACAGAATTTGGAAACATTTTCCAAATAACTTTTTATAAGAAATTTCTGTGATTTCACTATTCATTTCAGGCTTGCAGTCACGAGAACGACCTTTCGTTATCGGAAAAAGAGCAGCTAATTGAGCTTTCAAGTGACAGTGGGCTTAAAATGCAATTCTGTGATCGTGGTTAGGCTCGATTCTGGATCGCGCCTTCAGTGAGAAGTGAATTTCTCAAATTATTTGAAGTTGAAAATCGTCATGCAGTTTTCTACAACCTATCTTTGCGAGAAACGATTTTCATCGCTCTTTCAAATAAAAACAAAATACAGAATTCGTCTTAGTGCGTGTGCCGATCTTCGACTGAAGTTGACCAATATTGAGTCAGATATCCAGCAACTCTGCAAGGTCGAGAAGCTCATCCATCTCATTAAAAGTAAATAGTAACATACATAATTCTATCATATTATTTATTGGTTTAATAAAAATTAAAACTTTGTTTTAATTTTTATCCACAAAATTAAATTTTTTATCTATATATTCGGCCTGGTTGGCCGACTCTCCAGCCAAAAGGCTGCGAGTTCAAATCCCACCATGGGCATGGATGTTTATGATTGTCTGTGAAAATACTAGTGGCAGTGGGCGGCGGTAGACAGCATTGATGTAGATGATGATGATTGTAGTTGTGGTTGGTGAAGACGGAGAGTTGTAGAGTAGGTGCCCTTCCTCGATATGTCTTTGGACTACCTGGAGATGTTATGTGATAATAATATCGACAAGCTTTATATGTTCATTGTGCATCACATAGTTTGAATTTGGCACTTGGTTTCTTATACCACAAATGTTTATCACTATATCTGTGACAAATAAGAAATTGCATTAGCATAATTGAAAAGGTACACAATTTCTTCAATACCCCTAAAAGACAGGATGTCCTTGTTGTTTATAATATTATAATATTAATATCTTTTAAGATTTATAATATCTTTATTTAGCTTGCAAAAAATATTTGCATGCACCTTACCAAATGCAAAAATCTGACAGTGACCTCTTAATTGCCCTAAATTTTGTTGATGATGTTGTGGCTCACTTAAATACCGTTCATGAAACACCAGATTCTTCATTTAAAGATATTTATGATGAAGCATGTATAAAAGCCAATAATTTTAATATTGACATTAAAAAGCCAAGGACTTCATCAAAACAAACATTAAGGTCCAATATTCCAGCCGATTCTGTAGAAGAGTATTTCAGGAGAACTATTTCATTCCATTTATTAACTCAACTTCATGACCGTTTCACTCGGCACCACAACATTTTGAAATATATTTTTTTCTCTTCTACCAAATGGAAAAGATGCTCCAACAGCAAGTGCAATGGAAGATTTTCGTCAATTGTGTGAATTTTATGCCGGTGATTTGCCTTATACAAATCCAGCAATTTTGAACGCCGAATTTAAGTTGTGGTATAAGAAATTTGCAATAGCTCCATGCAAAAATGCTGTTGATGCAGTTTCAAAGTGTGACAAAATGATATATCCTAATATCTATAACTTATTAAAAATATTTGCAATGCTTCCGGTAACAACATGCGTCAGTGAAAGGTCATTTTCTAACTTACGCCTTTTAAAAACCTATTTAAGATCTACCATGACACAATCACAATTGAACGGACTGGCTTTGCTATATATATACACACACACACACAGAGAGATTAATGTAACCACGATTGAAATAATTCAAGAGCTTGGTGAAAAGAAAACTGGATTTTATTCTTTAAATAAATTTTTATAATCACCTAATGAATTTTATTGAATGAATGAAATTTAACAAATTTTAGTTGAACGGATAAAAATATTTTTAATGCAAATTCATTGTATTAAAAATATTTTTCAACTTGGGGGTTCCTCCCCCCCCCAAGATTAAATCTTGGGTGAGGCACTGGAGGGAGGCCACCTACTCTACAGCTATCTCCACCACTCAATCTGCCAACTGCAACTACACCAACGCCATCTAGCATTCCCCACCATCACTAGTATTTCCACAGACAATCGCAAACATCCATTTCCACAGCAGGGTTCGAACCCACAGCCTTTAGGCTGGAGAGCAGTACGCTAACTACATGGCTTGCCAAGCTGGCATTTAGGAGATAGCTGGGAGTAATAACATGGAATGAAGAATTAAGTAGAAAGGAGATCACTATAGCTTAGGCACTGATCAAAGAATATTTAATAGCATTTTCAATGGGATAGCATCTCTGCTCTTGAAACCAACAGGTCATAGGTTCAAATCCTGAAGACATGGATGTTTACATGGGAATTTCATTGCCTGGTGTGAGACCAATGTGCTTATTGGTGGTCTGAAGCAGCTTGAAAAAAAAAAAAGGAAAAAAAAAAAGTCCAATGTTTGTTCCCCAGAGCAGGATTTCAGAAGTATTTAACTCCTTATCTACCTATGACACAGTGCATGATAGGTTCACTTATTTCACAGAGGTATTCACAGATAAAAATACAAATTTTGAAAAATTGATGGAGATTAAACAAGATTACAAAGGTATTATAAGGCAGGAGGCAATAATTATTTAACACAAAGAAAATTAAGAGTAGACTAAGAAGATGACTCAACATGACTGTTGGTAAGGAAAGCCAAAATAGTACAAATAGCATATAGCTATTCAGCCAAAGGAAAATCTCAGTTTTTTTTAAACTATGCAGCCAGTAGAAGAAAATGTGTAAAGGATGATACCAGTTGATATGTACCCAGGTGAACACTGGGAGAATATGCATGCAGTGTTAATAAGCAGCTCATTAAGATATTTCATTCTTTTTGAGTGTGATATGCTACACATCTTGAGTGAGGATGGAATGGTGGAGGATAGAAGTGAGTGAATGAGCATGAGGTATATGAGGAACTGTAAATATGATTATTATTAACATATGACTTCCATGGAATCAAAGGACTCATTGCTTGAGATCCACACTCATGCCAAAAAAAAATCATCAAACTACACTTTGAACCCATTCAAAGTTTCTGCACACTTTCAAGCATTGCATTCTACTTATCAACCACTCATCATGCAAAGAACCTACTCCTCACTCCATTGCTCACATCCTCCTTATATAGTTTTCATGGATGGCCTCTTGGTTTCCCTCTACTCTAAAAAAAAACTCTTCCACATTAATCTGGTAACAGCACACACAAATTTATGTTTCAGTAGTATCCTTCCTTCCTTCTTCTATTTACAAAGCTCTGCAAGTTGCATTCCCTCAGTTTATCCTTGTATCCCACATTCCATAGACCTGAAGCTGACTTAGTGAACCTTTGCTGGAACCTTTCTAATATATTCTCGTCCCTCTTGAAAACCAAGGAAACCATACCCTCTCTGCTTTTCCATGTCAAGGTGCTCCTCGTTGCCATGATCTTTTGTGATATTCTTACAGTTTTAGCAGCGATCCCAAAACTTTGTCTCTGTCCATCATCACTCCTAGATTTCTTCCACTTCCTTCAGAATTTTCCACATTCCGACCTTACCTACCAAATTTCAAGGCCTTGTACTTTGCAACATTAAACTGATGGTTCCACATACTTTTCCACTCGCCTAGTCTATTGAGACTCTTCTACAAGACCACATCTCTTCTGCTACTCATAGTTCTCAACTTTGCATCTCTTTTATATACCGCTCCTCCATACACAACCCAGTGATACTTATCTGACAGCCAATCAACTATCTATCCAACTCACTAGTCTCTTGTCCAATCCCATCTGTTTCAATTTAATTACCAGCTTATCATGTGACAATCTATCAATGGCCTTTGAAAAATCCAATACACCACTGTATACATGCATCAGTCTCATCCAGTGAATTCATCACCTTGTAATATATGAGCAGAATGCTTAAACATGACCTGCCTCTAACAAACTGATGCTGACAATACTGCTTATCAATCCCATTCCAAATTCTATTGCTCATCAAACTTTCTAACACCTTAACAACCCCAGACAGACAGACAGATTGCCTACAATGCTGTCATCACAAATTGTCACAGTGTGTTCTTGCACACCATCACCTCTACATTCCTCATTTGCTTCAACACATCAATGCTAATTAATTACATAGCATTTTGACCCTGCTTTCAAAATTTTACACTTAGCATTTAATGTTTTACTCCACTCATTTGCCTTACAGAGAGTCTACTCAAATTCTCTTGGAAGGCAACATCAGTTTCACTCCATATAGCTCTTCCAAACTTTTCATAATCTGCAATCAACTTTATTTTCATTTTTAATGTGACTCCTAACCATGAAAGGCTGAGAATCTATAGTTCATTAATATCATTGGTAGACTAAGAATTTTTTCTGTTTTTATTTATTTTTACATAATTCAATAACTCCTGCTCTACAGACCAAGCATAGAATTATTTTGAAGCCATTTCAGGTCTCCAATAAGCAGGGCGGCAGTCTTACACCCAGTGGCGTAGCTAGAACAGTTGCCACCCTGGGCGGTCCCTGAGTTTGTTGCCCCTCTCAGTACACACCAAAAATACTACAAAAAGTCAAAACGATGTATAGGGAAATAAATTAAAACACTGTTTATTTTTGAAGTAAAAATTTAATTTCAACATTCTAAAATGTTATTTTTCTTGCTTTTCTGTTAGCAAAATCGTTGATAACATTGGCAAAGTCTATTTCATAGTAATGTGGTAATTCTTAACACCACTATATACATGCATCAACCTTATCCAGTGAATTCATCACCTTGTAATATATGAGCAGAATGCTGAAACATGACCTGCCTCTAACAAACTGATGCTATTAATCAATTTTTTTTAAAAAAAACTCCTCTCACAACTAGCAACATTTACAGCAATTGTGAGGAAAATTTGCAGTAGTATTACAATATTTGGAACTGAGTTCTCGAGATTGTATTTTAGAATTAACTGCAAAAGTTCAAAAAGGTTCAAAGTGTCGCTCGGAACAGACCCCCCCCCCCTCCTATCTACGCCACTGCTTACACCAGACGATGAAACACATCTCCCACCTAAGGACAATCAACAAGGATCTGTGTGATTGTCTTTAGGTGGGAGAGTGGATGTGCTAACCACTCAGCCAATTAAACTGGATCAGTTAAAGTATCCTAGGTGAGTTAAATGGCTTAAAATATCATTAACACATATAAGCATATATGCATTTAAATCTATCCGAACATTAACTGGCTTTATTTATTTAGTTGTTTATTATTTTTTTAAAGGAAATCGCACTCACAAAAGGTGCTGTTAGCCTATAGTATTTTAAGTGGGATAAAGGTTATATAATCTGGAAACCTTATCCTAGAAAAAATATTTTAAAAATTCCAAACACTGAATTTTTTAAGTTAATTCAGACCTACAGCAAGTAGGATGGTTGTCTCATACTGTGCAACAAAATTCATTTACCACCTTAAGATTCACAAAACATCTTTAGGCTGAATGGTTAGCATACCTATTTTTAATAGCATATTCCATTTCTAAGCATGCATAATATCCTCTAAGATATTCTACCAGCTTCACAATATCTTGCCTTTTACAAGGCAGTGGTCAGGCAAAAAACTGACACATGTACTGTGCCCAAATTTGATTGTCTGGTTTTCACCACAATGAAAACCATAGAGATTAGTGACTAATATTGTGACTCTGGAATATTGACAGACCACTTGTCCAAACAGGCTGAATGACTAGCATATCTGTTTTAATAGCATATTCCATTTCTATGAATGCCTAATAGCCTTTAATATTTTTTTACAATACTTTATCTTCTACAAGGCAGTTGTTAGGCAAAAATTGACACATGGTTTATTTTGCACAAATATGGTTACCAGGTTTCCATTATAGTGGAAACCAGAGAGAGAGGATCCAGAGATTAAGATAGTATTATGCCTCTGGAATATTGATTATATGCAGAGAATGAGAAAGTTCATTATTATTATCTGAGAGTGACTAGAGGAAAATAAGTGATAGCAACATTTAAGTTTGGTAAGAGGATTTTACAGGATGTTACAACTTCATTTTTTGTTTTTTTTAGGTAATATTTGCTGTTACTTCCTAATAAATTCAAATAAAATTGCTTGTAAAAAGATTTTGAAGGACAATGATTGGTTATTTTGCCTTGACCACAATTTACTGGCCCTTTTTATTGGATAACTGATAACTATAGTAGATGCTATAGTCTAGTATAGCGTCTCCGTAGTGCAATTGGAAGAACGACAGTACGTTGCGCCCTTCGATTAGAAAAGGCCTAAGTTCGATTCTCGTCATGATGGGAGGAATCTTTATATGGACTTTTTCAATTGAAGGTGAGTTAGCCAATCTCATACGGAGGTAGCAGGGTTTTTCTCCCAGAAACTCGGGTTTTTCATCCCGCATACAGACAAATCGGCCCTTCAGAACACACGCAATTTACAGACAAAAGGATACTAGCTGTGGTGGTGGTGGTGGGCAGTAGATGGCGTTGATGTAAGTAATTGGTAGTAGAGGTTCTGTGTAGTAGTGGAGACGGAGAGTTGTACAGTAGGTGTCCTCCTGCGATGAGTCTTCGGACTCCTTGGAGGTGTCACGAATAATAATAACTGTGCAATGATTATAACATTAGTTATACTACTAGTCTATTACCACTACATCTACTACTACTAAATTATTAGTATATAATATTTTTTTGTCTTATTGTCTTTTTTTCCCTTCCTTTTTCTGATATAAAGTATAAATTATCTCTAAAACGCATTCTCACAAATCAGGAGCCAAGAAAAGACAAGAAAGAACGAGAGGAAAATGAAAAAAGGGTTCAACAAACGCTCTTTCAATTTGGATTAAGTATGGCTTCAAAAATTTTTTCATTGAACTCGCCTATAGAATTGGAGCAAGAAGAAACTGTTGCAAACCTCATCCCCAAATGAGCATTTGATTTGGGTAATCATGTACAATATTATGATGAAGGAGCAGATGCAGAAAATGAAAATGGGAAAACAGAAAGAAACAGACATACAGATGCATGTGAAAGTGAATTTGGAAGATGAAAGGAGTAATCGTAAATCGTAATTATGAGTTTCCATCTCAAAAGGAAATAGAAAAGTATGATTACGAATGGTCACATTCCTCTGTTGAAAACACCTGCAATCAAGTTTTCCCAGAAAGCATACTGAAATTTCTAAGCACTAATAGAGAACTACATGTAAGAGACTGGCTTGTCTGGAATCAACAGAAACAAATTTTATATTGCTTTCCATGTTGATTATTTTGGCACAAGACAGTCAAGACTAGCATTTCTGCATCTAAGTCTGCACTGGTGCTGAAGGCTGGGATTCTAATGAGAAATGACAGAAACTTTCCTACAGGATCCCAAAACATGAAAAAGGCAATAGTCATAGAGAATGTTACCTAGCTTGGCAATAACTAGAAAGGTACCTGCTGTCTGGGGCAGGAGTTGACATAATTTTAGAAGCATGAATCAAAACTGAAGCTGTGAAATGGTACAACCTTTTAGTGCATCATCAATGTTGTACTCTTCTTGGGAGAATGTGGTCTAGCATTTACTGGTTCATCCCATCGAATTGGTGACTCAAACAATGGAAACTTTTTAGGACTCACTGAACTGTTCTCTAGGGGGAACTCATCCTTCAGGAACATGTGCTAAGTGTAAAAGAGTCACAGAAAAGGAGTGAGCTGCTTCAAGTTCATTATCTACCCCATGAACTCACAAAATGAATTTATTGCAGATTGCTCAAATCTTGTGAAACAATACCTTTTGTTTGAGAGGCAGTCTGCAAAGCACTTTGCAGTAATAGTAGATTCCACATCAGATTCTTCTCATATTGAACAAACATTTCTTTTGAGATATGTACTTTCTTAAAAGAAACAGTATGAAATTCAAGAAAGATTTCTCAAGTTTGCAGATTGTAGCAACAAAATAGGGGAAGAAATTGCTCAGCTGATAACTGATACATCGAAAAAACATGCTATTCCTCTCAGTGATTGTAGAGCTCAAGCCTGCAATAATAGGGCAAATATGGCTGGAAAATACAACTCTGCACAAGCAAAAATAAAAGAACAATGCTCTTTCACCTTGCAGTTGTCATACACTCAACTTATGTGGAAATGATGCTGCTGAATGCATACCTGCAACAATAAGCTTTTTTGGAACAATTCAAACTGTGTATCACCTGTTCAGTTACAGTTCTAAGTAGTGGGAATTAACTACAAAACTGTATTGGTTGTTCTCTTCATGGTATGTCTGAAACAAGATGGTTAGATTATGTTGAATGTGTAAAGCCTTTTGCAGCTCACTTGCCTGGCATTAAATTAGCACTGGAAGACTTCCTAGAACTAAATCTGATGGCTAAAACAAGAAATGGAGTTTTATTATATGTGACATCTTTTGTCTGAGTGTTATATCTACGCCAGCTAATATTCTGTATGGCTGACTTAGTCTACCTACAAAATATTAGCTGGCATAGATATTTGCAACAAGGTCATTGAAGCTAGAGATGCCATGCTGGATGTTGAAGTAGCAAACATAGCATATCTCCTCACAAAGTTGACAAAAGTTCAAAACAATTGGAAATGCATGTGGAATGAAGCCAAACTGGTTGCATGAAACCTAAATATAGAAATAAAAGTCTCCTGTAGATGTGACAGATTTAGGTGCAAGAGGGCAAGGCTGCATGATAACAGCAGACCTGATGCTAACTTGGAAGAAATGAATGACAGATGATACTCCAGAAGAGGCTCACTTCAGAAAGTGTGTTTTATGTTTTGGTAGACAATATTATAGTAGGATTAACTGTCTGCTTCAATGTTGGTAAGAAGATGGCAGAAAAATTAGATTTCTTGTGGAAATATCTCACTGTGTCCAAAAGTGATGTAGAGAGAAAAGCTTTATCTTTATCAGAGCAATATCCTGCTGACCTTAATGGTGATGACTTTGGAAAAGAAATGCAACATTTTCCCTCAGTAAGTAAAGTAAATTTTGGAAATGCACAGTTAAAGCCGTTAGATCTGTTGAACTTGTTAGCAGAGTATAGATTTAGTGACCTGTTTCCAAATATTTGTGTTAGCAAGAATGCTATTAACAATTTTAGCAATAGTAGCTTCTGGAGAGAGGTCATTTAGCAAACTTAAGCTAATTAAGAATTACTTAAGATCTACAGTGTCTCAGGTATGTCTTGTGGATTTGGTCAGGCTAAGTATTGAATCAATCACCATTGCCAGAATAATTAATTTTCATGCTGTGATTCAAAATTTTTCACATAAAAAAAGCCAGGAAAGTACTTTTTTTTTAAATAAATAATAAGTTTATCAACCTTTATTTATTAATACTTATGTCTCCTGATGGTCTAATCTGCATTGTAATATAATAGGATGTCTCAGTGTGAATTCTTTCTCCTTATAACATAAAGATATTCAAATCAATTGTGCTTTCTCATCTCTGATCCTCTTTCATTTTATTTATATTTATTGTGGGGGGGGGGGTATAAGAGCATAAGGCCTTAAATGCAGAAAATTAACAGAAGACTCCGTGCCACCCCTCTCTCATCTTCCATACTGTTGTTGACCTTACAGGCTACAGCTCATGACATAAAATTGTAGTGGATAAAAAAAGCATGACTAATGGAGAAGAGAAGGGGCCCAAGAGAAATTTTGTAATATCTGATAAAATTCCTCTCAGAGGCAATGAATTTAATGCTTGGTATGATAGAGAAGGTGGTTAAATGAACTCCATAATGAGCATCCTCATAGAGATTACTAACAGTTATTAATGTTATTACTAATGCCACTAACTTGTCGTTAGTAATAACTAGTATATATATTCCAGTATAAAAATTCTGCCAAGCAAATGTTCATAATGCTTTGCAGAAAATGCAAAATATTAATTATGCTGTTCAATAGTAAATAAGCCATATTTAATATTTTATAATGTCATCTTATGTCTCAATAAAAATGCAAAAATAAATATCACATTAAAAAATATCATCATCATCATGCATATCTCCTTATAACATAAAGATATTCAAATCAATTGTGCTTTCTCATCTCTGATCCTCTTTCATTTTATTTATATTTATTGGCCTGTTCCAGCCTTAGAAGTCATCGTTTAAGAGAACGTCCTGTTTTCTTTTTCCTAATGGCTTGTACTTTAAGGCTTGTTTTGGTAATCTTTCTGTTTTCATTCTTTGAACATGTTCCATCCATTTATGTTTATATTTTTAAATTTTTTCTATTACTGGTTCTTGGTTTAATTCTTTCATAATTTCTTAAAAAGAAGAATGAAGAAAAATGAAGAAATTTCATTTCTGCATTAAAAAATATATTATTATTATTATTACATGACACTTCCAGGGAGTCCAAAGGCTCATTGTGGGAGGGTACTCTACCCTACTTCACTAAATACATCTCATACTTTCTACTACTACTAAATTCTCTAACTATGACATTACTACCATCAACACCATCAATCGCCCATCATCACCAACAACAGTATTTTTTGTCTGTAAATTGCGTGTATTATGGAAGCTGATTTATCTGTACATGGGAGAAAAAACCCTGCTACAACCATATAAGATCGGCTGACTCACCTTCAATTGAAAAAGCCCATATAAAGATTCCCTCGTCACGAAGAGAATCGAACCCAGGTCTTTTCCAATCGAAGGGCGCGCGCAATGTTCTGCTATTCTTCCAATTGCACTATGGCAATTATATGTATACTAGTTTGCAAAATAATCCAAGTTTAATAAGTTTCAGATGTGAAAGGTAGTTCAGATATTATTTTGAGGAAGAAGTGAAAGAGTATGAAAACAAGAACCAAACCTTGGACCACCCAAGGTTTGACAAACTCTGATGTAAACATTGGCTCTGAAGTAAAAATTGGGTGACTCTTGGCTCAGTCACCCAATGTTTACTTCAGATCTTTTTCTTATCCAATGTGAGCAAAAATTTCTCCATTTATTTTAAGTATGAGGTAGAGGGTTCCCATGGTGCAATAGTGTATATTTGTATGTATGAGTTTGACGTCACAACCATGCCCAAAGCAGCATTTGAACCCATAGCTTTTTGGTTGAAAGCAGATATACTAACCATGCAGCCAACCAGGCCAGCTTTAATGTTAATAAATCTAAAGTGCAAATTATTTTATTTATTAATTTGTTTATTTTGATATTTGACACAAATTTTTATGTTTTGTTAACAGGGTGGTGATGTTACCAAGCTAAGTCAGGCCTCTGGGAAAAAAATAAAACCGACAAAAAATTTGTTGATGTTAATTATCACTTGTAAACTTTTACTGTGATGCACAATATAACTGGATGCCATCTGAAAGTACTAGGAGTGTGTGTATTTAATAAACTCACACAAAAAACGAATGACTTGAGTGGTAATGTAAGTCGGGCAGCGAGAGATGAGATTTTTGCTTGAGACTGTACGGAAGAAGACAGAGAGAGGAAAAAATAGTGTGCGTGTTGCCTAGGTATGATAATGATGAGCTGAGCAGAAGAGCGGTGATATTGAATGGCATAATAGCGAGAATGTGTGACAAGAGAGGACTGGTATATGTGGATGCTTGGAGTGCGTTTGAGGAAAGAGAGGAATTGTATGCGAGAGACCGTTTACATTTGAATGAGGAAGGACGTAGGCATCTGGAGAGATTGCTGTTCTGAACGAGTCAGTGTGTCCCAGGGAGGATGATAGCAGGGGTGGCCTCTTGTGGGAATGGATACTTGGGAGAAGGGAGACAATGTCAGGTAACACTGAGCCCAGTGGAGTCTAGAAGGGATAATGCTGGGTATAGAAACAATGGCATTTATATGCTTTATACTACTGCCAGGAGTATCCGGAATAAGGGAGAGGAATTGGTGGCGCAGATAGCATCAGCCTGGCCAAAAATTATTGCGATCACTGAGACGTGGTTGACAGAAGGGGATATAACAACAGGAATAGAAGTCGCTGGGTATAGCATTTTTCGTCAGGATAGGAGGGGAAAGCATGGTGGTGGGGTACTGCTTATGATAAGTGATGACCAATGTCCTCTAAGAGTGGAGAATTTGGAAGGAAGTGAGACAAATGATTTTGAGAGGTGTATGGTGTGAGGTAGAGGTAGGCAAGACAGGATATTTAGTGGGGTGTTGCTACAGACCCAGGAGCACAGAGGATGTGGACCAGGAGATGTTTAGACAGCTAAGTTTGGCAATTGCAAGAAGAATGATTGTTATGGGAGATTTTAACTTCAGTAGTATAAATTGGAGAGAGGAAGATGCATGTAGCAATAGGGGAATGGAATTTCTAGAATTCTTGAGGGACAAATGTCTTAGGCAACATGTAACAGAGGGAACAAGAGGTTCAAAAGTTTTGGATTTGGTTATAGCATCAGAAGAGTTGATAATAACTGAGATGACATCTCTCCCACCAGTTGGAGAGAGTGACCATATGGTTTTGACTTGGAAAATGAATAGACATGCAGGAGTATCAAAGAGACGGGAACGTATGTGGAATTAAAAGGCAGGTGATTATAATAGTCTAAGACATCAACTTGGGGAAGTTTCATGGAGGGAGGAATTGGAAGGCCGGGATATCATTAGTGCGTGGGATATTATGAAAGAATATTTGTTAGCAGCAATGGTAAGTTGTATACCATGAGTGAACAAGAGGAGACTAATTTGGAGTGAAGTGGATGACAAACAATATTAAACAGGAACTACATGCAAAAAAGAGGCTATGGAAGAGATATAAGGAGACAGGAGAAGAGAAGATGCATGAAAAGTATAAGACACAGGCCAGAAGAGTGACTAGTATGGTAAGGAAGATGAAACTGGAATATGAGAGGAGATTGGCCCTAAGATCCAAAGAAAATCCTAGGGAATTTTTTAGCTATGTGGCCAGTAGGAGGAGAAATGACTGTGGAAGAATGATATTGTGGGATAAAAATGGGAATAGAGTGACTGATGCAGAGGACATAGTGGAATTGTTCAATGAACACTTTATTGGAGTATTTCATCCTAGAGGAGTCAGTTTTAATGCTAGAGGGAATAGGACTGGTTCGAGGTCTGGAGGTACAGGAGGAGAGTGTGTTTCAGATACTGAGTACTCCGGATGTCAGTAAAGCTGTGGGACTGGATGGTATTTCACCACAAGTTTTGAGAGAATGTGCTAGGGAATTGACAGTGCCTTTAACGTGGCTTTTCAATGAAAGTCTGGCTTTGGCAAAGGTGCCCAGGGAATGGAAGGAAGGTAAGATAGTGCCATTGCATAAGGGTGGTAACAGACTGGAAGTGTCTAATTATAGGAGAGTCTGTGTGTGTCATCAGTAGTTGTTAAGATCTTGGAGAAAGTAGTGAGGGACCGTATACAGCATTGGGCAGATGAGGGTAATGTTATCTGTGAGAGTCAACATGGATTTGTGAAAGGACGCTCTTGTTTTAGCAATATGCTAGCCTTTTATAATAAAGTTACAAGAACATTAGATGAGGGAAAGGCTCAGCTAAGCTAACGCCTTTTTATTCCCGTATACGGGAGTAGGCGAGGCCATTTAGCCCTATCTAACTTTTGGAGACTGAGTGGGCAGTTCAATCTCCACTGGTACCCAATCAGAGACAGATGGTGCAAGGCTATCACTAATTAAGCGGTACGCAGTGAAGAGAGACGGCTCAAATGTGCCGCCATCTCGTGGTCCCTAACACTATATATATATATATATATATATATATATATATATATACACATATACATATATATATACATATACAGGGTGTTCGGGATAAATTTGACAGTTTCGTAAGGAAAAAGAAAATCTTCTTTGTATCTATTAAATTTAATGAATTGACAAAAAAACATTACAGGCACAGTTAATTACAATACTATCAACAAGATTTACTCAAAATAACCACCATTAGCATCGATCACAGCTTCAATTCTGCTTCGGAACCTCGAACAAGCTGATGCTACAGTCTCCCTGGGAAGGGCCGCAAAAACTGTTTTAATTTTATCCATTAACTGGGGTTTTGTATTACTGGAAGTGCGATTGGTGTCTTTTTCAACTGCGCCCCATACAAAATAATCCATGGGGTTAAGGTCTGGGGAGTTTGGAGGCCAAACATTTGGACTGGTGAAGTCGTAGAAATTTTCAGACAACCATTTTTGACTTTTCCCAGAGGTGTGGCAAGGGGCCGAATCCTGCTGCCATACATACGGCCTACCATTGGCTACCCTTGTTATCCAGGGCTTCACTACAGTTAGCAACTCCACGAACAAAGCCCGAATTTCAATGCCAGGGTTCTTCAACACCTGTTCCTGCAGATTTGCGAGGAATTCTGCTGTACGAACGCAATCAGATCGTCTGCTAGGGATCTTTCTTCTTGCTACATCCTCGTAGTCACCATTGCAAGTCTCTAGTTCATGCCTGATTGTTTTTACTGTATTCAGGGAGCATTGGGCAGCAGTCGTAATATCCTTATTTTGATGGCGGGCACGAATCATCATGATACAAATTATTCTCTTCCATGATTCAGGTGGGTTCCAGCTATCCATCCTTTCTGACATCTTGTATATGAATGAAGAAGGGTCCAAACTTTTAAATGAAGAGAAGTGTGTGTTAATACATGTAACTTACGGAAAAATATAATTAATTATAAATATGTCAAATTTATCCCGAACACCCTGTATATATATATATATATATATATATATATATTTTTTTTTTTTTTTTTTATAATATCTGAAATAATGTGGGTTCTACGGTCGATTTTCTTGAGTTTACAGGACGAAAAACCCGAGTTTCCCGGTGGGAAAACCTGCTTGCCCGTGCCAAAGATCGACTAACTCGGGAACCGGTCGAAAAAAGGCTTAGAAAAATTTCCTCTAGTCGCCGACTAGACTCGAAACCAAGTCTTCCTTCGTGCGGCCAAGTGCGGTGGTGTGCAAACGCCACATCCACTGAGCTACACAGGCTCTTGAGGGAAAGGCATATACTGCAATTTTCTTAGACTTGGCGAAGGCATTTGACAGGGTGCCACATGATAAGCTGATATTTAAGTTGCAGCACATGGGTCTGGATGTCAGATTGGTCAACTGGATTCAGGAATGGCTGTCTGATAGGTATCAGAGAGTTGTGTATGGTGGAGCAGTTTCCAGGAGGCAGTGGGTTACAAGTGGGGTCCCACAGGGCTCAGTACTAGGAACTATATTGTTTAACCTTTATATCAATGACATAGCCAGTGGATTGCAGGGGGATATTCAGTTGTTTGCAGATGATGCGAAGCTGGGAAGGATTATTAGTAATAGTGCAGATGTGGTAGCCCTGCAAGAGGATTTAAATAAGCTAGATAGATGGGCAAATGAATGGGGATGTCAGTTTAATGCAGCAAAATGTAAGGTCTTGAGGTTTGGGAAACATCGATGGGATGCTGCATACTCTATGGGAGGAGTTATGCTGGAGGAAGTAGGGGAGACAAGAGATCTGGGATTGAAGATTGATAGAAACCTGAAGTTTAGGAGACATATTGCAAAGGTGGTGAAGGTAACACAGAGGATTGCTGCTATTATGAGAAGGACACTGACCTGCAGAGATAAGAGGGTTATCATTCTGTTGTATAAGTCTCTGATCAGACCACACTTGGACTATTGTTCTCAGATTTGGTCCCCAGGATTTGAAGGGGATAAATTAGCTGTGGAAAGGATACAAAGACGGATGACAAAGATGGTTTCAGGACTGTACAAGGATAGTTATGAGGATCGGCTGAGAGAATGTGGACTGCAGAGTTTGGTGGATAGAAGAAGGAGAGGTGATATGATTGAGACTTTTAAACTGTTGGGAGGTGGGTACAGGGTTGACACTGGGGAGTTCTTTCGCTTGGTTGAACAGCGGGAAGGAGTGATGACAAGAGGCCATCCCTGGAAGTTACGAAAGGAAACTGTATGCAAGAGGGTAAGGAGTGGTTTCTTTGTGTGGAGGGTGGTTGAGCCGTGGAATGCATTGCCTGATGGAGTGGTGGAAGCGAGAACGGTCAATGAGTTTAAAGAGTGGTATGATAGACTTCGTGTTTCTCAGGGGGGGGGGACCTCCCCTCGATGAGTCTCGACAGACTTTATGTCTTAGGAAGGACCTCCCTCGACGAGTCTTTTGACTCCTTGGAGGCCTGAATAATAATAATAATAATAATAATAATAAAGTTTTAGAAAAATGAGTCTCACAACTTTGCATTATAATTTTAATGCTTCATCAATGTTCCAGGATTAATACATCTAACAAAAATCTTCAGATATGAATATAAATAATCTGGTCGTGTGATTTAAACTATCAGGAAGCTAACCTGTATTCTTACATAATGTCATTATTATTCCTCATGCATTATTCTGCAAAGGTGATACCAAAGTTAAAGTAATGCAAAAGTCATATTTACATATACAAGTAATCGAAAGGTGTCGCACCTTTTGACTGCTTGTACTAAAATACTCTGAATTAGAGACATATGTTGAAAGTTTTTTCACTTATTTATACTATAAATTAAAGATGCCAAGAAATTATATTCTTGGTTCCATTCTTTATCCAAGTGTAAGCAAACAAAGTTTGAGTGTAAAGTAACTTCACAACTGGGCTCCTTGTATATAGAAGTTAATGACTTCACATCAATTGCCTTAGTAGTAATTGATGATATTAAAATGGCAGCCATTTATCTTTGTTCATGCATCACAATCTCTATGTTATCTTTAGTGACTGTTACTCTTCCCATTTTTTTCATCATCCACCAACAACTGAATATTTCCCCTTAAATAATTTCCTATATCACAGCTGTAAGAAATGATCTAAGACGATTAAACAGCAGACTAAGTACTGAGGCCTGCACCACACCACTAGTCACGTGCTTTCTCTCAGACTTAACTCATCCATACTCCACTCTTTGATACCTATCTGCCACCCTCTTATCCAAATCACCACTTCATATCCATCCCCATTTCCTCAATTTATGCAACAGAGTTCCATGTAGAATCCTGTTAAATGCTTGTGCAAAGTCCAGTAGTATCACTGAGTAGCCATTTCCTTTATCCAATGCAGGCAGGTGTCACTCTATTATAAAAAATAAATAAATAAAATAAAAAAAATAAAAAAAAAGTAAGTAAATTACTATCCTTCACAAAACCATGTTGCTCCTATAAAGTATCATATTCAGTCCTGAATTCTGCCTTTTACCAACTTCTCCAGATCTTAACTACCACTCCTGAGATACTGAATTAGCCTATTATATGCTACTTCTGTTTTTGGAGCTCACTTTATGAAGTGGAACTATTCTGCTCTCTTTCCACTTGACACCTAGAACTGAGTCTGAAATTTAACAGCTTGGTTTGAGGAGGTACCAATTCTCTTGCACATTCTCATAATAAATGGGCTTGATATGCTAATCATATGGCTGTGTTCATATTAAGGTAATGCAATATTGTAAATGCCTCCGGTTCACCTACCTCTATTCTCCCATAAGTCATTATCACATCTGGAACTGAGTATCTATATCTGATTGATACACCATATTCATTGAAATTTGAGAAATAATTTGTTTTTAACTAAATAATGGTCTTTCTGAAGAAAAGTCTGCAGTGCTTATTGAGCAAATGGTATTATGACAACAACAGGAACTTCTACTGATATGTTGATATTTTATGCAAAAAAGACTTTGCATTATCATCATCATCATCAAATTCCTGTCATGTACTCTCAAGAGTTGTATGGGATATGATAGTACTGCATGAAAAATTTACATCATTACTAACTTCCTATCTACAATTTTTCTCCAAATCAGTCTGTTACTTGTAAAGACTCCAACATTATCAGATCTTATATTTCTATCGTCTAAGGCACTTTGTACCGTATCAATCCACCTATTATCTTGGTCTTCCTCTGGGTCGTTTCCCTGCCAATCTGGCAGCGAACACTTGTTTTGCTAATCTTTCCTCGCCCATTCTGTTTAAGTGACCATACCACCTGAGATTAGCTCTGCTAATGCATTCCTGGATACTGACAATGTCAAGTTCTTTCCTAATCCTCGTTTTTAATATGATATTGATTGATGCCATCTGTTCATGCCTCTAATCTTTCTCAGGACTCTCATATCTGCAGTCTCTACTCTTTGGTCAAGTGTTTTACTTCTGACCCAGCTCTCAGATCCATAAGTTAAAACTGCCTTGAACACTGTCTTGTGTACAGCTAATTTAGTGTTCCGACGAATTTCTCTTTTATTCCATATGAATTTATTCAATTCACTTCCTACCCTACCAGCTTTGTTGATTCTGTTGGTAAATTAAATATGAATAATAGACATCTTTACTAAAAATCGTGCCTAAGTAGCTGAAATGTTTTACTTGTTCCACAGATTCCCCGCTCACAACGCAGTTGACATTTTCAACGATTCTCCATATTTTCATTGTCTTTGTCTTTTTATTGCTGACCTTCATACCATATCTATCACAACAGTTATTCAATTTAGTCAAGGAATCTTGCAGACTTGTAGTGTCTGGAAGATTCCTTGACTAAATTTATTTAGAATTATAACATCGTCTGCATAAAGCAAAGAGCTGACATTAACATTTCCAATTTTGATATCATGTTTAATACCACTTTCTTCATAATGTGATCCATATAGATAATGAATAACAGAGGGGATAATGTACATCCTTGTCTCACACCAGATTTAACATTAAACCATCTTCCTGTACTTCCTTCAATTCTAACTGCTGACTTACAACTCAAATAAAGACTAAGTATTGCTTGATATAATGCCCCATTGACACCATATAACTATAGCATATTGAATAGCTTCTCTCTCGGCACCTTGTCATATGCCTTTTCCAGATTGACAAAACTTAAATATAGATCTTTGTTATATTCCCATGATTTCTCAACTATTTGTCGTAAAGTGAAGATATGATCATCACAGCCTCTATTTGGCGTGAATCCAGCTTGTTCTTCACTAAGCTTTTCTTCCACAATTCTTTTCAATCGTTTCTCAAGTATACTTGCATAAATCTTACCAGGAACACTCAGTAGGGAAATACCTCTGTAATTCTCACATGCAGTTTTATTTCCCTTTTTATATATGGGTACTATGAGAGCTTTACTCCAATCATCGGGAATTCGTCCCTCTGTCCAGGCCTTCTGAACTATGCATTGCAGCCACTATAAGACTTTTATACCACCATATTTCAACATTTCTGGTAGAATATCATCTACTGCTCGCTACCTTTCCACATTTCAAGCCTTTGATGGCTTTTTTTTACTTCAAGTATGGAAATGTATTCCTGACTGCATACCTGGTCAGTGTTTTTATCCACAGCGCTGTCACTGCTTGTTTCATTTAGCAATTTTTCGAAGTTATTACTCCATACTTCAAGGATATCTTTTTCTCCCATTTTCATGTCATCTTTATCATCTCTAACTCCTTTTACAGCACTCTTTCCTCCATTTCTAAGTTTCTTCAACAACCTCCAGAATATTTTGCCACCTTCTTTAAATTTATTTTCTATGTTCTTGCCAAAGTCCTCCCATGACTTTTGTTTAACTAGTTTTACACAGTATTTATCTCTCTTGCACATCTGTCTCTGTATTCTCTAAGAGCACAAGCTGACTTATTTGCCAGGAACTTTTGATATGCTTTCTTCTTTTCCTTCACTGCCTCTTTAACTTCCTGTGTCCACCATTCTGATTTTTTCTATCCTTGAAGTCAACCTCACCAAATGCCTCTCTGGATGAATCAATCAGGGTTTTCTTTAAGGCTTGCCATTGAATCTCTAAGGTTTGGTTCCTGTTCTCAAAAATTTTTTCTTCAATAATCTTTGTGTATTTTAGTCTACAGTTCACATCTGAGGGCTGTTCAACTTTTATTCACTTTAAAACTTTCTTACATGTTATTCTTTTCAATATGAAATTCAATTTTATCCTGCTCAAGACTAAATACTGATCACTTCTTCAAATTTCAAATCCTCTGTACACTGTGGTATCCTGCACCAGGGAGAAAACATCACTATCAACAATAACATAGCTAATGAGACTTTTCTTATTACTTGCCTCTTCTCTCCATGTGAATTTGTGCACATTTTTATGTTGGAACATGGTGTTAGTAATAACCAGTCCATGTCCTGAGCAGAAATCCAACAGGTATTTGCCATTATTATTAGCTTTGCTCTTTTCTCCACATTTTTCCAAAATATTTTTGTATATCTGACAATCATTTCCTACTCTGCTATTTAGATCCCCAACAAGGACCAACTTTTCCTTTTTTATTGTGTCATTTGCTTTCTCTAAAGCCTCAAAAGGTTCCTCCACTTCTACCTTAGTAGAACCTCTGTGGGACCATAGGCACAAATAAGTTTCATTGTCCAGTTCCCCATTCTGATATTTGCCCAAATCACTCTACTTGAAACTGCCTGCCATTCAAGAAGATTAGCCTTGTATTTAGTATTGAATACTATGGCTACTCCTTCTTTTCCTTGATTGTCATTGCCCGAATATAACATTTTGTATTTATTATCAGAACGATCTCACCAGTTTTTGTCTTTTTTTGTTTCAGTCACCCCTATTATGTTGATCTGGTACTTATCTAATTCCTCAGCTAGCTCCATTTCTTTGCCACTCAGGCTTCTTATGTTGATAGTACCAATCTTTAACTCTGGTGATGTTGAGTTGGGGTGTGCTTTCAGATTTGTTCGAGTAGCTGACTTTTCGCTGTTCACCCTGGTTCCCTGGCGAAAACAACAGGGGACCTTGTTTAACCAGGCCATGCCTCAGCCTGCGTGAAATTTTGTCATGTTGTACCATCATTTTCTGAGACTCAAGTTATATAGCCTGATCAAAGGGATATACCAGTTCAGGTAGATGATTATGAGCAGAGTGGTTTCCTGTTGTCATCCTTGCCATAATATATTTTATGACTGTAGCTGTGTGTGTGGATTTGCCTATTTTGAAGGATGAAAAATCCGAGTTACCCAGACCAGTTAACTCACCTTTAGTCAAAAAAGACCAGATAAAGGTTTCTCGTGTCACTGATGGGTGCTGTACAATAGGAACTGTTATTCAGTTTGTGCAATAACTGTAATACCTTCTCATCCTACACCTGAGTTTTTTTCATTCAGTGAAGAGGTAGCAGTGAGCGCAATGTTGCGTACACCAGGTTGATAGCTTTTAGCAAAATGTTAAACAAGTGCCCAACCTCGTTTGCATCTATCACTCTTTTGCTATATGCATCCAGTAGTTATTCTTTCACATTCGTTCTTTACTTCCAGCATAATGATAGAATTCTTTGGGGTTGTGTTTAGCTTGCACAGCCAGTTTCTTTTCATACTCAGATAAAGCTTTCCATAAAAGTTGTAATTCTTCTGCCCTGCTAGTTATAATTTTCATAATGGACATCATCTTTATGCATATGGTATTCCTTCCACATCTATTTCACTCCTACTCTCTTTATTATTCAAACTCTAGGGACACTTTCTGATAATAATAGCACAAAATTGCGAATTTCATTTAATGATTCCGATAAGCTTATATGCTTTTTTAAAGGTCTATTGCAAAAAACTATAACTGACATTTTTATTAATATAATTTACAAAATTGTTAAAACACTAATAAATATTTATCTGCCCATCCCCACTGTTTCATATGTTTCTTCCAAAATTAAACTCCTTATCCGCTCCAGTGTTTCGGCAAGAAGTAAATTTATCATATTTACTTCTTGCCAATTATTAACGCTCTTTTTTAGTTAAGTAAAAGGGCAATTAATGGTTTTTATACTTCTCAGCTGATTTTAATTGTACTTATTCGCAAAAAAACATCCGGCGAAGTCTTCTCAGGCTCTTCAGAATTATGGCGTCCTCTATCAACGATTGATCTTAAGCTCTACATCATAGACAAAAATATAATTGGGAGCCATATGGAAGTTATTGACTACACTTTTTAGTTGAAATTTTTATTTCAGTTAAAATAAAAAAGCAAACTAACTTTTTTACTTAAGTGTTTTTTTTTCTATCAAGACCTTTCGAGGGAATGAGGGGGGGGGGGGGGTATCTAGATATTTGTTAAAGTCGGACAACTATAACTTTTTTTTTTCCCAAATTTTTAAACTAAAACTAAATTTATTAGACTATAATAAATTTAGTTTAATCCTTTATCCAAGTGTAAGCTAACACTTTGTTATATTTCTAACAAAGTTTGCGCCCGAAGTGTCTTCAGGACTGAGGCAACTCGTGGTAAAGGTGAACCAAGCTCTCATCACTATTTGTAAAAAAAAAAATCAGCTAACGCCTTTTTATTCCCGTATATACGGGAGTAGGCGAGGCCATTTAGCCCTATCTAACTTTTGGAAACTGAGTGGGCAGTTCAATCTCCACTGGTACCCAATCAGAGACAGATGGCCCAAGGCTATCACTAATTAAGCGGTACGCAGTGAAGAGAGACGGCTCAAATGTGCCGCCATCTCGTGGTTCCTAACCCTAACACAATATATTTAATGTCTGAAATAATGTGGGTTCTACGGTCTATTTTCTTGAGTTTACAGGACGAAAAATCCGAGTTTCCGGGAGGAAAAACCTGCTTGCCCGTGCCAGAGATCGACTAACTCGGGAACCGGTCGAAAAAAGGCTTAGAAAAATTTCCTCTAGTCGCCGACTAGACTCGAAACCAAGACTTCCTTCGTGCGGCCAAGCGCGGTGGTGTGCAAACGCCACATCCACTGAGCTACACAGGAGGTGAGACACCTTTTGGCAACTCGTATAGGTAAATATGACTTCTCCATTGCTTCCACCTTAGTATCACCCCTTCTGGGTCTGGCTCCCACTAACGAGACCCCAATAAAGGTCGAAACCGGTCTGGGTAGTGGCCCTTCCCTTAATGCATAGCATTATACATGTCTGCAAGGAGATGTGCTATGCATTATGGGAAATACTAAGATAAGTAGTGATGAGAGCTTGATTACCACCTTTACCACGAGTTGCCTCAGTTCTGAAGATATTTCAGGTGGAAATTTTGTTTGCTTACACTTGGATAAGGATTAAACTAAATTTATTAACCTATAACTTGACAGTATATTACCATCATCCTTTCAGGGATTTAGGCTCAGATTCCTGTTCGTGTCTCATTGGTCGTCCCTGACTTCTGTATCGTTCAACTGGGTGGTATTGAAGTAGCTTTTTTGGGAGTGAGCTTGAACTGCCCACTTTCGATATGCGTATATTTTGTCAAATACTGAGCATATTTTAGTTTTTTTTACATATATCTGTGTTTCTGGTTTTAGTTTCAGAGCGCATAGCCTGCTGTTATTCGTAGGAATTTCTTTCACCCAGTTTCTTTTTCTTTTTTTTTTTTTTTTTTGAGTTTTAAAGGTCCGTAATTGACATCCATACAGTACAGAAAGTTTTACCAAAACTTTATGAACTCTTATTTTGTATTGTGAACTTGGTTAGGCTTGAAAATATTAATCATCCTTACAGGGCCGGCTCTAGAATTTTAACCGCCCCGTGCAATCCATTACTTGCCGCCCCAGCACCAACCTCATATTAACTTTTGGAATTTTGAAAACCATTATGTTCAACATTAGCTTCATGACTATTAATTTTAAATATAGTACCATTAATAATAATGCACTGATAAAGTGATTAAAATACTACATATTCATAAAATAAACCATCGACTTCATCAATTGACAATTAAATGAAATGTAGTAATAATTTATTACTTACATATATGGAATGATCTTCACTTGTACAATGGTGAACTGTTGAGTTACACTTAACTATAGAATGTTCACGTTATAGTTTTAGCAATATTTTCACATTATTTTAATTAGAATTTATATTGTTTTTAGTATCTACTGATTAAAATTACATTTTTCTTGCTTTCATATTTGCAAAATCAGAAATTAGGTCTGCATAGTCTAATTTCTGACCGATTTCATGTTCAATTGAAATCATGGCAAGACCTTCCAATCTAGTTTCAGCCATTGTTGAGTGTAAGTTTTAATAAGATTCAGTTTTGAGAAACTACACTCACCACTGGCAACCGTCACAGGCAATGTCAGTAATATTCTTAGGGCGACAGCGACATTCGGAGCAAAGTTATTTTCAACAATAAAACGAAAAACTTCAATTGGTGGCCTGTTTTCTGGTACTAATTTGGACACTACTTTCAGTTCATCACATAGCTCAATTGCATCGATGTCTCTATTTTCTTCGTGTGTTAAAACGGCTTCTAGGTTTTTACAATTGTCTAAGACTCATCTGTCGTCTCAGATTCTAATTTACAGATGTTATATAAAAATGAAAAATGTGAACTGTGATGTTTCAATTGCTCCAACCGTTCTTCAATATAATTAGTTGCAACATCAGTAATAAAAAAGAAAAAAACTCAACTTTGAATTTTGTTTTGGGATCTAAAATAGGTTCATCTCTTGCTTCATAATCATGCTGCTTTTTCTGCTGACGCAATCTGGTACTTTCAAATGTTGGTTTCAAATCAGCATCAGTTTCGACTTTCTCAGCTAATGTAGCATCGACAAGAAAATTTTGAAATGATTTATCATTTCTGAGATTCTTAAGACTTTTGAGAACATTACCCAATGTTGTTATGGCGCTAGACAATTCCATCTTTATGCTTTGCAACAGTTTACTTGCAATATTAATTTCATTTAAAACATAGTGCCATATAACCAGACAACATAAAAATATAAAGTCACTAAGTTTTAGAGCAAGGGTTTCAGCTTCGTGTCTCGCCATTTTGTCTACTGACTCATCATCAGCTTCTATCAGTGCATAATAAAACTCCTCAATATAGTATCTTAAAGGACGAATAGCGTCGATTCTAGATTCCCAACGAGTTGTACTTAATGGCTTGGGCGTTAGGGTTGTAATATGTGTCTTAAGGATTCCCTAATGCAGCGTTGACGCTGAGAAAAACACATACAATTTCTGAACCGTTTCAAAAAATGAAATCCCTTCTCTAGATGACATTGCGTCATCATTGACCACCAAGTTGAGAGAATGAGAAAGGGATATAAAAAGCTCTTGGGTTCAAGTCCCTAATGCGTTGTTGACTCCTGAATGCTTCCTTTCATGTTCGATCCATTGTCATACCCCTGGCCACGCCTGTTTGCGATTGGAATATTCATGTTTGATAATTTTCTTACGAAACATTTTCGGTTAACGCTGAGCTTGTAGTGGCTTCTACAGGAATGAAACCAAGAAAATATTCATGAATGTTGATATCAGTTGGATCCATATTAACAAATCTTACAATTAATGTTAATTGTTCAATGTGGCTTACATCGGGAGTACAGTCTGCAACTATGCTGTAATATTTAGCTTTCTCAACCATAGAAATTATTTGTTTTTTTATGGTTCCAGAGAGGAGAGCAATCAATTCATTTTGAATATTTTCCCCAAGATAATGTTGGGCCGAACCACAAGCTACTCCTATTAAATGTTCAGACATAGCACTGTCAATCAGTTCAACAAGCTGTAAAAAAATTCCCATTATTAGGGTCACATAAATTATCACATGTTCCACGAAATGGTAAGCATTGTTGACCCAAGAACTGGACAACAGCAATTAGGGATTCTATTATGCTCCTCCAGTGCCGAATTTCTGAATTTAATAACTTTTGCTGCATTGAATCAATTGTCTGTTCTAATTTAAGCCTGGACGATAATTCAATCCACTTTTTATGGGACTCCAAATGGTTTTTGGATTTCTCGTGTTCATTAAGATACACATGCAAATGACCCCAATCATTATACACAACAGTAGTGAATGACATTATATTACGGGAAAACAACTTACAGCAGAAACAAAATACAGAATCTTTTTCTTTTGAATACACTAACCATGATCGATTAATATGTTCTCCATTGTTTAGTTCTGTGGTGTAAAAATTTAATGAAAATTTCCTACCATTAGAGCTGCGCAGAAAAAAAGGAAATCACTGTTTGGTTTCTCTGGCAGGCCCTTTTTTACGATTTCCAGTCTTTCGGCTTAAAGAAGGATTCCATCTAGCTGGATCAGTGTACCTATCAAGTTCATCACTTAAATCTTTAGATTCGGAAATTGTCATATCAGTCTCATTTTCGAGATTCCTTGCAATGTCTATGTTACTGGGATCCGAGTTAGAAGTACTTGCTATGAGCTCAGAATCATTGGTTTGGGTACATTTGCTTAATTCCTCCTGCCCTACATCAGCTGATTCAATTTTTAGATATTTAAGTAAAGTCCTGCTATGAGAGAGCCTGTGTAGCTCAGTGGATGTGGCGTTTGCACACCACCGCGCTAGGCCGCACGAAGGAAGTCTTGGTTTCGAGTCTAGTCGGCGACTAGAGGAAATTTTTCTAAGCCTTTTTTCGACCGGTTCCCGAGTTAGTCGATCTCTGGCACGGGCAAGCAGGTTTTTCCTCCCGGAAACTCGGATTTTTTGTCCTGTAAACTCAAGAAAATAGACCGTAGAACCCACATTATTTCAGACATTAAATATATTGTGTTAGGGTTAGGAACCACGAGATGGCGGCACATTTGAGCCGTCTCTCTTCACTGCGTACCGCTTAATTAGTGATAGCCTTGGGCCATCTGTCTCTGATTGGGTACCAGTGGAGATTGAACTGCCCACTCAGTCTCCAAAAGTTAGATAGGGCTAAATGGCCTCGCCTACTCCCGTATATACGGGAATAAAAAGGCGTTAGCTGAGTCCCGCTATGTTTTTGAATATCACGTTCTTTTTCCAGTTTCCGTTTGCGATATTCTGCACCTGATAGTTTTTTTCTTTTATCGTACATTGTAATCTATTTGAATATTAAAATTGTTTTAAACCCTACAATAAAATATTATTATTAGTATGATATTATTTAGTAATTAATGGAGGTTGAAACACTGTACTAACTACTAATTTACATAAAAGTCAAAAAAAAAATCTTATCTGTAACAGTCACTAACACTGAGCAAAATCAACTTTCTTTAATACACGCTCAAAAACAAGTGAAACGTTCTGGAGATTACAGTATCGACGGCCGTTACTCTAAGAGAAGGACTCTAATGAAAATTTCAATTACTTCGTATATGACTCTTTTTCTAGTACACGTGTCTTGCCTTAGGCAGTAATTCATATAATCGGATTAAGTTCCAAGTTCAGTTCACAATGTATGCATACCCAATACTAAGAATTAGCATGATTAATACAACTAACAAGTACAAGTTTTTACAAAATTATTACAATATATTATACAAAATAGTGACACTACAACAGTAGGTAATAGTTTAACATTTATTCTGATGAACAAAATTGGCCTTGGGAATGGCAGATTATGTTAAACTCTGAATGAGATACTATTATATTATAATTCTTCTCATTCAGAATTTAACACCAGCTAACAGTGGGAAATTCAATTCATAGTAAGTTAACAAGCACAAGATGGAAATATAATATCGCATAATGAACTTTTAAATGCAGTAATCATACTCTTCCTGAATTTGTTTTTCCAACTATTGTTGGAAAAACAACCCTACACCTTGACTGTGAGTTAAGTATGTTAGCATAGAGTCTTGGTGAGTAGTGCTTTTTTCATGTTGATCAATTACAGTAGCATTTCGCCAGTCATCGAGCCCTTCTCTTATAACAAAATGTGAGAAATTTTTAGGAGCAAGCAGTTTACAAACAAAACAATAAACTGATTCCGTTGATGGTGAATACAATAACCACTCTCTCTCTCTCTTTCTTTTATTCCTCACCATTGGCTTTTGTCCCAACAAAAAGTTTCTGCGAACAGTATCTTACTAGTTTGCCACTACTGAAATGTCGGTAAGACTTGTCAAATGGCCAATTGTGGTGTTGACAGTCACTTGGTCTACAAGAAGTCCAATAAGCCACTTCATCAACAGAGAAATCAAGCCACAACCCTGGATCTTTTGCTATATTTAATTTATCTTTTGCATACTGAATCATTTCACCACCATCACCCTGGCCCACTAAACTTTCATTTTCAGCAATTATTTCAACCTCAGAATGTTTTTGTAAAGCAACTTGCATCAGCATTTGCAGTAGAGATATCAAGAGAATTTACAGACAAAGTGAGGTTAGTGAGACATGTGCTAGATGAACCTGCTTGTGACACCTTGATTATTCCAACATTATCATATTTCGATTTTGAAGTGATCAAAATGCTATTTGTATCCACTTCTGATGACGGAGATTGGCTCTGATCAGGAATTGGTATATAATGTTGTGGAACTTGTGTGAAGAAATCAGTGAGCTTTGCAGTCTTGGAATCTAATTCCAAAGTCTCCTCTTGTTTCTTTTTTGATAGTTTTCGCTTTTGTGTACTACTTAACCAAACACGTATCATCTTGGTTCTTGGGATCTGTTAAATGCAGAAATAAAAAGATTATTTTGTTGAATATTAGGTGGCAATGAACAGAGTTACACACATCACAGGCAAAAATCATACGAACAATTTAATATTCGGCTTACAGCTGAATCATGTGCTTTCGTGCTTTAATTAACTATTATTTACCAGAGTCGCACTTCTGCGACAGTTAGGCCTTTTACCGGAGGCGCGTTTCTGAGACAACCACGTGATTTGTTTTATATTTGCTTCTGGAGTCTTTTATAAGACATAATTTATTACAACAAGACCAAAAACAGACAGGAAAAAAAAAATAAAATGGTTACGTTAATTATAAAAAATTACCTCATTTGACGCAATGGTAGTGCCAGAAAGCGTCGTGAGCGATAATACGGTGTAAATAAACATACACGTGGTTAGAGTTTTACTAGGCTTTCTACACGTAATTATTTATTGAAACAAAGTAGGTAACAGTAAGAAAAGATAAAAACAATGAAAAACTAATTAAAAGTTAATTTAAATTAAATTCGTCATCTAACTAAAGCAGAAATTCTGTGGTGTCCCTTTTCCATGATGCCCTAAGCACGTGCTTATTTTGTTTAATGGTTAATCCAGCCCTATTCCCAACATATGAGAAACACTAATACTTCGAGATCTCAGTTTACTTCCTAAGCCATGAACAGGCACCCGCCGAGAGTACCCCACCGAGCCAGGACTCTAGTCTTACTTCCATGTGTTTGTTTAACTTACCTTTGTGTTGCCTTATGTGTATGTGCTACAATTTCCTCAAGTACACGTTGACGCTATCACTGTGCCCGAGACAAAATATTGGAAGAATTAAATATATTTTAATCCTTTTTCAATGCTATTTCAATCCATATATCAAACAGGAGTTTCTCTCAGCATTTAAATCGTAACACACGGATCCTGATTATGCAAAGGACCGGGTGTTGAAAAGTATGATGAGTAGAGTTTAGAATGACACCGACTCTTTATAAGGTTTCGATGCATCCATATTCGGATACTAAGATTTCTTTGCGAATGAGGTAGTACTGAAAATGATTTAGAGCCAATTGACGAAGATGTTACATGAGTGGGATTTTCATTTTGAGAGTAAGTTTAAGGTTCATAGATTGCAAAATTTAGTTGATAAAGAGAAAAAATTATGTAGTAGAAAGATGATTTACTACAAGGTTTTTATAGCACAGATACAAATAACATTATAAAATAACTTTATGGTTTCGGCGACTAGAGGAAATTTTTCTAAGCCTTTTTTCAACCAGTTCTCGAATTAGTCGATCTCTGGCACGGGCAAGTGGATTTTTCGTCCCGTAAACTCAGTAAAATCGACGGTAGACTCCACGCTATTTCAGAAATTAAATATATTGTGTTCTGTAGTACTGAAAATGATTTAGAGCCAATTGACGAAGATGTTACATGAGTGGGATTTTCATTTTGAGAGTAAGTTTAAGGTTCATAGATTGCAAAATTTAGTTGATAAAGAGAAAAAATTATGTAGTAGAAAGATGATTTACTACAAGGTTTTTATAGCACAGATACAAATAACATTATAAAATAACTTTATGGTTTCGGCGACTAGAGGAAATTTTTCTAAGCCTTTTTTCAACCAGTTCTCGAATTAGTCGATCTCTGGCACGGGCAAGTGGATTTTTCGTCCCGTAAACTCAGTAAAATCGACCGTAGACTCCACTCTATTTCAGAAATTAAATATATTGTGTTCGCGTTAGGGACCACGAGATGGCGGCACTCCCTAACCGTCTTCTTCTTCACTGTGTGCCGCTTAATTAGTGATAGCCTTGGGCCAGCTATCTCTGATTGGCTACATGGAGATTGAACTGCGCACTCAGGTCTCCAAAAGTTAGATACGGCCTAAACGGCCACGCCTACTCCCTATACAGAAATAAAAGGCGTTAGATGATTTGATTTTTACTCCAGAATACCGGCATTGTTGTTGCGAAAATATTTTTGATTTCAGTGGTGATTAGTGAGTTTTAGGTTTTGTGAATATTCCTTGATAGCGGAATACAAGGTAAGACTTTGACTTTTGACGCAATTTTCCGGCCCTTGCCCGTTCTCTTCGCCATTATAAATATTTCTCAGGTAAGCATATTTGAATACTTTTAAACATGAACAGTTTAAGTCCCGACGACTTTGTCCAATCTCTGGATAAGAAGCTGGCTCTCGACCTCCTCAAAAAAATGTTTAAGAAATTTGAGGTAGAGTGGCTAGAGTTTCTAAACCTATATTCAGAGATAGATGACTCCATAGAAGGGAACAAATCAACACCAGGGGAAGAAGGGAAGATGAACCTGATCTCTGCTTCCACACAAAAAGACGATACAGAAACCCATGCGGGAAAAAAGCGTAAAACAGCGGAGACTCAGGTAAACGAGGGGATGGAAGAAGATGCCCTCAACACTGACCTCCCCACACCCAACAATAAAAAAGTTCCTCCAACTGTACGACGGGAAAAAGAACGATGGAAGGCCGTCAGGCCTATTATGCAAAACCACCAAATTGCCTATTCATGGGCAAAAAACATAGACGATGGAGTTAAAATACAGCCTGCCACAGTAGGCGACTACAGACACCGCGCAAAAACCATGGATGAGTTAGATATTAAATATCATACTTACTCACTGAAGGCAGAGAAAAACCTAAAGTTGTACTCAGGGGAGTAACAGAAAACATCTGCACAGATGAAATAACTGAAGACCCCCGCCTTCACGATCTCCCACATGTCAAGGTCAGCAGAATGTTATGGGCGACAAGTCCAATGCCTCTAGTACTCGTAGAGATACCCAACACACAACAGCATATACAACATAACAATGATCTGTGGTCTGAAAATCACAGCTGAACCATTAAGTTCTATTAAAAATCCCATCAGCACAACTATGCAACAAGGCAGGTTGAATGCCTTATCTCTACTAAGTATAGAAGCAGATGTGTTACGTAAGATTAATTTTGAGGATCTGATCAAAGACTTTGCAATTAAAAAATGTAGGAGAAAACTTTTCAAATCTTTTCAAAATCTAAATAAAGTTGAAGTATACAAAAATAAACATTTTCCATCTCACTATAAGTTTTGTTTCATTTGGAAATATAAAAATTTATTTTATGGTTTATTATTGTTTATATTTTGAATTACATATACATGGGGCACCAAAATCTTTTAAGTGCTTAGGTCTCTATGGGTCTTAATTCGGCCCTGGTTGGGAAGTTTTATGCGACCGTATTTATTCAAATTGTGACAGGTGGCGATCATTCTGTTTGTCCATAGTAGGCCAACTTGCAAGAACTGGAAATTCTATATACACCAGGAATTTATTTTTAATAATTTCTCACTGCTGTTTCACTCCATGAAGCCATTAATATGAGATCCATTGCATTGTTTTATACACTTTCACTTGTATCACATGAACTTCGACTGCCTGTCTACCATCGCTCAAAGATTTGTCCATGTGCGCAATGATTTTCTTGTTTTCTGCAATAATGCGTAAGTGCTAAATATTTAAACTTCACATGAAAAAAATATTTAGCCAGGAACACAAATAAGCAAAACCTGAATTTAAAAAAAAACAACTGGAAATAGAAAATATGTTTCTTGAGCTTGTCAAATTTGTCATCGTTCTGAATAAAAATTTTGATTTTTTTCATGTGCCCCAACAATCACCACGACTACAACTCCCCTTCAGTCAGTAAATGCATCGAGAAATCCGCATTCGACAAATTCCTGCAAAGTCTTCATTTCCATTTTATACAGACGCACCAGGGAACTTCCATTTTATACATACGAAGATGTATAAAATGTATATGGAGATGTATAAAGTGTATATGGAGATAGAACTTCTAGAATCCACCACAGCCTTACAACATTACAGATATAAAGTGTATATCTCCATATACACTTTATACATCTCCATATACATTTTATACATCTTCGTATGTATAAAATGGAAGTTTCCTGGTGCGTCTGTATAAAATGGAAATGAAGACTTTGCAGGAATTTGTCGAATGCGGATTTCTCAATGCATTTACTGACTGAAGGGGAGTTGTAGTCGTGGTGATTGTTGGGGCACATGAAAAAAATCAAAATTTTTATTCAGAACGATGACAAATTTGACAAGCTCAAGAAACATATTTTCTATTTCCAGTTGTTTTTTTTTAAATTCAGGTTTTGCTTATTTGTGTTCCTGGCTAAATATTTTTTTTCATGTGAAGTTAAAATATTTACCACTTATGCATTATTGAAGATGTATAAAATATATATGGAGATGTACAACGTGTATATGGAGATACAACTTCTAGAATCCACCACAGCCTTACAACATTTTCCAAATGTAAACAAATTCGGCTGCTTCATATTAAACATATCTAGGAGAACAGCATCATGAAACCTTCAGCAAGATCCTATCAGATACCTATACATAGCGCCAGTTAGGATTGCAAAATCCTGCCTTTTTACACTGTGGTTGCTATTGTGCTTGCGCATGTACTTAGCGTATATTCTTCACTACTGCGAATTATTGGCGCAATAATTTATTCAATAAATAAATTAGGTTATTAATTATCATTCCTAGATGTGGATTCGTTATGATCATAATTCTTCAAGCTATTGGGGCTAAATTCTTGAATATGACTAAGGCCTAATGATCTGATCAATCTCATTCTATATTTTCCTCAGTCGTCTCTGACTTCTATGTCTTTCAATTGGGGAGTAATCGAGTATCGTTTGGTTAACTTCAACTGTCCATTCTTTTAACATGTTCGATCCACTTCCTTTGGTATTCGTATCTTCATCTCCAATACTGATCCCATTCTTAATTCTTTAGTTTTGCATCATTTTTTCCCTCCTAGAGAGTATGGCATTCATTCGTAAGAATTTCGTGTTTCTGTTCTCCCCCCCCCCTTTCTGCAGTTTTTATGGTCAATAATTCCTAAAACAATAGAGAGAGCCTTGCTAAAACTTTCTGAACTCTTATTCTTATATGCTTTTGAAGCTGGTTAGGCTTAAAAATTGAAAATTTGATATCAGTATCAGCTGATTTTGTATATATGAATATAGGCTATCCGGTATTGGAAACAGTTAGTTTTATAATTTTATTTTGATTCACGATTTTAATTCTGACTGGATACGTTCATTTAAAAGCCATGATTTTGTTTTATCTATTGATATTTGCATTGATATCTTGTCATATGTGAGCAAACAGAGTATTAATTATAACTTCACGATCAAGTTTAACTGGTGGTTTTATATTTTTTCTGCCATTTCTTTACTATTTTTATTTGCATAGATATTAAATAACTGTAATAACACTGGGCATCATTGATGGACTCCTCTTTTAGTAGTTTTCATTCTGTCACCTTTTTATTGATTATTGCAGCTATTTGTAGTTTTGATGCATGTTAGTAATTGCTGCAGGAAGGTGATTTGAAATGTTAGCTCTTTTGAGTATGATCCATAGTTTGTTCCTTAAGACTTTGCCAAAGGCTTTATGATCATCTTCAAATACGATGTATGCATGTTTCTTTTCTTTTTTTCTAATGATATCCTAACACATGAAAGGTCACAGAACTGTAGCACTACAGTGGCATGTATGGGAAAGTGATTAAGAAGGAAAATGTGGCCTTTTGATATGTTTCTTAACGAGTAGGTTGTACACAGTGGGAAAAAAACTAAGGGGGGGGGAGCTGGTTGGAAGGAATAGAGGGGTGAATGGAATAAAGGAGTTTAATGAGAAGCCAATTCGGTTTGTTTGGAGCTGGACAGCATATAGATATTGCCCAGTGGATACGATAGTCCTTGCATGGCTAGAAAAGAAAGTGGAGGAATGGTAGCAGCCAACAAAGAGGAGCAATGATGTCTACGAAAGTACCTATGGAAAAGGCACAACGCTGAAATAGATCGCCTGTGATCAAGTGACTGAAAAGTTCCACCCTAAATGTGGGAACAGTACTACAAGGTTAGTGGGACCTGAGACCTATAACTGTTAGGACTTGAGAGAAAGAGATGTAATATTTAGAAGGAAAAGAGCAGCAACTTTTACAGAGACGAAGGTGGCTATGTCTGTAATGTGTTTATGCCAAGATAAACAGAATGTGGTAGTTAACCCAAGAAGAGAAAGCTGGTCTTGAAAGGAAACTGGAGTATTATCAAATGCTTGAGGGGACGAAGAAGGATTTTTCTTTCTGGTAATCAGGCAGACTTCAGTTTTATGGGATTGACATTTACTAAGTTCTCTTCACCCCATTTAAGATGTTGAAAAGGTCAGTATTTAACTCACTGGTTATGGAAGATATTGAGGGATTTAACATTAGCGTGCTACAGGATTTATGGATCGAGGAAGATGAATAAAGAGTATTGTGAGGGAAGCTGAGAATAGGATTTGAAGTCAGAGAACGGAGGTCATTGATCTAAAGGAGAAAGAGTGGATGAGATCATAGAAACTTGGGCACTCCAGCATTGATGGAGAAATCTGATGAGAGGAAGCCATCCACCATGACACACAATAAATGACCAGTGATGAAACTGGAAAAGCAGTCACAGAGCATAGGATGTAGGCTATTAGATGACAGCTTGTTTAGGAGGCCTCGGTGCCAAACACGATCAAATATCTTTTGAAATATCGAGAGCTGTAACATGAATATCTTCAAATCTTTCCATGGCCTATGTCCAAAGGTGAGTGATATTAACTATGAGGGCGGTTGTAGAACGAGAATAGCTGAATCCATATTGGTGATCGCTGATTAACCTTTAAGTTTCCAGGCAATGAAGGTACTTTTGAAAATACTGAATTGAGAGCAAAGGGATCTATATTTAGATAGCTGACTTTTCTCTCCCTTTTTTAAACACAGGATTGCTTCTGAGCTGTTGGATAGATGCAGTAAAATATGATACTTTATATAGGCAAACAGAATGGGCGTCAATTTTGGCACAAGTATTGAGCACAACTGGAGGAATTACCATCAGAACCAAGATCCTTATTAGTATCAAGATTAATGAGGGTCTTTCTGATGCACTTTTGGCAAAACTTCAGAGAACACATGCCTTGAACTGTTTGCAGTAGCATGGGAGGTGATTTGCTTTGGTGGTCCAGGCTGGAGTTGGAGAAAATAACTGATGCCAAAAGGTCCACCTTTTTCTCGGGTCAGATTATCACAGTGCTATCAGTATGCAAGAAAGGTGGTAATAGGGAAGGGCACACTTCGGAAGGGACCAGAAGGCTTGACTTCCAGTTGAGCAGGAGGAAAATTTATTACATTTCTTTCTTATAAAGTCTGTTTGGAATTGATAACTTTTTTACACGTTTCAGGCTGTTGTGTAAGCTGAATGAGAGGCTGGAGTTTTTAATTTAAGCCATTGATCATATGCTGCATTTTTATTATGCACTGCAGAGGCACATTTCTTTCTTTGCAAAGCATGGCTCGGATATGGGTCAAGGGGGATTTGCAGTCGAGTGTGGAATGAAGGCTCTCATTCCAGTGAGGATTATTTCGGTTATTAGTTCAGTGCAGGTGGTCCGATCGGAAGACCGAAAGCAGTAATCTAATAATGGAAAAGCAGCATAAAAATTCCGGAGGTCATCTCATTTGAATACGATTATGATCAGAATTGTCAAGAGCTGAGCAGAAATGCAGAGTATATTTGGCAGGAGAGCTAGTTAAGGAAACGTCAAGAATGTTAGTAGAATGATGAGGATTTTCTAGTATTCTGGTTGGTAGACTATTTGTGTTAAATCGTGAATGATGGCAAATGATTCAGATTCCCTTCCAGCTTAATCTGTGAAGCTGGAGTAGGGGGGGGGTCAGTTTCGCTATTGACGTTATAGTCCGCAAGGAGAATAATCACACGGTTTGGGTAATTAGTTTGTGAGAAATCAATTTTTACTAACAGGTAGTCCAAAAGGGCAGCGTGATTGTCCAAGTTAGGAGAGCGTCAGCGAATGATGACTGTAGTGTGACACAAGGAAATTTTGAGGAACAGCAGATTGAAAATCGAGGGATTCTCAATCAGATAGCATTTGACAAGAAACATCAAATTTTACAAAAACACATGTTCTGCCCTCTGTTGAATTACCATTCTTCTCCGTTAAGAGTTTTAATGTAACAGTTTGGTCAATATAAGATCTTCCTTTTCGGAAGCCATTTTGTTCACAAAGCTTATCTTACACATATGATTTAATTTTTAAGTCAATATTCGTGCATGTGACTTATAACCATTATTTAGGATACTTATTCTTCTGTAGTTTTCACAGTTGCATTTATTGCTTTTTTATATACTGAAATTATAATGGCCTTATTCCAAATTTTCAAAATTTTTGTGTGCTGCTAGATCGATTAAATAATTTTAAAAGGCATTTCATGAGCAGGACATCTGCATATTTAATAAATTCCATATTTATTAAGTCTTCTCCATGATAATATCCTGATTTACTTTGCTGTATTGCTTGTTGGATTTCTTGTAATGTTATTTCTTCCACTGTATAATTAGTAGATAGTATTGTATCAGGGTGCTGCGCTAGTTCGCCTCCTCGTGATGCACACTGGATAACTGTAAATGAAGTAGGCAATTCCAACGACCAAATAATCCACAAGATCTCCCATCCAGCACACATCACAAGGGTTAAATGAATATGAGTCAAGCCCTAGGTTTCCTCCAAGCATCACAGGACTATAACACTTGAACCAAGTGTTCGAACCTGCCAAATAATTTTAAAAAAAAATCAGCTAACGCCTTTTTATTCCCGTATACGGGAGTAGGCGAGGCCATTTAGCCTTATCTAACTTTTGGAGACTGAGTGGGCATTTCAATCTCCACTGGTATCAATCAGAGATAGATGGCCTAAGGCTATCACTAATTAAGCGGTACACAGTGAAGAGAGACAGCTCAAATGTGCCACCATCTCGTGGTCCCTAACACAATATATTTAATGTCTGAAATAATGTGGGTTCTACGGTCGATTTTCTTGAGTTTACGGGACGAAAAACCCGAGTTTCCGGGAGGAAAAACCCGCTTGCCCGTGCCAGAGATCGACTAACTCGGGAAACGGTCGAAAAAAAGGCTTAGAAAAATTTCCTCTAGTCGCCGAATAGACTCGAAACCAAGTCTTCCTTCATGCGGCCAAGCGCCGTGGTGTGCAAACGCCACATTCACTGAGCTACACAGGCTTTAAGTTATATGTTAGAAATACCATTAAGAATGCATCCATACTTTCGATTTTTACAGACAACGACTTCCACAATATTATTTTCAAAGTTGGTAATGTAACAATTATCAATAAATATTTATTTACTCTATTCATATTCTCACCCGCTGTGTATATAGGCCATTTCAATAGCTAACATGAACAATGGATATATCATGTAACAACCAGCATGGAATTACATGGGCTGAATCACATAAAATGCATCTTATTTTTAATGCTAAGGACCGCCACACATTTCGGTTGGCAGCTTGTAGACAGGATTACAACCCCGACTTATGTTTTGTCACCTCTGATCGATTTAAATAACCCCTACCAGCCTATATTCAGGTCGTGACCAATTTTCCGCATAGTAATATCCACCACCCAGTAATTGTAGAGATTGGCTCTGAAATTCCATTAGTATCTTCCGTCCTCCGACCACGGTGGAATTTAAAAATGCCAGTTGCCTTCTTTCTCTGAAAACCTTGACAAATGCCCCTTCCAGTGGAAATTATGATAGATTTGTGGGCGCAGTGATAAGTGCAGCTAAAAAGACCATCCCCAAAGGATACTGTTATAGAATATATCTCAGGGTGGGATGAGACAAGCGATAGTTATATGCTAGGAATTCTTAGAAAATGAATATTAAGAAATCGCAGATGAATTAATACGTAGTGTTCATAACGCACGGATTAAAAAAATGTACGGGGACAGTTGAAAATCTTGATTTCAGATGCTCAAGTCGAGAAATATGGTCCCTCTTAGGGACGATAGAAGGAGGGAATACTCCCACGTGTTAATGCATCTCTAACTCTAGATGTAGTGGCTTCACATACAGTAAATTTAACGAGAGCACCAAAAGACAGAGATCATACTATCCACGTCAAGCGCAAACTCATAACTCTTAAATCTGAGAGAGCCGATATATGAGTACTCCTTCCCCTTTTCTGTGGAGGGGGACATCTCATCAGTTTTGAAGATGTAAAGGCGGGAAAAGCCCCATGCTTTCGGACATATACCCGGAATTCTTAGTGTACTGCGGAAAGTATACCAAACGGTGGGTAGCATGATTCTTCACCGATATCCTACAGACTGCAAACATCCCTCTATCGTTCAGATGAACTAAAATAATCGCCTTTCTAAAGTCTGGAAAATCAAACGATCTTCCACAAAATTACCAACCCAGTGCCTTGATAAGTTCAGGCAATAAATTACTAGAGCACCTCCTGAATAATACGATTAGCCCAACTCTACTCGAAAGGATTCCCCACGAACAAGCTAGCTTTCGACCTAGAAGCTACTGGGATCAATTTCACTCTCTCTTACTTCACACATTAAGGCAGGCTTCCAGCGACAACAAAAAGCAATGGTATTCATCGACCTCCCTGCTAAATATGACAGTCGGGAACCAAGGACTAATCTGTAAATCTCCATGAAATTCCTTACCAACAGAGCATTCTAAGTTATTATAGGAAATTCCACCAACAAACAAAGGAAGTTAAACAATGACCTGCCACATGGCTCGGTGCTAGCTCCGCTATTATTTTCCTTATGTGTGGCCAATATGTCCATTACACGCTCCAAAAAATTCGGGTATGCTGATGACTGGGCTATAGCAGCTAGACATAAATCTGTCGAAATCACGGAAGAAATCCTACCTACCGATGTGAACTCCCTAGATAAATATTTCACAAATGTAGACTCAAGCCTAGTGTAACCAAAAACAGAAACCTCATGCTTTCACCATAAGAACAAACTGACGAATAGTCCTTTAGAAGTCTATCTTATAGATAACCTTCTTCCATATAATCGGTACCCTAAATACCCTGGAGTCATCCTTGATAGGATGCTATCGTATTAAACTGACCTGTCTAAAACAGCTGAAAAACTGAAAACCAGATATAATATAATACAAAACTCTTTGGCACTTTTTGGGGTGCTACAGCTTACACATTCAGCTGTTCTGCCCTTGGCCTTGTCTACTTTGCTGCAAAATACTGCGCTCCAGTTTGGATGAACAGTACCCACGTGAAACTTGTTGATGCAAAACTGAATAACACCATTCCCTGCTCTCCGGTACGATTAAATCAACTGCTACTTACTGGCTCTCAATTCTGAACCATACCGCAACGCCTAACCGATGCAGATCAAATGCACTTCTTCAAGAATACAAGAGGATCACGTCCAATCAACAACTCCCCATTCACTCTGATCTTGAAGACCTTAATATCAATAGATTTCGTTCTAGAAAACCTCCTCTAAGAATTTCAGAGGTACTCCTGGTAAACAACTTTTGCAGGAACGATGCTTGGACAGAAGAGTGGATTGAAGAATCTCCAACAACAATAGAGTGCCACACTATGCCAAGTATCACAGAGAATCTTGGTTTGAATTAAGGCATAGAATCTGTCCATCTCTTAACAGAACCAGAACAGGACATGGTACATGTGCTGACGCCTTTCATAAATGGGACAATGCAGTTCTTCCAAACTGCGATTGTGGAGTTGATAAGCAATCACTGCGATATCTTATACAATACTGCCCTTAATAGTTTACAAAGGAAATCGTAGTTTCTTCCTGTTTGCAACCAAAGAATCAATTGACATTATTTGTAATCTAGATATTAATTTGTAATTTTTCTTTTGCTATTTGTCATACATTATATGCTGCGTGATATGTTGTACACTAAATAAACATTATATCAGTTTTAGTTTCACTACTATTTTTCCAGTTTCTTGGAATTTTGTATTTTGCCTTTTTACTGAAAAATCTATCTCCAATTTTTCCATGATGTGATACAACTCTTCTATATTTTTTCAGCATTTTTTGCTTCTACTCTTTTGTATCTATAATATCTGCTTCTAGTGATTTTCCGTTTATCCATTGTCTGCATGCTTCTTTCTATCTTTGAATACTGCTTCAATATTTTTATCCCAGTTACTTATTCTGATTCTCTTCTTCCATTTAATTTTATTCAGGGACATTCTGCTTACCATTTATTAATATGGGTTTTATATAATTCCATTTGAGTTATCAGCATTTTCTTTTATTTGTTTTAGTTTATCATTTATTCTTTGCAAATAAAGGTATGTAATACTTTTTGTCATCCCAGAGTTAATCTCTAAAAGATGTGTGGGGATTTCTCTCCATTGATTTGGTTAATTTTAAACCATTTTGAGAGTATTGCCAATTTTCTTTGTTAATAGATGCTAGTTTCGGTTTTCAAGATCAAGATATAGTTCGCCCACTGTTTGTAGGTCCCTGCTTCGCGTCTTTCCAAGAATAGTCGATTCATGCTGAAGGGGAGAAAGAAATGAAGGACGTCCGAATTGGTCGCCAACACGCGAAATCACGTGCTCTATAGGCAAAATTTTCCAAGTGTTATACAAGCAACATAGTTAATTACAATAATCATAAAAGAGAAGTTAATTTTCCGACCGGTAATAATAAACAACTCATCCCACAATACTGACTGATTACCCTATTATCGGAATGAATTCTCCTTTTTCTAAGATGCGCAGAAGTGTCGAAGGATCTCTAATCGGTGGGCGAACTATAGCAGAGAAGTGAGCCACAGAGGCAGGAGTTGAAATTATATTTATTGTCTGAGATAGTGTGTGTTCTACGGTAGATTTTCTTGAGTTTATGGGACCAAAAAAAAAAAAACCAAGTTTCAGGGATAAACAACCCGATTGCCCATGCCAGAGATCGCCTAACTATGGGGAAACTTTTTCTAAGCTTTTCTTCGACCGGTTCGAAGAGAAGCTTAGAAAAAGTTTCCCCAGTCGGTGACTGGCCTTGAACTTAAGTTTATCTTCGGGAGTCCTAGACAAGCGCCACTTCCATTGAGTTACACGAGGAAGAATAATGATATTTCCCATGGAATAATATTAGCCAAATGACTAAGTTACTGATTTCAAATATTGATTTTTTTTTTTTTTGATTGAGGAGATAGAAAATATTTACATCAAAGAGCAAAAAATGTGCCCTATTTGACCAGATAAGAAATGGGGGCATGAAGAATTAAACGAGGAACTAAAAAAAAAAAAAAAAATCAGCTAACGCCTTTTTATTCCCCGTATACGGGAAGTAGGCGAGGCCATTTAGCCCTATCTAACTTTTGGAGACTGAGTGGGCAGTTCAATCTCCACTGGTACCAATCAGAGATAGATGGCCCAAGGCTATCACTAATTAAGCGGTACTCAGTGAAGAGAGACGGCTCAAATGTGCCGCCATCTCGTGGTCCCTAACCCTAACACAATATATTTAATGTCTGAAATAATGTGGGTTCTACGGTCGATTTTCTTGAGTTTACAGGACGAAAAACCCGAGTTTCCGGGAGGAAAAACCTGCTTGCCCGTGCCAGAGATCGACTAACTCGGGAACCGGTCGAAAAAAGGCTTAGAAAAATTTCCTCTAGTCGCCGACTAGACTCGAAACCAAGTCTTCCTTCGTGCGGTCAAGCGCGGTGGTTGGCAAACGCCACATCCACTGAGCTAATGAGAAAAAAAAAAAAATATATATATATATATATATATATATATTTTTTTTTTTTTTTCCTCTAAAAATTCATCAATAGGTCCAGGAAGCCTAACATCCAGTGCGGTCCTTGGCAACCCGCGCGACGACCGATGCAGTATAGGGTTCTGATTTTTCTTCACTATTTTTAACTGGGGGTGGGCAGGTGCATGAGATGCAAAAATAGGAAAATAGGAAAGAATCACCCCTAGCCTCTGTTTGGTACCAGTGGAGATTGAACTGTCCACTCAGTCTCCAAAAGTTAGATAGGGCTAAATGGCCTCGCCTACTCCCGTATACGGGAATAAAAAGGCGTTAGCTGATTTTTATATATATTTATATATATACACACACACACATGAGGCGGGTTCAAAAAAGGACCGAATTTTTTAATTAACTCGCCAAACGGCACATGGCGCGCTCTGGTTCTGAGCTGAGCGCACCTAGCGGCAAGTTTTGACAACAAACAGCCATTTTCCCCGTTCTATTACGAGCATTAATCGTCGAATTACATCCGCTGAAGTGAGCACGTGTACAAGCTGTTCGTCGGTTTAGTGACAAAGTGAGAACAAAAGAGCTTGAAGAACAATGTGTGTGTGAAATTTTGCTGCAAACTTGGTAAAAATTTTACAGAGCATTTCAATTGCTTAACCAAGTATACGGGTAAAACTGCATGAGCTGGACGCAGTGCTATGAGTGGTTTAAGCGTCTATGGAAATTCATTATGAATTTGTACCACGAGGTCAGATGATAAACAAAGAGTTGTACCAGGAAGTTTTGGCGCGTTTGAAGGATGATGTGGGCAGGAAGAAGACTGAATTGTGGGAAAAATAGACTTGGATGTTGCACCACGACAACGCTGCAAAACATGAGACATCCATTGTGCCTCATCCACCTTATTCTCCTGCTTTATCCCCAGCAGACTTTTTTCTGTTTCCGAAACTTAAAACCACTTTGAGAGGACGTCGTTTCCAAACCATAGAGGAGATTCAGCAAAATGCGATAAGCAAACTGCGCGCCATCAGAAAGTGCGTTCCAGGAAGCATTCCAACAATGGAAAGAAACGTTGGGGACCGGTTATCGTCAGTAGAGGGTAACTACTTTGAAGGCCACGGTGCTTAAAATGTTGTAAAATGAGCAATAAAGTCTTTTTAGCAAATGTTCGTCTTTTTTTTTTGAACGCGCCTTGTATATTTGGATGCAGCGTGTAACACAAATGAAAATATATCCATTTTCATTGAGAATATCTATAGAAATGATTATGTAATGCTGAGTGCAGTTTCAGATGTGTCAAATCCGAATGAGTTGGTAATAAGATTAAAAAAAAGCTTAACTGTGGGTAAAAGGAAGTAATAAAAGGCATCTACGCTAATGCCACTTAGGAGGATGTGAGGAATTACTGATGATATTTGAAGATCATCAAGCAAAAAATTCGAAGTTAAAGAGGTTTTATATCTGCAGGAGATGGTTCATTTGAGGCTATCTGGTGCAAAATCAACGCCAATAGGAAATAATATATTTTTGATTGCTTCTATAAACTGAGTGTGTTGTGGGGGTTAACTCAGGAAGATGTGAATGCCATACGTTAGATTAGCAAATAAATTCAGGTTGAGAAATTATTGTAGGGGGGACTCCACTTTGGGTACATAAATTGGAGGAATAAAAGGAAGCATGGCAAGTTGGAAGTGGAATTTACACAGTTGCTAAGGAAAAATTACATGAAACATCATGTGATGGAGGGCACCAGGGGATGGACTTGAGATTGTTGGAGTTTGTAATAGCATCAGATGATGTATCCATAGCCAAGGTACATGCTCTGTTTCCAATCGAAGAGAATCACCATGCAGTCTTTTTCAGGCAGGTTGCTAAACGTAGAATTATTTGTCTATAAGGGATTGTGGTTAAACTATAAAGCTGGTAATTATTGACAGACTTCCTGGAGTAGTGTCATGGATATAGAATCTAAAAGGAAAGAATGTCAGTAAAGCATGAGAAGTGGGCAGGGATTGTTTGAGAGAAGCAGTGTCTGACTGCATACCCACAGTCAGGGGGATAAACCTAGGGAGAGCAAAGTGGATGAGTAGAGATATAAATTCTTCTTCAACCTTTTGGTTCTGTATACTGCTGGAGGAAGGTCTCCCCCATGGTTTTCCAGACCACTAGGTTTTTCTGACTCTCCCGTCCATCTCACTCCTGCAACTTGTTTCAGTTCATTCCTTCACTTTTTCTCTGTCTTTTTCTTTGTCTTGCTCCATCCATTGGTCTCCACTTTGTTGTTTTTCTGGTCCATCTCCCGTCATTGCATCTGGCAATATAGCCAGCCCATCTCCACTTAGCCTGTTTAATATATTTTACAATATCCGTGACACCTGTTTAAGCTCTTATCCAGGTATTTGTCTTCCTATCTCTTAATGTTTTTTTTAGCATGCGTTGTTGTGTTGTTCTGTTTTTTTGTTTATTGCTTCTGTTAAAGTCCCCCCCCCCCCCGTATATTAGGACAGGAAGTATGCACTTGTTGAAAGCTTTCCTTAGACTCATAAGGATGCCACTTCTGAATGTGTCTCATTTTCCCATAAGCCATCCATCCAAGGTGATGGCAAGTTGGTTCAATCTCATTTCTTTGGCAATCCTCAAAGGATACCAACTGACCCAAATATACATATGAGGTAACTTGTTCTATTTTACAGTTTTCAACGTTGACAGTTTTTCTTTGGTTTACGTATTTATTCATCATTATAAGTTATAGATATATAACTTATAATGATGAATAAATTAACAGCAGTAAAAAAAAACATTGGACTGAATGTAAAGAAAAGGTGATCAGCTTACGCATGAGCAGTATAAAGTGCCGGCAAGAAGGGTAACTCGTATGATAATGAATACCAAATTAGATTATGAGAGAAAATTAACTAAGTAGATCAATTTAATTTTAAAAAAAGTTTATTTTTGGCTATGTAGCAGACGAGAAGAAGAATGATTATGGAAGGAAGACAACCAATGCTGATAGTAGAAAGGTGACAAAAGCATAAAAATAATTCAGATTCTGAGTGATCACTTTGCGAGGGTGTATCATCCTGGTGAATTGTTACTGATGTGACAGAGATTGATTTGACAATTTAAGTAGACAAAAAGGAGGTGCTGGTCATTTAAAAAATATCAATACAGAAATGCGACTGGATGGTATGTTGTCTGGTGTTCTGCAACAACGTTCGAAATTAATAGTGCTTCTGAACAAGGTGTTTAATCTGTCTCGACTCTGAAAAGGTTTCAAGGGAGTGGAAGGCAATATTATTACAAAAAAAAAAGGTGGCTCCTAAACACAAGGAACAAATTATAAGACTAGCAAAGCGATACAATACACTATGGTGTGATTTACAGATATTTTTTAATAGGCTAACAAAACTAGATGAAGGAAATCTCTACAACCTATTATATAAGTTGGAATTCTCCAACTTATGTAATAGGCATTTGACAGAATGCTGCATGAAAACCTATTACATAAGTTGGAGAAAATGGGAATGGATAATATGAATGGATCATATGAAGCTTGTAGCATGGAATAGGAAACTGCTGACAGACAAACATCAGGAAGTAGTTCATCGCGGGGTAAAATATATGAATGCGAGTGACGAGAGGAGTGCCTCAGGATTCTGCATTAAAACTACTGCTGTTTAATTTGTATATTAATGATACGGAGAAAAATTTAAGGGAGAGATATATGGTTGTTTGCTGATGATGCAAAACTGGGGACAGAAATCGTTGATATAGATATCTTATAGCAGGGGTGTCAAACTGGCGGTCCGCGGTCCCAAAAGCAATTTCGTGCGGCCCCCGGCGCCTTAAGGAAAGATTAAAAAAAAAAAAGGATGGTTGCTTTTTATAATATAACAGAAATACCGTAATTTACTTGAATATAACTCGCCCTCCCATATGACTCGCACCCCTCTACCCTGATTTTAGTTTATGAAAAAGAAATTAAAAAGTTTTGCATGTACTGTACATCGCACACGAAAATAAAGTTTAACCACTTGCACTTCGGGACGATAACTCGCTCCCCGCGGTAATAAACAACACTCCTTCCCCAACTGCCATTATACTGCAGATGCAAGAAAAACGAGTAATTTTATTGTACCAGTGAAGAAAGCACAGAGACATTTGCTGTCTGTGTAATACATTTTTCACCATATGTAATATATTTCTTCAGAGACCACTGGTATAAAAACGGCATTAACTAATGAGTCACATATCCCCCCACATTAACTATGCTGTTTAGACTTAAGCAAAACCATATGTTTCACCGGCAAACACAGTATCTAACTAAAATCTATTGTTTTTATTAGATGTGTGTGTGTGTGAGTGCCCCCACTCACGCAAACACAAAGCTGCAATAAAATTCGTAAACGTGTTAAAACTAAGACACATAGAGTGAATGTTGTTATGACAGTTTCAGATAATATGGAATATCGTTGAAGAGAATTAGCGTTTCAGCTCAAAAATGTCGGCTTGACTTTGTGTTTTGGTAACGCGATCTTTTGTTAATACCGCACCAATCATATCCACATCTTCATAGCTATTCTGTCTCTATTGGCCTACCATTGCTGTCTATTTATGTTCTCCTTTCACTTTTCAGACATTCGTGAAGGGTGTTCATTACGTCTGAAATCTTGTAAATTACTTGTAATTTTTACTTGGAATAATGGGAAAGAAGATGACAATGCACACAAGGAAACCGCACTCGAGGCCGGAAGTAGCTATAACAAAGAGGTGATTCTTGGTAAGTCATCCACATTTTCAGTTTTTTTTTTCTTCTGAAAACTTTAGTTTTTTAAATTCCCCACATATATCTCGCAAGATGATTTTTTAGCTTTAATTTTGGGGAAAAAGTGCTAGTTATATTCGAGTAAATACGGCATCGATTTATTCGTTTTCACACGACATTTATAGTTACAATATGGATGCAACAGCCTGCTATAATGTGATTGCAGTAATAAAAATTTATATCGCAATTTCAATGTTAGATCCGATTCTAATCAATCATAAACTATGTTTGTTGGCTTCTATGACAAGATGGATATCAATCTCTTGAATATTTATCCCGTAAACGATACCTTTTAATTATTTAATGAAAGAAATTTATGAGCAGTTGGCTCGCCCTAATTAGGGCTGTGTAGAATTATTTCAATCTGTGATCAGAGCCGCCTTTCTGCGTTTGTATTTCCATCTGTTTTTTTCATCGTAATCTGATGATTCACGAATGAGTTTGGTTGGGATAGAGTGATGCCTGAGCAAAGTTCTTGGCTGCTATCTGGAAGAGAAACGTAAGTCTGTCTGGCAGGTTTCCGACTTGATGGAGGCGAATGTTCCTTATAAACCATGGGGCCATCGAAGATCATTCGGAGGCATTTATTTTGGATTATTTGTAATTTTTTGAAGTTGTTAGGGGGAGGTGTGGCTCCACGCTGGTGATCCTTAAGTTAATGTGGGTTGACGATTGCTTTGTATATTCTTAGTTTGTTTTCTGGACTGACTTTGCTTCTTCGGTTGAGTAGAGGGTAGAGTTGAGCTATTGCTGAGTTAGCTTTGTTGCAGGCATGAGAGATGTGGGAGTTAAAGTTGAGTCAGTTATCTAGTTTGATTCCCAGACACTTTACTTCTTTTTGCCATGGGATATCAGTATTGAACATTGTGACTGTTCCGTGGTGGTTTACTTTCTTCCTTGTAAAGAGTATGGCCGCGCTCTTATCTGCATTTACATCTATTCTCCATTTTTGAAACCATTTTTCAAGATTTGTTGCTGCAGTTTGTAGTCGTTGTCTAGCTAGGTGGGGTGCTAGTGATCTGGTTAATATCGCCATATCATCTGCATAAAAAGCCATGATGGTTGATGGAGTGTTTGGGACGTCTGAGATGTAAATATTGAAGAGTAGTGGCGATAGAAGGGAGCATTGCGGGACACCTGCTGTGATACTTCTTGTAGTCGATCTGAGCCCACGCAGTTTCACTTGAAATTTTCGGTCTTTCAGGTAAGAGTCTATGATTTGGATGAGGTTTACTGAGTATTTTGCAGTTATTAGTCTGTAGGTGAGGCCTTTGTGCCACACTTTATCGAATGCTTTCGACACGTTCAGTAAGATTGCACCTATATGTTGTTTCCAATTGAATCCGGTAGTTATGTATTCTATAAGTCTGTGATCCTGTTCAGTTGTGCAGTAACCTGTGAGAAAATCAGATTGTTCTCTTGGGATTACGTCTAGTTTGTCCGTTTCGTTTTGTAAGGCGTTTTAGTATTAGTTTTTCTGCGATTTTCCCCAGGCCTGACAAGAAGCTGATAGGTCTGTAGTTCTGGGGAATTGAGATGCTTTCCCCGGTTTGAGGATGAGGATTATATCTGCCTGCTTCCAGCGAGTGGGGAAGTAGTTTAGTCTTAGCATCGCGTTGATGATAGCCACTAGATGCATTATTGTTTTGTGAGGGAGTGCATTTATAATTTTGTTTGAAATCTGATCAGGACCTGGTGCTTTTCTGTTGTTGAGGTTCTTGGTGATTTGGTATATTTCCTTTGGCATAGTATAGCTTGCGTTGTCCCGGCTGGTGGGATGATGAAGTGCACAGTGTACTTGCTTCTGATTTTTTCGATTAAGCTCAAGTCCGCATGAGTGTAGTTTGTTTTAAATTGCATCTCCAGGGCATCTGGCAAAGCTGCTGCTTTCTCATCATCTCGGTAGACTATGTCTCTTTCTCTATGGATTGGATGTAAGTTGGGGCGGTCGCTGCGAAGGGCTTTAGTCATTTTCGATAATGAATTGTCTTCGCTGTTTAGGGAGCTTAGTTTCCTCTCCCATAGCTGGTTGTTATGGTCTTTGATCGCATATCGGACTAGGTTTTGTCACCCTGTTTAACTCTTGTTAATCCTGGGGCGATAAAGTTGCATGGTAGCGACGTCTGATCCTGTTTTAGCTGCGATAAGCTTTAGAATCTCTTCTGGAAGCAAGTTAGGTTGAGCGGGAGTTGTAATGGTCGAGGCTGTTGCAAGGCCAGTTTGGACTGTGCTTTCCAGTTTATTTATCGCTTTGTCTACTTGTTTGGGTGAGGAGATGGTTGGGACAGGGCCTGTGAGGTTGCAGAGAGTTGTGTTAAGCTTTTTAAAATTTGTGCAGGACTGGTTGGGGATGATTTCTGTTTCCCCACCTAGGGTTAACAGAATTGGGTTATGGTCGGAGCTGAGATCATTAACAACCTGTAACTGGAATTGGTACGATGTGTTTCTGAAGATGGCTATATCCAGGAGATCAGGTTTGCCCAGTCGTCCGTAGTGTGTTGTTCTGCAGGACCTGCTATGGTGATATTTCTTGACATAGCAAACTTGTGTAGGCTCCTCCAATTGTTGTTGGAGTTTCTACTATTCCACGCTGGTTGTTTAGCGTTTAGGTCTCCTTCCATTATTGTTGCTTCATTTGTGTCGAGGAGCTGGGAGAGATCCGTGGCTAGTAGTGGTTGTAAACAGAATATAGTTTTAATCTACCTGTATTGTTGTTGTGTATCTCATTTCAGTTTCTTCCAGGTTTGTGGTAATTGTTTTCTTGATCTCATTGTATCTTATGTTTTTTTTTATGAAGACAGCTGTGCCACCCCCTCTGGCGTTGAGCCTATCATTCCTGAGTAGTGTGTAGCATCTTAGTTTGGGGTTATCACATTGCCGGAGGTGAGTCTCGTTGATTAAAAGGATGTCCACTCTATAACGCGCAGCAAATTCTTCCAATTCTAGGAGTTTATTGTTTAGTCCATTAGCATTCCAGAATGCGACCTGTATGGAATTTATTGTGATGGTCGAATTATCCATTAATGATTGAGAATATGATAAGTTTATGGGAGATGGTAAATCCCGTATTATTGTACAGCCGGGTACGAAACTCGGATCGAAATCCTAGAGTTTCATGCCAAAAAAATTATCGGCGAGCCCAAGTGTAAGTAATCACTTGGGTAGTACCTTTTGGCTTGTTATGATTGAGAATATCACTTGGGTATTTTTAAGAAATCTGATCGTATCAGCCTGGTTTGGATTTGATTTGCTAAAATCTGTTAGCATTTCTCCTAAAATGGCGGCAAGCATCGCGGCGGAGTTTTGACTGCTTGGTATAGTTTCTGCCTATTTGGTGTGTGAGGAAACCACTGAGGCATACGATCTGTTACTTGTAGAAGCTCGCAAAGGGTTTTCTGGCGTAGGAGTGTAACATGCTTCTGAGTTGATGAGAATCCTGTTTCTCTAGCTTTAGACAGATTAGATGGATGGGATGAGCAACCGTTGTAGTTCCTTGGGTGCGGCCCACCGAAATTTGCGCATTTAGCGGGAGTGGTGTGTGGTTTAGAACATCTATGAGAGTGATGATTGCCTCCACATTTAACCCACTTGTACTCTGCTCTACAAAGCTTATGTGCATGCCCATATTTGTGGTAGCGGTGGCATTGACCTGGAGATGTTTTTCTACTGAGAAGCTCTGTCTTAAATACAAGGTTGCAAATATATTTAGGTCATTTATTTCTCTCTGGTCTTTACTAATTTCTACTAAAACCAGAGGCATGGGACGTTTGTCTGCATGGACATGCGCGAGACTTCTATAGGTTCTAAGCCTTGTGACTTCAGGTCAGCGGCTATCTCCTCTGATGTTATTGTTTCTGCTAGATCTCTGATGAATACCTTTAAGTTTTTCTCGCTTTTTAGCTGTAATGTATGATATGGAATTTTCAGCCCGTCCATAAATTTAGTAAGCTGACGGTAGTCCGATGCTCCTTCTGGTTGAATGTGGACACCTTCATTTGAATTTTTAGCAGAGGTGAACTTGATTTCGGTGTTCTTCATCACCTCCGCTACTGTTGACCATTTGTCTTTAGATCTTAGAATCACTGGTGGAATTCTTTCTTTGGGCTGCGCCGCTGTGTTCCCTGAAGCTGCTCTTTCAACGGGCTGTACCGTTGTGTCCATCGGTGCTATCCTATCTTTATGCTGAGCCTCTGTTTCCGCTGTTGTTTCAGGTTCTGTAGCTGGAGCCTCCTTCTTACATCTGAGTCCACTAGGGGCTTGCCGATAGCTGGCAACATAATCTCCTTGATGTTTTCTTGAGAAGTGCTGGAAAGTGGTTCAGGGTTTTTGTAATCCTCTGATTGGACTTCATTAATCTGGTGTATCTCTGCTCTACCGGACTATTTGGAGTTAATTTTTGCTGTGATTATAAATATTTATTTGAGGATAAATATTTTTTTTTTCATTACAATTTTTCTTTCTTTCTTTCTTTCTTTCTTTCTGAGCTAATTTTCATTTGAAATAAGAATAAATAATTATTTATTTGTATTGAAAAGAATATTTAATATAATAATTGTGTTAAAATATATATATAAATATCCCTATATATATAAATAGAAACAAATGTCAGGCTGAGAGGAAAACAGTCAATTGGGACTAACGGAAATGAGTTTTACATATTTGAACTATGTAAAAAACATAGTTCAACTTAAGTATAAAGAGCTAATAAGCTTCATTTCGGCAATGAAAACATTACTTAAATTAAGGGGATATTAAATCCCACATAGTTTTAAAACCGAATAAGAAACTCAAAGATAAGAATCAGAGAGTTTCTTGCCGAATATAGTGAACTATAAAGTATCGGCGAACACTAGCGTTAGCCAAATGCAAGTGATCCTAGTACATAGTACAATACTGGGCAGCTCGTTGCAAAGGTGGAGGAAGAGTTCAGATCGCTATTCTTAGGTATTTTCCATAATGTAAAAACACATTTCCTAGGAAATGTATGCTGTTATTACATTATGGAGGGAGGTCACTACCCAGACCGGTTTCAGCCTTTTTTGAGGCTTCACTGAAGCTGCTCACTGATGAAGCCTCAAAAAAGGCTGAAACCGGTCTGGGTAGTGACCTCCCTCCATAATGTAATAACAGCATACATTTCCTAGGAAATGTGTTTTTACATTATGGAAAATACCTAAGATTTGCGATCTGAACTTCTTCCTCCACCTTTGCAACGAGCTGCCCAGTATTGTACTATGTACTAGGATCACTTGCATTTGGCTAACGCTAGTGTTCGCCGATACTTTATAGTTCACTATATTCGGCAAGAAACTCTCTGATTCTTATCTTCATATTCGGTTTTAAAACTATGTGGGATTTAATATCCCCTTAATTTAAGTAATAGTTCAACTTGTTTTGAAATGTCACATGGAGAAAAAGCACATGAATTACACGTATGCACCAGTGGCAAATCATATACTATGAACATCAGCGCAAATGTTAAAGCAAAAGAATAAGAAAAAAATAAATAAAGTGTATTTTTCACTTTATTTATTTTCTGTATGTTAGATTCAGTAAATACAATGCGGATATGACTCAGTCTTCTTCATGAAAAGACACCTTTGAAGAATACCGCGATTTGAAGTAACCGCTCACTGCCGGATATTACTCATGAAAAACACACGACGTTCACTACTGCGGGAAAATAAACATAGCATGATCCCACGGGCTGAAATCTAAAGGAAAAAGTACTCAAATATTTCAGGTTACAGTATTTAAGAAATTTCGTTCTTTGTGGTTTTTGTGTGTGTGTTGTGGTGTGGATATAAAATTCAACTATTTTAGAATATTTTTTTGGAATATTCGCATTTAGAAGAGCCATTCAGGAAAGACTGTAAGTAATTTAAATTATCATTAGAATTACTAGAATACATACAAAAGGTTTTGTAATCCATTTAACTGTCTGTTTATTTTAATTTATTTTTTAAATGCCGATGAGACACCAGCATTTAATAAAATTATTCAGAAAAGCTCGAAACACTGCCGCCACTGGACTCTACTCTAATCTGAGAATTCACACCCTTTAACAGGAAAGAAGACAACCAAAGAAAAAACATGATGACAATGACGGATGTGTGTCACCCTGGGAAAATTCCAAGATATCTTATCTCAAAAACATTGCCCACAATTCCATAGGCAAACCAAAGCACCATGTGATATCACAGAGAGACATATGTTCCCCAGAAATTTCCAAACACATAACGTCACGATTCTTATCTCTAAATATCACCCAGAATGTAATAAACGAACCAAAAACATCACGTGATGTCCCTGACAGACGAAGGTCTCAGCGAAATTCCAAACATTCCAAACTCTATAATTACACACATCAACGTCACGGTTCGTTATCTTATCTTGATCTTGATCTGGTTAAAAGTGTCCCACCAATCACGACTCGATTCCTTATCCACTAATATATCTTCCTTTCCATTCAAAACAATGATGTCACTTATTTACAACTAACAAATGACGTCACTTATTTATAACTAACAAATACCGTCACTTATCTTCATCTGAAAACAACACACATACACGTCACGATTCCTTATCTTATCTTGATCTTGATCTTGTCAGAAGTGTCCCACCAATCACGTATGATTCCTTATCCGCTAATGTATCTTCCTTTTCATTCAAAACAATAACTCCACTAATTTGCAACTAACAAATGACGTCACTTATATACATCTCATAACAACACAAACCCACGTCACGATTCTTTATCTTATCTTGATCTTGATCTTCGGAGAAGTGCACTACCAATCACGACACGAATCCTTATCTCTAACCATCACCCATAATTCCATACGCAAACAAAACAATCAACATGATGTCACACACACAGATGCTTCCCAGAAATATTCCTAACATTCCAAACTCATGACGTCACACACAATGACGTCATCATCTCAACAACCAATCACATCACGATTCCTTATTTTATCTTCATCTTGATCTTGTCAGATGTGATGCTACTACTACTCATGGAAATCCAGCTATGAGTTTATAATTGCCTGCTACAGTCAAGCAGTGATATCTGAAGTTCAGTACGCATGATTCAACGACAATTTAGCAGTGAGAGAATCCCTTTTATTATTTTTTTTTATTTGCAATAGTATTGTGCACTGGTCTACAGTTTTGTGCGTTTTTGTTCAAACATTTTTATTATTATTATTATTATTGTATTATTATTGTTCCGGGCAACTCCAAGGAGTCGACAGACTCATCAAGGGAGGCCCTAACATCATGTCAAGAACAACTATTCGACATTGACACAGTATCTATCATACCCTGCCTTGAACTCATTCACGGTCGTAGCACCCGCAACAGACTCTGGAAGCTTATCCCACTCATTCACCACTCTCCAAGTAAAAAACCTAGCTCTAACACCCTTGTCAACCACGCTCTTGCCCAGCTTCCATGCATGGTCCCTAGTCCTCCCACCACCAGTCATATTTTCAAAAATATCTTCTGAATCAATCTTGTAGAAATCCTTCAGTAATTTGAATGTCTCAATCATATCACCCCTCCTTCGCCTATCGTCCAATCTCTGCAACCCACAAATCTTCAACCTATTCTCGTAAGGTTCATTCCACAGACCTTCAATCATCTTGGTCACTCGTCTCTGGATCCACTCCAATTCCTCCCCATCACGAAGAAACCTGGTGACCATAACTGGGCACAGTAGTCTAGATGGGGTCTTATCAAGGCTCGATACAGAGGAACAACCACTTGTTTGTCTCTGCATGTTAAGGTATTTTTCAGAAGCCACGTGATTTGATGAGCTGATTTAGTCACTTTTGCAATGTGCCCCATAAACTTCAATTCCCTATCCACAACACTTCCAAATCCCTGGCCTCATCAATCTCCTGGAGTACGGTTCCACCAATGCAATATACTGCTGCTATTCTTTTCACCCCAAAGTGCATAACCTTACGCTTTGCCACATTAAATTGACATCCATTTTTCCTAGCCCAGTCCTCCAAACTATCCAAATCATCCTGTAAAATTTTGACATCCTGTGCACTCACAATTGCTCTACCCAACTTTGCATCATCAGCAAACAAGTGAACACTTCCTCTCAAATCCTTTCCTATATCATTGATGAACAAATTGAAAAGCAGTGGTCCAAGAACAGAGCCCTGCGACACACCACTAGTCACAAGCCGTCTTTTAGACTCCACTCCTGCATAAACCACTCTCAGGTATCATTCGTTCAACCACCTTCCTATCCCCATTTGCTCCAGTTTACTGATTAAGGTTCCATGTGGTATCCTTTCAAAGGCCTTGGCAAGGTCCAGTGGTATCACTGTAAACCATTACCCCTATCCAATTCAACCGTCACTGTGTTATGAAACGTGAGCAAGTTACTGAGGCATGATCTACCCTTCACAGAACCATGTTGTCCCCCATACAATATCCCATTTTCATCTATCCAATCCTGTATTCCTTTCTTGACTAATTTCTCTAAGACCTTGACAATGATTCCTGATATGCTAATCGGTCGATAATTTACAACAGCAGTCTTGGAACCACCTTTATGCAGTGGAACTATTTTCCCCTCTTTCCACCCCCTCGGGACTAACCCAGACCCGAGACTCAAATTAAACAAAATGGTCAAGGGTACTGACAATTCTTTAGCTGCTTCTCGTACGACACGAGCTGGTATACCATCCAATCCCACTGATGCAACAGACTGCTCACCTCCACTTCATTCACCACAATTCCTGTATAATCTATTGGTTCATTCATTTCTGCAATGTCACCACCTAAAAGATATATTCTTGAAAAGTGCTCGCTCAGCAATTCAACTATATCAACTGATTCGGTTACCTCCCTACCATCGGCATTCTTTAAAATCATTCTGCCATATACATTTTTTCTTTTACTTGCAACATATCGAAAAAACTGTTTAGGATTCTCTTTAGTTGCATGGCCAATGTTCTTTCGTAATCCTTTTTTGCTTTTCTTACCACACTCGTTACCCTTCTGACCTGCGCTTTATACCGTTCGTGTGCCTGCCGGTCACCTTTCTCCTTAAATTCCCTCCATAGTTGTTTCTTTTTTTGCAGTTCAAGCTTAATGGTGTTATTCATCCATTTAACCCTTACTTGATTTATTATTCGGACTCTAGGTATACAGTCAGCCATTGTTTCATGCAAACACTTCTTAACTGCCTCCCATGCACTATCAACGTCTAGTCCTTGCAGTTGTACATGCCATGGCACTGAACCAATCAAACTCCTAAGCTTGTCATACTTTCCAGCCCGATAATTCCACATGTACCATTTCTTATTGAAAATTCCACAACTTTAGCCACCTCCCACGTCGAGACCCTATGATCACTCTCTCTCCAATTGGTGACAACGTGGTCATATTTGTTACAGCCAAATCATCAGATGTAATTACCAGGTCAAGCACTCTCTGACCCCTAGTATTTTCCATTACATGCTGTCGCAGATAGTTATCCCTTAATAACCGCATAAAATCCAATTCCTTCCTCCTGTGTGTGCTCTCTTCACTGCGACCATAGTTGAAATCTCCCATAATAATTACCCTCCTTTCACTCATTTCTTCTATTTGCTTGTGCATACTGTCACCACCATCTTTTCCATCACCTGGTCTATAGCAACACCCAATGGTATATTTAATTCTGCTGCTAGCCACAATCTCACACCAAATGGCCTCAAATGTGCTCTTTTTCTATCCTGCAATTCAACTTCTATTCTCCTTGGCTGTAGCTCATCAGCTATCATCAACAATACTCCTCCCCCATTTTATTCTCCCTGTCACTCCTGAACACACTATACCCATCACATTCAATCCCACTAGCTATATCATCTACAGTCAGCCATGATTCACTAATACCAATAACCTGTGGTCTGGAAGTGCCAACCATGGCCAAAAATTCTTCCTTCTTGTTCCTAATACTCCTACCATTAGTGTACATGAATTTAAGACCCCCATTAGCCGAACCCTACCTTGATGCCTTATATTAACTATCCCACTCTGATTTGGTGTCCTTATTCGCTCGGGCATATTATATTCATTCATACATTCAACTGCCTCCCTAAGGACTGTATATCTACCCCCTCCCCCTTAAAAAATCTAGTTTCCCTGAATTTGCATGTCCACTACATTCAGCAACACTTTCTCAAGTCTCCTTACACCTAACCATTCAAATGCAAGCCATCCATCTTATATAGATCCTTTCGCCCATCGAACTCACTCCACAAATTCTTCACCACTCGTCATACATAACCCACGCATAAAGTCATTCGCAATTGTGGCCTTCCTTTTAAACATTTCGCTGTCATACCGTGGCAAAAGACTAATCATTCTAACCCTCTCACTCTTTTCTTTTGTTACCTCAAACAATTCATTCAGGTCTTCTATCATTTCCATTTTATCTCCTTTCAAATCATTCGTACCTGCCACAACAATCATTTCTTTCACCTTTTCCTTTTGCTCTCTAACAGACTCAGTTACATCCTTTATGGTCGCACCAGGTTGGTACGATTTTGTCAAATCCTCTACTAACACACCTCGTACTAACGAGTCTCCATACAGCACTCTATCCTTCATTTTGTTCATGTTCACACTCATACGCCTATTTTTCCTGTCATACTTTTTAGTATTAGCTGGTTCATTCGGTCGACTTTTGCTCATACGCTCTAGCTGCTGTTTTGCCCTTTGTATCGCACCATTCAACAACGCGATCTCATTCATTGCATCTATCTCATCTTTTTTATTCTCTGTAAAACCATTAATACTATCATTCACACTTTCTACATTCACACTCTCACGCCGTTTCTTGTCATATCCCTATTTCTTCATTCTGAAGTTTGACAAAAATATCACACTCACGATCCGAAATACACTTCAATTCCTCATTCTCCCTACATTTTCTACACACATTGACTCCTTTATTATCATCTAACCACACTCTGACTGCACTCCGCAAAGCGTACATTTCACAGATAGTACACTTTAACATCTCCTTTATATTACCGTTTTTGAAAGAAGATGGCGAACCATTATTACTGGCCGCCATTATCCTTCGTACTGAAGCCATACTTACTAGTAACGTATTTTATCAAATCATAAATTATAAACACGAAAAACACACAAACAGACGCACTAAGATACGCAAGGCAAACAAAACTACGCAATATTAAAGTAAATTTATGAACGATAACTGAAAATAACACTTATCAGGAACTTTCACGAAAACTACACACTACGAATCCCTCTAGCGGCGACTTCCAAAAGTCCAAAAATCTTTAATAAAAATTGTTAATAATATTAATAATATATTTATTCACCGAGGCTGTCGCTTTCCAAGCCAACAAGAAAAAGAAATATTGCTGATGAGAGGCGAAAATTTCAAGGAAAATGGGAATTAAATTACTTCTGCACTGAAACAAAGGAATTGTGTGTATTATTTGCAACGAATCAATTAGTGTCGCCAAAGAATATAATATAAAAAGGCACTACGATAAAATTTACAAAGAACAATATTCACGCTTCGAGGGTAAACTGAGAAAAGAAAAATTAAGAAGTATGAAGAAATATGAAGAACAAGTATTTTCAAAAATTATGAAAGATAATGCATCAGCAGTGAGAGCCAGTTATGAAATCAGCTATTTATTGGCGAAACATATCAAACCTTTTAGTGACGGTTCCTTGGTTAAGTATGATAAAGGGTGTATGATAAAAGCAGCCAAAACATATGTCCCAAAAATGTGAAAGTATTTCACGATATTTCTTTGTCCAGAAATCACAGGACAAAGAAATTTCTTTGTCCTGTGATGGAAAGAATAACCAAAATAGCAGATAATCTGCGTGACCAGTTCCAAGAAATATCCGCAAACGTACAGTGCTTTTCAATTGCACTTGACGAAAATATCGATATTCACGATGTGGCTCAAGTTCTTTGTTTCTTCGGGCTTGCGACATATGAATATTACTGAAGGTTTCTTGGAAACGATTCCCGTCCATGGGACCACTACAGGGGAAGATATTTTTGATGCCGTGTGGAGCATTTTTGATAAATACCAACTTCCTCTGAACAGGCTCATAGCAGTGACAACCGATGGTACTCCAGCAATAACATTCAAAAATAAAGGTTTTGTGTCAAGACTTGCAGCAAAGTTAAAGGAAATGTATCCAGACATTCCAAAACTGCAATCTTTCCACTGCACCATTCATCAGCAGATCCTTTGCTCCAAAGTGTTGGAAATGAGCAGCGTACTCAAGTCTGTGACAAATACTGTGAACTTCATCCGATCCAAAGGCCTCAATCACTGCCACTTTGCACAATTTCTAAAAGAATTGGAGAGTGAATTTAAAGGGCTACCTTATTACACACGGATTCGTTGGTTATCTTGTCATAAGGTTCTAAAAATCTTTTTTTTTTTTTTACTTTTAGAGGAGATCAAATTGTTCCTAGAAATGAAAAATCATGATGTTGCATTTCTTAATGATAAGACATGGGTACAAGATCTAGCATTCTTAGTTGATATTACAGGGCATTTGAATGATTTAAATGTCAAACTTCAGGGGAAAAATCAGTTAATAACACATGTATGATGCACTGGCAAGTTTTAGATGTAAGTTAGTTTTGTTTCAAAATCATTTAAAAGAGAATATTCTAAATCACTTTCCTATGTGTGAGCAGTTGAACAATAAAAATCAAAGTTTTACCTTTGCTTAATATTGTTCCAAACTAGAAAAGATAAAGGAAGAATTTCATATGCAATTCAAAGATTTTAAGGAACAAGAAGAAATATTTTCACTTTTTACAGATCCTTTTTCCTTTAATTTCGAAAAAGCTCCTCTTTGTATTCAAATGGAACTTATTGATTTCCAAAATGATTCCATTCTAAAAGCGAAATACCAAGAAGTTGGAGTACCAAAAATATACAGTTATTTAGGTCAAAAATATTCGGAAATAAAAAAACTTTCCAGCAAAAATTCTATGTTATTTTAGAATCCCCTATTTATGTGAACAATTATTCTCGTATGAAAGGAAACAAAACAGCCCACAGATCAAGATTAACCGACGTCAAACTTTCTGATATAAAGAAGGTCGTATGCTCACAATCTTTGAGTCCAAATTTGGACAGGCTGGTTAATAATATACGTTGTCAAGTGTCGGTAAAAAAATAAAATACTGAAATTAAATTAATATAATTATATTATGCAAGTATATATATATATATATATATATATATATATATATATATATATATATATATATATATATATATATATATATATATATATATATATATATATATATATATATATGTGGCGATTAGTTTTTACTCGGTTGTTATACATTTCAAAAAATAGATTTAATGACTCCAAGACCGAGATAACATATAAAGATTTTAATGATAAATACTACTAGTTTCGGCATATAGCAGCCTTCTAGAAGGCTGCTATATGCCGAAACTAGTAGTATTTATCATTAAAATCTTTATATGTTATCTCGGTCTTGGAGTCATTAAATCTATTTTTTGAAATATATATATATATATATATATATATATATATATATATATATGTAATAATATATATATATATGTAATAATATATATATAATATATATTATTATATATAATATAATAAAAGCGCCTCCGCAGCGCAATTGGAAGAACGACGGTACATTGCGCCCTTCGATTGGAATAGGCCTAAGTTTGATTCTCGTCGCGACGGGAGGAATCTTTATCTGGTCGATTTCAATCGAAGGTGAGTTAGCCGATCTCATATGGAGGTAGCAGGGTTTTTTCTCCCGGAAACTCGGGTTTTTCATCCCGCATACATACAAATCGGCCCTTCAGAACACACGCAATTTACAGACAAAAAAAAAAAAAATACTAGTTGTGGTGGTGTTGGAAGTTGGAGGTAGATGGCGTTGATGGAGATGATTCGTAGTAGAGGTTAGGTGTAGAGACAGTTGTAGATGTCCTCCCACGATGAGTCTTCGGACTCCTTGGAGGTATCAGGAATAATAATAATAATAATAATAATATATAATATATATTATATATATAATATATATAAAATATATATAATATATATATATATATATATATATATATATATATATATATATATATATATATATATATATATATATATATATATATATATATATATATATATATATATATATATAGATTTAATGACTTAAAAAACCGAGATAACTTATAAAGATTTTAATGAGAATAATACAACTAGTTTTCGCTTATAACACCATTCATCAGGTATTCATAAAGGAAGAGATAGTAATAAACATTAAGTATCTGAAAAACTGGAAATTACAGGTAAAAATTGTCACACAATTGATACATAAAAAACGTTGTATTTTTTCAAGTTGTTCTAACAGGCGTTCCATTGTTTATTGCAAGTGTGCGTGCAGGCTCACGTGAACGCCAATATTGAATAACTGCAGCATGGCTATCTGGGATATTATAACTCAAATTGTTGTTTAAGTGGACAGGATTCAGCAGAATTTCCCTTGATTCTACAATTTTTCTCTCAAACGAGAATATTCTTAAATATCTTAAACATCACAGCGAAAAATATTTTCTGGTGTCTATCCCAGCAAACGGTGTGGCTTTTGTCTTCATCACTAGGATTATTTGAAAAAAGAACATGACTGGATAACACAGTTGCACGTGATCTTTTGTAAGAGATGTCTCTCTTATGCTTTTCTATACGTTGTTCAATAGATTTGTTAGTTTGTCCAAAATAAGGGATATCGCAATCGCACCATGATTTATATACACCTGGATATTTTAGGTTGTGATGAGTAGGCTTTGGATGGCTGATTAGAGAACGGATTTTAGGAAGTGTGGTGAAGAACGTCCGGATGTTGTATTTTTTAAGGACTTTAGCTAATTTGTTAGAGACTGTGCTAATGTATGGGATGGAGATGCTACCTTTAAAATTAATAGTTTCTGTTGTGCACTGCCTAGGAGGATCGAGAAGAAATTTCTTAATCGTTTTTTCAGAGTATCCATTTTGTTTAAAGATAAGAGAGAGGTGATTTATTTCTTTCTGTAGTTCATCTGGTTCATTCAAGAGAGAGCGTGCTCTGTGTCCTAATATAGATATAGTTCCAAGTTTTTGTGGTGGAAAATGATGAGAAAGATTATGCAGATATCTATTGGTATGAGTAGGTTTTCTATATATAGAGATTTTTAATCTTTCAGAGCATCGTATAAGCATGACATCCAGGAAAGGTAAGGAGTTATTATTTTCTAGATCAGCAGTAAATTTTATATTAGGATGTCGTATGTTAACATGATGAAAAAAATCTATCAGAGGTGTGTGCCTGTGATTCCAAATAATGAAAATATCATCGACATATCGTTTCCAAACTTTTGGTTTAAATGAGAAGGAAGATATGGCTTTCGTTTCAAAATCTTCAAGGAAGATGTTAGCTAGAACTGGGGAACAGAGGATTGCCCATTGCTAGGCCTTGTTTTAGTTGGTAAATGGACTCCTGATATCTGAAGTAACCAGAATGAATGCAATGTTTTAATAAAGCAAACATTTTTTTTTTTTGGATAATTTGTCCTTCAGTAATGTAAGTATCTCGTCTGTAGGAACGTTAGTAAATAAAGATATAATGTCAAAACTTGCTAGAATGTCATTTTCATTGATGGGAATATCTTTTATATGAGAAACAAAATCTGTGGTGTTTTTGATGAAAGATAAAGATTTATTGGAAATCTTTTTCGTTTTTCGTTTCAAAATCTTCCTTGATGATTTTGAAACGAAAGCCATATCTTCCTTCTCATTTAAACCAAAAGGTTGGAAACGATATGTTGATGATATTTTCATTATTTGGAATCGCGGGCACACATATGTCATAGATTTTCTTCATCTTCTTAACATCCAACATCCTAATGCAAAATTTACATTAGGATGTTGATGATCACCAAAGCCACTCCGTTTGCTGGGATAGATCAGAAAATATTTTTCGCTGTGATGATGAGTTTGAGTGAAAAATTGTAGAATCAAGGGAAATTCTGCTGAATCCTGTCCACTTAAACAACAATTTGAGTTATAACATCCCAGATAGCCTTGCTGCAGTTATTCAATATTGGCGTTCACGTAAGCCTATACGCACATTTGCAATAAACAATGGCACGACTGTTAGAACAACTAGAAAAAATACAACGTTTTTTATGTATCAGTTATGTGTGGCAATTTTTACCTGTAATTCTAGTTTTTTAGATACTTCAATGTTTATTACTATTCTCTTCCTTTATGAATACCTGATGAAGGGTGTCATAAGCCGAAGCTAGTTATTATTCTCATTAAAATCTTTATAAGTTATCTCGGTTTTTTAAGTCATTAAATCTATATAATTTTTAAAATGTATCACAATATCATAACATATATATATATATATATATATATATATATATATATATATATATATATATATATATATATATATATATATATACATATATATATATATATATATATTGTAAAATAGAGTTGAATGACTTAAACCGAGAGTTAGGTAAAAAAAGGGGTTTTAATAGTAAAACACGACTAGTTTCGGCTTATAGCCTTCATCTGGTGACATTATAAAAAAAAAGAAAAAACACTAAAAGGAGCCTGTGTAGCTCAGTGGATGTGACGTTTGCACACCACGGCGCATGGCCGCACGAAGGAAGACTTGGTTTCGAGTATAGTCGGCGACTACAGGAAATTTTTCTAAGCCTTTTTTCGACCGGTTCCCGAGTTAGTCGATCTCTGGCATGGGCAAGCGGGTTTTTCCTCCCGGAAACTCGGGTTTTTCGTCCCCTAAACTCAAGAAAATCGACCGCAGAACCCACATTATTTCAGACATTAAATATATTGTGTTAGGGTTAGGGACCACGAGATGGCGGCACATTTGAGCCGTCTCTCTTCACTGTGTACCGCTTAATTAGTGATAGCCTTGGGCCATCTATCTCTGATTGGTACCAGTGGAGATTGAACTGCCCACCCAGTCTCCAAAAAGTTAGATAGGGCTAAATGGCCTCGCCTACTCCCCTTATACGGGAATAAAAAGGCGTTAGCTGATTTTTTTTTTTTTTTTGAAAAACACTAAACACTAAAGGTTAAAAAAAATATGAACAACATAGAGAGTCAGTATACACAATTAGCATGAAAACGTTGTATTTAAAGCTGTTCTTTCGTTTGTTGCATTGTTGGGAGAATGCGTGCTTGCAGCGTCTCGTGAACGCCAGTACATAATTACAGCTGAATGACTATCTGGGAGGTAGTAGCTCAAGTTATTATTTAGATGTTCAGGTTTGAGGATGATTTCCCTAGATTCTACGATTTTTCTCTCCAATTCATCATGGCAACGAAAGATGTTAGTAGATCTGTCCCAGCCGACTGTATGACTTGCGTTTTCATCATTAGGATCAGCCAAGAAAAGGATATGGCTTGATAAGGCACTGGTTCGCTGTCTCTTGTAAGCAATGTCCCTCATGTGTTCCTCCATACGTAATTCAATAGATTTGTCTGTCTGGCCCAAATAAGGAATATCACAATTACACCATATTTTATACACACCAGGATATTTAAGATGATGATGATGACAAGGTTTTGGGTGGCTTATTAAGGAGCGGATTTTGGAAGTGGAGTGAACAAAGTTCTAATATTGTATATTTTTAGAACCTTGGCTAATTTTTGTGAAACTGAACTTATGTAAGGATAATAAATAAGGATTATTGATAATAAAGATGGATTGTATACGCAGAAATTTTGCATCTTGTGAATGGAGGAATTAAGTAGCTTTTTCTATTTTGGTAAGGGGTGATTCTTTTGGGATAAATTTTGTAGAAAGAATAAAATTTAGACCTCTATTAAGGATGCTTTTTTCTTTGTCTGTAAGTATATGAGAAGATTTGTTAATTATGACTTTGTAAAGTTGATGTGGGGTTTTGAGAAGTTCCTATTATTTTGTACTCTTTTTAGTGTTTCAAATTTTCTTTTATAATGTCACCTGATGAAGGCTGTGATAAGCCGAACCTAGTCGTGTTTTACTATTAAACCCCCGTTTTTTTACCCAATTCTCTGTTTAAGGCATTCAGTACTATTTTACAATATGTATTTCAACCGCGTCAATGAATCGTCATACATCTATAGCCTTAATGACGAGGCTTCTATTTCTAATACAAAAAGAAACTTCAAGAAATCACTGAGGAGGATAGGACTAAGCATAAACAGGTTAGTCTTTCTAAAACATTGCGAATTCTACGCTGTCTTTCCTAAATGTATTTCCTTTAAAGAGAATATAACAACAGAACGTGAGAGGAGAGTCTATCATAAAGCTAAATTAGACCTACTGGCTGAAAGAATCTCCAATAAAAAACGTACTCTCTCTTTTCTGTTCACAAAAAAAAATAACTTTAGCTCAGATACTAGAAGAATCTTTAGAAAATGAGAGTTGGCATATCTTTAATATGAACGGTGAATCTCAAGCAGGCCAAATACAATATGATAAGAAAGTAAATCTTATCAGAAAATTTGAAACATTAAAATGAGTACAAAATAATAGGAACTTCACAAAACCCCACATCAATTTTGACAAAGTCGTAATTGACAAATCTTTTCACATACTTTCAGAGACGAAGAAAAAAGCATCCACAGTAGAGGTCTAAATTTTATTCCTTCTCCTAAATTTATCCCAAAAGAATCACTCCTTACCAAAATAGAAAAAGCTACTTCATTCCTCACTTCACAAGATGCAAAACTTCTGCGTGTTGAATCCGTCTTTATTATCAATAATGCAAAACCACCCGCAGATAACATTACTTCGACAGAACGCAAAGTAATTAAAAGTTTAAAATATAACAGAGATATAATTAATCTTCCCACAGACAAATGCAATGCAATAGTTATCCTCAACGCTGAAAATTACCAAAATAAGATGCTTGAATTACTACAAAGTGACACCTACTCAATACTTGAGAGAGATCCAACTCGAGAACTTCAAAATCGTACCAACAACTTATTAAAAACTACCACTGAACTATCTCGAAACGTTCGTCTGTGTCTATGCTCTCTCCATCCTCTTATTCCGCGCATATATGGAGTTCCAAAAATCCATAAGAAAAACATCCCTCTATGTCCCATTGTGGAAGGTATTGATTCTCTGATGTACAAACTTTCTAAACATCTTGCAAAATACCTCAAATGTTTTTCAGGCAAGTCTTCATCCTTTATCAATAACACAGCAGACTTTGTTTCGTACATTAAGGATGTGACAGTGAATGAAGATGAAATCATGGCTAGCTTCGACATAATTTCGTTCTTCCTTAATATCCCAACAGATTTTGTGTTAGCAGTTAGGGACCACGAGATGGCGCCACTTGTTAGTCGTCTGCATACCGATTAATTAGCGATAGCGTTGCTTGGGCAAGCTATCTCTGATTGGCTACCAGTGACGATTGATCTTCCCACCCAGTCTCAAAAAAGTTACATAGGACTAAAAAGGCCTCGCCTACTCCCTATGCGGGAACAAAAAGGCGTTAGTTGATTGATTTATTTATTTTTATTTATTTTTTTTACGTGAGTGGTCTGAAAAATTCTCGGGCTCGAACAGACGTGGGATCACTATCACCAAATATTTTTTTTCGAAGTTGGTACACCTGTCTTAAGCATCCATGTGAAATGGCAAGTCATTATATTAAGTACAGGTATTCCTTGATGAACGCGATTAATTAATCCCCCGATGTTACCGCGTATATCAAAATCACGTTAATCAAATATAATAATCAATGGTAAAAATTCAATCCGTCCATGATGGATTACTGTATTAATAATTCTTTTTATGTAGTACTCTTTTAGGAAAGATAAAAAATGAATGCAAAGTAATAACTTAATAAATGCTTGTACCTACATTAGTTACTGCAATTTTTTTTATCAAAAAAAAAGTTATCAAGAGTCATTTGAACAGTTTTAGTTTTTTTCCCTATTAGCATAAATTCTACAATAACAAGCAAAATGACTCTAGATCTTGGCAAATAAGCATTCTTCGATTAACATCTGGATCCATATCCATTATTTGATGCTTCAGGGACTCTAAGCTCTGATATATTCCATCCAGTTTTTTAATTGTTATCTCCTTTGGAACCTCATCTTCATTTCCATTTGTTTGTTGTCTTGATATGCGCGTTGTTTTTCAATTTCAATGAGATCGTTGTCACTGAAATGTTTTGAATTTTAATCCAAGAATTCTTTAACATCTTCCGCATCAAAACCAAGGACTTCACCAATTGCAACGATTTTCTCGACCATCTTGTTCACAGGATTTTGATAACCACTTAAGTCAGCGCTTCCCAAACTGTGGGTCGTGGCCCCCTTGGGAGATGTTAACTTTGTTGAAGGGGAGCGTGAAATAATGAAAACAAATTTGAAATGTTTTAAGACCATGTCAAATGTGTATGTAAGATGCTAAAAATGTAATGTTTGCATCTGATTTTTGCAATATCCGCTGTGTATGTTTTGTAATTAATATAACAATAAATATTATAATAATATATGTCTGTATTATGATTTTTTCTTTTCAATGGGGGCCGGGAAATATTTCAATTTTTCTAAATGGCGTTTACATCAATAAGTTTGGGAAGCACTGACTTAAGTGATTAGCGCATTCTGCAAAAGATTTTTCCGAACAGCTCTCATGCAGCCAGAAGACACTTGCTCCCACGAATTAGGAATGCCTTCAACTGCGTGTTTAATGTTAAAAATTTTCCATAATTCTTGGAGCTTAATCGCATTTTCTTTCATTGTTGTTTCTACTGCCTTTGAGATTCCCTTTTTAAGAAAATAGGTTTTGAAAGTTGTAATGACGTCCATATCCATGGGTTGAAGCAATGATGTCGTATTTGGTGGAATTTTGATAAATTTAAAGGCTCATTAATTAAAACTCTTGCCGCGTATATAAAGGGATTGTCGCAATTAATTTCGTCACGTTAATCAAATTCCGCGTTAAGCAAGGGATACCTGTAGTTTATTTTATAGAGCTGTCGGAAACTAAAGTTGTCTGTATCCCTTGAAATGGATAAAACTGAATATCGTGCGGTTATAAAATTCTTTGTAAAAGAGGTTTAACGTCAAAAGAAATTTATTCGAAGTTCATAATAGTTTGTGGTCACTCCTCCTTCGTTTTCGACAATTAAGAAATAGGCTTCCTAGTTTAAACGCAGCCGTACCACCAGGGCCGCCCCTAGGAATTTTGCCGCCCCGTGCAGTAGCATATTTTGCCGCCCCTTCTCCCTTATTTTTCGTATAGTTTATGCCATCTTTGCCGCCCCGTGCAAATGCACGTTTTGCACCGTCGGTAGAGCCCGCCCTGCATACCACCCTTGAAGATGATCCACGTGAAGGACGTCCAAAAAGTGTAACAACACCAGAAATCATTGATCTTTGTACGATATAGTATTGGATGACCAGCGAATCGAAGTATGGGAAATTGCTGACTATAGGCATTTCAAAAGAACGTGTAAGATATATTTTTCATGAAGAATTGCAACTAAAAAAGCTTTGCCCAAGATGAGTGCTGTGCTGATCAAAAATGCACTGGCATGAAAATCTCTGAACAGTGCTTGGAGCGTTTTAACAAGAAAAAACTGATTGTGTGCGTCGATTTATTACTAGGGATGAGACTTGGATTCACCAGTACACGCCAGAATCCAAACATCAGTCGAAACTGTTGTGACATTAAATGACATGAAGTTCAACGACTTAAGGTTGATGATCCAATATATGTACCATGGTGAAATTAATATTTCATGGGATATGCTTCCATCATTGTTAAAATCTGCAGAGTTCCTAAAAATGAAAGATTTTTTGGAAGTTGCTAATAAGTACAATGATTCTGTGGAAGACATACAGCAGAGCGCTTTAGATTATGATCGTCACGAAGCAGGGAAACCGATCATTGTTCACTTGGTTGCTGAGGGTCAACTGTCAGGTGAAAGTGTGCATACGGGTGTATTGTCTTGTTGAGTGTCTGATGCTACAGTTGATTCTCACCTAACAGTCACAACCTTGGGTAATGATGACAACAGTCCTTTCATCAATTCAGGTGAATGTGTGCATAACGGTGTGTTGTCGGTTTCTGATGCTGCAGTCACGGTTTTTAGCAGTGATGATGGTCCTTTCATCAATTCAGGTGAATGTGTGCATGGCAGTGTGTTGTCGGTTTCTGATGCTACGGTTCTCACCTGCCAGTCACAAACTTGGGTATGTCATCTGAGTCAGCCATTTCTTCTGTGGTTGCTGGGGATGTCAATCCAGATTACTTAACATCTTGTGTTTCTATAGTATCCCCTCTTGAATCTGATGTCAAAGTAGAAACGAAAGACTGTGCAGTCCATTCCACATCTAATATATCAAATGTTTTGCCTGTATTAAGTGACTCGTATGATCGCAGAAGTTTTAATGTAATATATGATGATACATCTGGTTTGACTAATATCCCAAGTTTAAGTGATCATCAAGACTTCGCAGTTAGCTACCATCAGTCACATAGGGAACATACATGTTTTATACAGCCATATCCCAATGTATCGGATAGAAGCATGTGGAGTAGACTGTGTTGTGCAAGTTCTCCTGAAACAAATGAACGGACATTTTTAAATGACTGTAATATATTTTATAATTTTGATCAGACCAAATAGTATAATCTATCTTTTAGAATTCCAATATGTTCTAATATTTTTTATGGAATAGGAAGTATGGGGGGGGGGATTAAGAATGACAAAGTATGAGAATGACAGAAGTGAATATGTGCATGGAATAAATAGTGCAGAAATAGATACACACATATTGCTGAGTGATATACTAAAGAATGTGAGAGAGGGTCAGGAACAAAAACAAGCATCAGTGGGAGTAAACGATGTCAAGTTAAGAAGAAGCAAAAAAGATGTTGTGCTGTATGGGAATTCTATAATTAAGGGTGTGAAGGATGGTAGAGTAATTAAAGCGTGTTATCCAGGGTCAAAGATTAAGGATATAACTAGGGCTGTGAAATTGCAGAAAGATAGAGTGAGTGAGATTATTGCAGTTATAGGGACGAATGATCTACGTAGCGAAAGATTTTCTGTAAGACGGTATTTGAAGAATTTAATGATTGCAATGAATGCAAAGAGTGAGAGTGGAAAGATCATGAGTGTGCTACCACGATTTCATTGTGATGAAATGAACAGAAGAGCAATTATAGTAAATTCATTTCTTTGCAAAACCTTTTACACAATCTGGAATGGTGTCCAGATTGTGTAAAAGGTTTTGCAAAGAAATGAAACTGAATATTCATTTTATGAATGTCTAGGATGAGTTTGATAAAAGGAAGGAGTATTTTAAGAGAGATGGTTTGCACTTAAATGGATTAGGAGCTTGGCATTTAGAACATTTATTGATAAAGGACAGAGTAAAGGGTCATAAACAGGGAAAATGGGATTTGCTAGGGAGGCAGATGATAGAGTTAGCTGTAAATAGTACTAAGGTCATTAATCGTTGTGAAACTGGGATTAATTGTTCGCAGAATGTTAACAGTATACAGAGTGGGGTAATTCGCACACAGGGATATTATGGGAGGAAGGGAGTATTGCAGTTTATGTATACCAATGCTTGAAGTATTAGGAATAAGTGTGAAGAATTTTTGTCATTACTTAGTACAACATGGCCAAAAATTATAGGAATTAGCGAAACTTGGTTAACCAAGAATGATATAGTTATTGGGATTGAATGTAAGGGGTACAGTATTTTCAGGCAGGACAGAGATGACAGAATGGGGGGAGGGGTTTTATTAATGATAGACGAAACATTAAAGCCAAAAAAGATAGAAGTACCTCACTGTGACAGGTGTGTAGAGGGCAGTTCATTAGAGGCTGTTTGGTGTGAGATAGAGATTAACAAGGCGAAATATGTAATTGGTTGTTGCTATAATCCAAGGGGAATAAGGGAGAATGTAGATAGCATGTATTGGCAAATTAGCACGATGAGTAAAGGTCAAGTAATTATTATGGGGGATTTTAACTTTGGGGACATAGATTGGGGGAAGGAATGGTCACAAGGAACAAAGGAAATGGAGTTTATACAATTGTTAAGAGATGATTACCTGAGACAGCATGTGATGGAAGGGACAAGAGATTCTAGAGTGTTAGATCTGGTCATAACATCGGAGAACATATCAATAAGTAATTTAGTTACAATGTCTCCACTTGGGGAAAGCGATCATGTGGTCTTGACCTGGGAGATTGAAAGACGTACTGAATATTCTATTAAGAATGGGTATATGTGGAATTACAAGGCTGGTGATTATGGCAAGCTGAGAAGTCAGCTTTCAGCTGTATTATGGCATAAGAAATTCAAGGGGAGAGATGTTGATGGTGCGTGGGAGATTCTCAAGGAGTATTTGAAGAAAGCTGTATCAGACTGTATTCCCAGAGTCAGAAGGAGAAATCAAGTAGGAGTAAAATGGATGACTAATACTATTAAACAAGAGTAGCAGATAAAGAAAAGGTTGTGGAAGACATATAAAGAAAAAGGTGATGAGCGTTCCAATGAGAAATATAAGGTACAGGCAAAGAGAGTAACCTGTATGGTAAGGAAAGCCAAAGCTAATTATGAGAGGAAGCTAGCTGATGAATCCAAAAGAAACCCTAAAGAGTTCTTTCGCTATGTGGCTAATAAAAGGAAGATTATCCATGGAAAGATTACTTTAAAAAGTGTTGATGGTAAGAAAATTACTGAAGCTAATCAAATAGTTGTGTTGCTTAGTGATCATTTCGCAAAAGTGTACCATCTTCGTAGTGATAGTGCAGTGTCAGATGTGCCATTGACTGATGAGAGTATAGAGATAGATGAAATTGAGGTGCTTAATATATTAAAGAACCTTAATGCTAACACTGCCATTGGGTTAGATGGCATATCGGCCCATGTGTTACGAGAATGTGCAAGAGAATTAGCAACTCCTCTAACCAGGATGTTTAATTTAAGCCTCAGTTCTGGTAAAGTGCCAATAAAGTGGAAAGAGGGGAAAATAGTTCCATTGCACAAGGGAGGCTCTAAGACTGATGTTGCAAATTATAGACCAATCAATATATCTGGAGTGGTGGTTAAGATTTTGGAGAAATTAGTTAAAATTAGAATTCAGGACTGGGTGGACAGCAATATGATACTTTATAAGGGGCAACATGGTTTTGTGAAGGGTAGGTCTTGCCTAAGTAATTTGCTTACGTTCTATAATAAAGTAACAGTGGAGTTGGATAAAGGAAATCCTTACTCAGTGATAACGCTTGACTTTGCAAAGGATTTTGACAGGATTCCACATGGAACTCTGTTACATAAATTAGAGCAAATGGGTTTGGATCCGAAGATGGTGATTTGGATTAAAGGATGGCTGGCGGACAGATATCAAAGAGTGGTTTACGGAGGAGCTGAATCCAGGAAAAGGCAAGTGACTAGTGATGTACCTCAGGGCTCAGTTCTTGGTCCTCTATTGTTTAATTTGTACATCAATGATATTGGAAATACCTTGAATGGAAATATCTACTTGTTTGCTGATGATGCAAAATTGGGAAGAGCGATAATCAATTCAAATGATGTGGATATTTTACAGGATGACTTAAATAGGCTGACGCTATGGACTGAGGTAAATGGCTGTCAGTTCAACGTGGCTAAGTGTAAGGTGATGCACTTCGGGAGGATGACATCGCATGCTGTTTACTATATTAACGGAACTGAACTGCAGGAAGTTGATGAGACAAGAGACTTGGGAGTTATTGTGGACAGAGAACTTAAGTTTAAAGGGCATATTGCTAAGATTGCCAAAACATCACATCAAATTACATGGTTGTTGAGGAACACACTAACAAGCAGGGATAGGGAAGTTATTGTTCCACTCTATAAGGCATTAATAAGGCCGCATTTGGACTATTGTGTACAGATCTGGTCGCCAGGATTTCTTGGTGATGCAGAAGTGGTAGAGAGGATTCAGAGGCGGGTTACAAAGATTGTTGCAGGTCTGTGGGATGTTCCCTATGAGGATAGATTGATGATCTGTGGGCTCCAAAAACTAGCTGATAGACGTAGGAGAGGAGATATGATAGAGGTATTTTAATCGTTAAAGGGATTTTACAGGATTGATACTGATGATATTCTTAAGACCAAAGCAGGATGTGAGAGAACGAGGGGCCATCCCTGGAGATTGTGTAAGATTGTGGTTAACAAGGGTGTTAGGACTAGATTTTTTACTTGGAGGGTTGTGAATGGGTGGAATGCTTTGCCAGAACTGGTTGTGAATGCTTCAACTGTGAATGAATTTAAGGAGAGGTATGACAGGTATTGTGTAAATAATGGTTAGTGTGTCAATGTCGGGTTTCCCGCGATGAGTCTTTTGACTCCATGGAGACACCGTTAAAATAATAATAATAATAATAATAATAATAATAATAATAATAATAATAATAATAAAACATTGGACAGAAGCAGGTTGTTCTGCGCCAAGAAGACAAAGTCGATTCCATCAGCAGGAAAGGTCATGGCATCGGTGTTTTGGAATGCTAAGGGCATTTTATTTATTAATTATATTGAAAATGGTAAAAAAATAACCGGGAAATACTATTCCGATCTTTTGACCAGACTAGATGAAAAATTCGTGAGAAAAGACGTTTGCAGAAGAAAAAAATCATCTTTCATCAGGAAAATGCACTTGCCCACAAAGATGTCCTGGCAATGGGAAAATTAAGGTATCTGCACTATGAATTGTCGGAACATCCACCCTATTCCCAGATTTGGCTCCCTCTGACTTCTATCTTCCCAAAACTAAAAATCTTCCTCGGTGGTCAGCGTTTTTCTTCAAATTAAGAGACGATTGCAGCTGTAGAGGAGTATTTTGCAGATCTTACTGAGAACCACTACAGGGACTGTATAATGGAGCTGGAGTATCGCTAGAATAAATGAATTAGTCTTAAGGAAGATTATGTTGAAAAATAAAAATAAATTTGAAATTATAAATTCGTTTTTTCATTGTTAGCCAAGAACGTTTCAGACCACCCACATATATCTTCATATATAAGTTTTCAAGCAAATACATATGAACAGATAAATCTTCACCTGGCTCGCGACGGGTATTGAAACAAAACCACAAAACCACCACCATCTATTATCTTCCTGAGATAAGCTCTGCAGGAGCTTCGAGAAAGAAAGCCGAAATACCACCCAAACAAACAAACATATCAAAAAGAATGTACTCAGTAACTTGCATACTGAATTTTTGCAGAGAAGTAAAATATTTGTATTAAATACAAAATCTATACAAATATATTAGGAAAAGAAAACTCAAAAGACAAAATGCAGAAAACATATTATTATTATTATTATTATTATTCCTGATACCTCCAAGGAGTCCGAAGACTCATCGTGGGAGGACATCTACAATTCTCTCTACACCTAACCTCTACTACAAATCATCTCCATCAACGCCATCTACCGCCCACTTCCAACACCACCACAACTAGTAATTTTTGTCTGTAAATTGCGTGTGTTCTGATATGCATATCATTATAAAATCATTCCATTATTATTATTACTATTGAACTGTGAGTAGTATTACTGCATTGTATAGTGAATTGTATGCGCATTCGTGACAATCCACATGTAAATACGATGGATAAATATTCAATTAGTTTTTAAATACTGAATTCTTGTACTGCACAGAAAATATGCTCATGTTTATATACGTAAATACTCTGTATGATAATAAACCTTATGATTTAAAAAAATATTATTATTATTAATAGTAGTAGTATTATCATATTAGTTATTCATTATACAAAAATTTCTGTATAGTTTTCGTTGTTAATATTAGAAGAACGGGTGTGTAAATATAGAGACAAAAAAGTATTATTAAAAATTAATTTAAATCCAATGTAGAAAATGTACCACATAGTTATTATCAAATTATAAGTTGAATGTCACTCAAGATGATTATTGCATATGTGTAAATATTTTAGAAATCAATAAAAAGACTATTATAAAAAATTAAAAAAAAACTATTATTATTATTATTATTATTATTATTATTATTATTATTATTATTATTATTAACATTATCGTCATTATGCTCATGTAATATATTATAAATATTATATATGAATAATAAAGTGTAAATAATGAAATATTATTATTCTTACCTGAGACCTCCAGGGAGTCAAGGACTCATTGAGGAGGCTATGAATCACCCAAATCAGTTCTCATCTCTTTCCTTAAATTCATTCACACTAGATGTACTCAGTATTCCTAAAGACACATTTTTTCACTCACTTACTGCTCTGTGAGAGAAAAACTAGCTCTTACCCCTCTCTTGACTGTGAATAAACCTAACTTCCATGGATGCCCCCGCATTCTCTCCCCACCTTCCATATAACGAAAAATTTCATCAGACGATATTCTATACCACCCATTCAAAAGTTTATGGACCTCTACCTTATAATCCCTTTTTCTGCTGTTAACTAGCGTCTATAATTTATATACTCGCAATCTGTCCTCATAATCTAAATCTCATAATCTGGATATAATCTTTGTAATTTTTCTTTGCACATATTTCACAGCTTCTTTATCCCCTTGTGATCCGGAAGATCAATATTATTTCTAAAATCTGCACACAATAATTCAGGTGGGGTCTTATCAAAGCCTTCTAAAGCGACAAAATCCATCACTTCCTTATCCTTAGATATCAAGGTTCGCTCTAACATCGCAATTATCCTCTGAGTAATACTTTCAACTTTTGCTATGTCACCTTTGAACTTCAAATTCCTATCCGCTAATACACCAAGACCCCCCTTTCCTCCTCAGTTTCTTGTAGCATAATCCCTCTAAATGTAATATGCCGCTTGAAGTGCATAACTTTACACTTACTAACATTAAAGTGACATTAATATTAGCCATTATCGTTTGCCCAAATTTTCAGCCTATTCAAATCATTTTTTTATTTATTTTTATTACCTAACACTTCCAGGGAGTCCCAAGACTCATCGAGGGGAGGGCACCTACTCTAGAACTCTCCATCTCCACCAGTCAATCCACCAACTACAACGAACCCAACTACCATCATCATCCACATCAACGCCATATACCGCCGACCACCACTAGTATTTTCATAGACAATCACAAATATCCATGGCCACGGCGGGATTCGAACCCGCAGCCTTTTGACTGGAGAGCGGATACACTAACCACTAGGCCAACCAGGCCATTTTGTAAGTGCTGAATATCAGTAGCATCTCTGATTGCCTTGCCTTTCTTTGTGTCATCAGTGAACAATTTCACATCTGATATTAGATCCTGATTGATGTCATTAATGTATAGATTGAATAATAATGGCCCAAGGACTGAACCTTGAGGTACACCACTGGTCACCTTAAATCGGGCAGATTCACATTCATTGATATCTGTCTGTCAACCATCCATCCATCCAAATCAAGTGTTTATATTCCAATCTCATATTCTCCAGTTTATGCAACAGCCTTTCGTGTGGTATCCTATGAAATGCCTTAGAAAAATCCAACATTATCATAGTGTAACCACTCCCTTTATCCAACTCGGCCGTAACATTGTTACAAAATATGAATATTATGTTGTTATTTGCGTATGTTCTTTTGGCCAGTTTGTTTGTTTTGTGGGTTGAAGAAATTCTTCCAACCTCCATATGAGACTGACAAATAGTTTTGTTATTTTGCAGGTTAACAAGAACTCATGTTTCACCAGTGCGAAACCCTGCTGTCTCCACATGACAGCGCTAATGGCAGCAGTTTAGAATTGGTTACTTCTATCCTTATTTTTATTGATTATTTTGTTGTTGTTGTAGTTACTCAAATTTCACAAAGTATTTGCATTATTAACAGTTATAGCATTATCTGAGCGAAATAGTCCCTTCTAAATTGCAGTCGACGTTCTTCTTCTTGACGTGATTTGGACTTGTCTTTTTCCTGGCAAAGGACACGAAGATCACATTATTCTCCTATATATTTGAAGTCACATCAAACGCGCGTAATTCGATGGGGTCAGATATATAAAATTTTGCTAGAACTTCCTGATCTTGACACATCTTGTATTTGACTTGAGAAGTAATAGTTTTGAGGCCTCAATGAATCATTGCATTGGCGACATCTACCCTGTCAATGAGAAAAAAATATATATGACGTCACGTTAGACTTCGAAGAGCAGTATTTTGTATTGAAATTGTTTGATGTTCAGTGAACAAGATGGTGGAGTATGAAATTGTCTTGGGTGATGAAGTGAAAAGTAATATTGAATTTTGTAAGTAAGACCTCATACTGTTCATTAAAAAAATGAAGCATTTTAACATGCTTTCATATGTTTATGTGGTACAGGTGTACCATAAGGTGTTGTATTATCATGAAAAACAAATGGATGTATACTCTGTGAAGTATGATGACCGGTTTGTTAGATTAGTGATAATTTAAAAAGACGTAATTGGCTTTCTTTTAAGCTGTATTATACACATACGTATATGTACTGTAACTGCATATATAGGCATGACAGAACATAGTTTTTTACTCCCCACCCCTTTTCTTTTTTGTGGTGTCTTTCAGACTCGTGGTACACAGGTTCATGTATAGGTTGTGCGGAGTGACATGTGTCTGACGTCGAGAATTTCTGCATTTTCCAAGTTGCGAATATATTATGAAATCGAAGGAGATCTGAATGTTAATGAATGGTATTATTTATTTATTCGGAGCTGTCTGAATTGTGAGTAAATTGCATCCTCGTTAGGATTTAATAACATAAAAATAGGCCAATGCCATTATGTTTGCTTTAACAATTTGAGCACCTTATTCGTGGTATGTCTGTAACCATTTGAATATCTTCAGTTCAATATCGCCATATACATACATACATACATACATACATATATATATACATATATATATATATATATATAGAGAGAGAGAGATGCAGTATTATATATGGTATTACAGTGTCACCAAATCGTACTATTAAGGGAATGGAAATTATTGCGATGGTTAAACATTTGTGATTCTATCATAGGTAGTCTTGCTGAAATCTTTATTGAAAGTTATGAATTCTCTCTCTTTTTTTTTTTCTTATCTATCTGATATGAGAAATTAAAAATCTTGTAGCACTTTAGGGCCATATGCTTATGTGGACAGGAATTATGAGAGAAGGAAAACCTATTGACATTCCATTTGAATAGGTGGAGGAGAAGAATCAGTGGGTTTGTAGATTTCCAATAGATATCATCTGCTTGTGATATTACAAGCTTAGCAAAAAAAAAAAAAAAAAAAAAAAGATATGAGGAACAGTAGATGATGCTATTCAGTGGACTATTTGAAAATATAACAGCACCCATAGAAGTTATTTCAACTATTTTCATTTTGCAGAAAGTATGTTTTGTTTCAGATTTTTTTTTTTTTTTTTTGCCCATGTGTTGCATTTCATCTGACACAAAAAATGCAGAACAAATTATGTTTAATTTTTTTAATAATCTCTCTCATTTCTTCGTAAGACATTTTCAGTCTCACATCCAACAAATAACCTCTTCCCACTGATGTGGGAAGAGGTTATTTGTTATTAGTCCAAGGTGGCATACTAGCAGTTGTCCTTTTTTTTTAAACAGAATTTATATTTCATGCTTCATAACTAAGTTTGTCAATTTGTTCGTTTGCTGGCCTGATCTGCTCATCAGCTAATAAGCTCTGGATTCGAATTCCACTATGAGCTTGGATATTTGCGATTATCTTTAGGTTCGAGATGAATTCGATCATCTCGAACCTAAAGATCTCACTCGAAATTCTGAGTGAGACCACTGCCTACTTATTTGAAGGCCTGAAATTGCATGAAAATATTTCATTCTTGTCTGTGGAGTAGCGTTTATGAAGTATGTGAAAAATAAGATAAAAATTAAGCAAAATTATATAAAGTAATAAAAATAGAAAACATTTTCCAGCCCATAGCATTAATAGACTACAACTATACAATTTCTTGTGGGTGGGTGTTGCATAAGAAAAAAAAAAAGAAAACTTTGCTAGAGGTAGTCTACACTATGATATGATTGAAAAATTTCACTGCTTGTACTCCACATTTTTATGGATTAAGATCTATAAAGATGGTGTTTCCCTTTCAGTGTTCTGATTGATGCTGGAATTGAGCGGATATCGCAGATCCTTCTTTTACTATGATTCTAACATAGTAAAGCTGATCATAATTCATTGTGGCTATTATAATTACAAAAAAAAAAAAAAAAAAGTGAAAATACTAGCATTTTCTCCTGTTCATGTATAGACGTGCAAGTGTATAGCTGACTCATTCTTATGTTCTTAATTTGAGTGTTGTAACCAATTCTTTTACCCTCTCCCTAAATGAATCTCATGTTATATTAGTGATTACAGTGCGTGAAATGAATTTTTAATAAATTATAATTTTACTTACATATGTTAATTTTTTTTTTTTTTTAAATTTTGATCACCATGTACATGGTGATTGAAATTAAAGTATCCCTGTTTAAGGCCTTGGGGAGCACCATCTGGTGATCCAAAAACTTTGTAGGAATACATTGGACATCATGCAGAAGTATTATCTGAGAAAAAAAAAGTAGTTTCAAAATTCACCACAAATGCATAGAATTTGCATATCATGCAACTCGACAGCTTCCAGTAGGATTTAAAAAGATGGACATGAGATTTTTTCCACCCTTTATTCTGGTTGTTAATACCATCCATGGTGATGGCACTACCCTTGCCCCCTATGTGCTTTGCTTGTGATTCTGTACTACCTTAAACAATTGCGATTCTGTTGCTGCACTCAACAAATTTCATTGCCTGAACAAATGTGGATTAGGTCCACATTTGCTATTTTTTGTGTGCTCTATTTTCATGTGCTCTGTGATGAGTGATTAGTTGTTTTGAAGAAATGGTATCGTTAGGAGTTAGGCCTGGCAGAAGTTGCAAACCAGTCAGTTCACAGTAAGTGAATGAAGTTGCTACTGCCGTTATGGATCAGGCTGCAAATAGCAGTGTTCATTCCTGCAGTGCATGTGCTGTATCAAGAGACATGGATGTGCCTTACACAACTGGCTGGAAAATTCTACAAAAGATTCTGCATTTCTCCCCATTCAAAATAACCTTGATACAGGAGTTGTTACCACAGGACTTTGAAAGTTGACTGACACATTCACTTTAGCATTCCTTGCTCAGGTGGAGTTGGACACTGCATGGCCATGGATGATTTTGTGGGGAGATGAGGCTCACTTTCAGCTTGAATGTACCTGTGTGTACATAGCCCATACCAAACAATTGTGAATACTCACAATTGTTTGGTATGGGCTATGCAAAACCCGCATGCAGTCCAACAAATTCCTTTGCTTTCACCTGAAGTTTTTGTGCAGGTTCACAGCTTCATTTATCATTGGACCATCGTTCTTTGAGGACATTTGCCACTCAGGGTCCCGTGACCTGTTCTGTTAATGCTGAGAGGTATCGCAATATGATAAACAATTTGTTGTGCTACAGTAGCACCTGTGCATTGATTCAGTAATTTTCGTGCAGGAAGGTGGGCCCTTCACACATCGGTCGATCTGTATAGGAGGTTCTTTGAGAACATTTCACGGAAGCCAGAGTGATCAGCCGTGCATTTCACAGTGTATGGCTGCCTCATTCACCTGATCTGACCCCCCCCCCCCCCTGTGATTTCTGGCTCTGGGGATTTCTCAAAGATAGGGTTTGTTGGGATCATCCTGATAACTTGCCAGGATGATCCCAATATAACACATAGTGTGCAACATCAGTCCCAACCAGCTGCATTTTGCCATTGAACACAATGTGCAAAGGATGCAGTTTGTGGCATACCAGGAAGGGCACCTTGAACAGTGCAGCCCATGAATGCATAATGGAAGTGAGTAAAAATGTGTTATTTATGCTTGTGTTGCTTTTCTCCTTCTTAGATATGCACAAAAAACACTCGGATATCGCTTCCACGTGACACAATGTATTTCTGCCAAGTTTCAGCATTTGGATCACTGGGTGGCACTCGACAAGGCCTTAAACAGGGTTACTTTAATTTTGATCACCGTATATTATGTCTACGACGTTTCAATAAAATGTCTAGTAACACTAATATACTCTCTCTCTCTCTCTGTTCCATTGGCTAATTTCGACTTGGATCATTTTGAGCAAACTTTATTCTCTTCAATACAACCTGACCAACCTTCTAGGTATGATATGTTGAGGATATATTTGCCAGATTGCAAATATATCATTGCTATATTGATGATATTTGCAATCTGATATATCATCAAAATATATTCACATTCTGACCTCATCCCAAAAATATACTCTGTGTTTCTGAGAAAGATAGTCTAAATTCTCATAAAATTTACCATGGAAATTTAAGAGGAGGGCAAACTGGCTTATTTGTTCTCCTGCTGGTGAACTTACTACTAACTCAACTTGTCATCCCTATCACAAGATACACATTATAAAGAATTTACCCAACCACGCACATGTTGTTTATTCCAGCCCTCAAGTCCTTCAGCTAGAAATTCATATCATCCAGAATATCATGCTAAAAAAAAATTTGTTTTCCAAAAGACAAATACAGCTGATCTTCAGTTCCAAGAAACTACAGAGTTCAAATTCCTTATATCTTCAGCATTTCTGAACCTATTTCAGAGATCTTAAAGAAATATAACTGAAATATAACTTGATGCATTTGTCATCAGGCATTTGCCTGATGAGAAATGTATCAAACAGTCATGTAGCAGAACTGTCAGTGTTGAGAAATGTAGCCTTCAGGATCCTTGAAATAGGTTCATCAATGCTGCAGATGTAAGAATTTGACCTCTGTAGTTTCTTGGAGCAGTATGGGAATCGTAGATCTGCTGTATTTCTTTTGGAAAACCACTTCCCAATTGTTATTTGGTGAAAAAAAAAGACCAATTTCCTGATCTTTCATCCTTATTTTTTTAATCCCCCCCCTCACTAACTATATAAAGGGTAGTGCGAATATTAAGTGATTTTACTACAAAAGTTAACAGAAAAATTACAGGTGCTATAGGTATTGTGGAAAGTTGATGTGTACATTGCAAAACCTGTGCTGCAGGTTGGATTTATGCTAGCCACACATGAAACTTACTTTGAATTTCTTCAATCCAAAGCTGTCATTCACAATATTTTCTATTGCTATATCTTAATTTTCTTTATTTGCATTTTAAATATATGATGTGAAATATGAAGTTTAAAAGCTACTAAACTTCTATCCATAAACATGATATTTAATTAAAATGTGTAATTGTGCAGTTCCATTTAATATATGTGATTTGCATTCCAATAAATGTAAATCTATAGTATGTTAGTACTATTCATGGGCTAAGGATTTTCTGTTTTTTTTATTAATTTTAGTATCCCTTTCCTTTTTGTATTTTTTTTTTGTTTTCATATTTTTGTTTGCTTTGAAAGTGTGTGTGTGTGTGTGTGTGTGTGTGTGTGTGTGTGTGTAGTATTAATATCCCCTTTCTAACTCTTCAGTTACAAATACAATGAAAATTTCAGTAAAAACAGCTATATTGATAAGGCAGTTGTTGATTACTCATCAGCCTCTGTATACAAATATAGCCTAGTCGTGAAGATACTTCATGTGCACACTTTGCTTACACTTGAGAAAAGGATTAAACAAGAATATTATTATTATTATTATTATTATTATTACATGACACCTCAAAGGAGTCCAAGGACTCAAGGGAGGGCATCTACAACTCTCCATCTCCACCAGTCAATCCACCAACTACAACAAACCCAACTATCATCATCATTCACACCAGCGCCGTCTACCGCCCATCACTACCACTAGTAATGGGCAGTAGATTTTCACAGACAGTCATGAACATCTATTCTCATGACGGGATTCGAATCCGCAGCCTTTTGGCTGGAGAGCGGATACGCTAACCACTCGGCCAACCAGGCTGGCCAAATGAAAACAAAACTACAGTTAGTGGTTTCATACTTCAAGCCAGAATATAATGTCATACAATTAACTTTCCCCTCAGTTATTCATAACTTTATACACTTGGCATGACAATATTGCAGTGCAAGGTCGGAAGATCTCAGAGACTTACTCCTTCTTTCCTTGGTCAGCCTACTGTCACTATTCTCCATATCCAGATACTTGTTGTGATCTTGTTATAGAAATAATCCATGTTGGAATTAAAGGTCTTCATTCCCCACTCTATTCAAAATTCTCAGCCTATATCTAAGCCATAGCTCACCACAAAAACTGTGCCAAGATGAGTCGAGAAAAAAAAACTTTGCAAGTGGCTTAAAACAAAAACTCCAGCTTCATTCATAGCCTACACTGAAGCCTGCAACACTAGTGAAACCATCATTAACAAATCAAGTCTGAATTGACTTTGAAAGGACTATAATGTAGAAAACTTTCCAGCTGTGCCAGTGACAGTTTTGCTTTTTGTGCCTCTCAATTTCTTATAACTTTTCTGTCTGCGTCTCCATCTCTTAAGATAAAGCTGACCTGGTGTCATTTTCACCAGGATTTGCCTTGATCAAAGCAAATCTAATACCTGGAACATTGCATCTCTCTGTGCTATTCTCTCAGAAGGGCATCAGAAGAATCCTGAATAGCCTGAATACTAAAAAAAAATAACTTCTGAAATTCTAATTCTGCTTAAGAGATATGCTTTTGAAGTAACACCTATTCTTTATTATCTGTACACTATATTATTACTCAGCTGCCATCCACCGTACAAGCATAGAAGCTAAGACTATATACATCACATTTCAAAAAAAAAAAAGTGCTTGCCATTAAACTGCTCACCTTGGTGTTGTCTAAAGTAATGGAGAAGGTCAACATCTGGTGAACTGTCAGCTAATCAATGAATACTAATCGAGATTTTGCTAATCAAGATCCATGCCATTTCTCCTTGCCCACATCATTTATCTCTGGATATGTCATGGTAAGATTTAGAGAAACCTATGCTATTTGCATTTCCAATGCATTTGATAGGATTTGGCATTCAGCACTTCTTAGTAAATTGCCATTTTATGTGGTCTGCTTTCTTTCCTTTGTAATTGAATAATTGTCAATTTTCTCTCAGGTTGTTCACTATATGTAATGGTGGAAGATGTTCTCTCTTCATATTTTCTTCTTAATGCAAGTGTTCCTCAGGGCCTTGTTATTTATCCCCTTCCTTATATGCATAAATGACTTGCTCTCACTGACTTCAAATCCTATTCATAGTTTTGCTGAATGGTAGCACTTTTCACTTATCCTATGCATGCAATAAACCTTGCAGTGCTCAAGCATCTCAAGCTATAAGATAATCTAAAATAAGTACTCTAAACACTCCACCATCCTTCAGCAAGGTGATGCCAACCTAGTCACTTTCAGTGCTTTCATAACACTCGTATTTTTTCTAGCAAGAAAGACACTTCTCTGTTACCTTTGACAATGCTTAACTTAACAGCCAAGACCAGATCTCTCTTATCTGACTGACTCTTACTTCTGGCATCTTTTTTATCATAATTATATCATTTCTATAGCATCCTTATCTTCCAAAATACATAGTATTCTGTGTAGCTCAAGACATTACTTTTCATCTGCCAAGTTACTCACTCTCCACACAAATCTCAAATCTTCCTGACCTTTAATTATTGCTTTTATGTTTCGGGTGATGCACCTAAAACCTATTTATAAACTTTTGATATTGTTTAGAAGCGAGTGGTTCAGTTGATTTACTACCTCCTCTCTCATATTCTTCAGCTAATCTTTTATAGTTTCTGTGTTGCATTCTCATTTTTTATAGGCATTTCCATGGTGTTCAACAGAACTATTGTTCTCCTCCTCCTTCCCAATTTCTGTTAAACTGAGGCAGTGAGCATAGTTGTCCATTCTTTGCATGGTTCATCTGCTGATTCACTGAACCTGCTACTTCTAGTAATCTTTCATTCCATCAGCCTCTATTTTGTGGAACAAACTACAACATGAAGTTTATTCTCAAAGTACTACAACCTCTTGCTCCTCAAAAGGAATGCGAACAGATTTTGTTCTTCACCTCATCCACATGACTTTTTTTTTGCTTATAGATTTTTCAGCCTTTCATATGGAAATCATTTAAAAAATTAAAATTTATTGCCCACTGGAATCTCAACAGCCAGTGGTGAAGTAAACTGTTAAGTTTGTGATATGGAAAAAAACTGCATATGAATTTTTGCAATCTCTTATTAAAAATAATGAAGCATCCTGCTCCAGTTTGTTAGGCATTAATTTACCTTATGATGACAAAATCCAAATACTGCAGGTTTTGGACCTGGGCTGGTTCTATTCTGCGTATGAAAAGTTTACCCATACTTATTAGGATAAATCAGAATTATTGGGAAAAAATGATTATATAGGATAAACCTTATGTGATAAGTGTGCTATAAATTTGATATTTGTTACTTTTTTTTTTCATTGAATGCTAAATTTTTACATGCAGTTTGTACTGTCATTGATGTAGAACTGTCATAATATCCAAATACTAACATTTCTAATCAAATATACTTTATACTAGTGTGTTTATGTCCTCCAGCAGCAACTGTTTTTTAAAAAAAAGTCTGTTCACTGTATTTGCACAAGTATCGATTGTGTTGCTATTGTCAATTGCAGTATGATAATTTGTCAGTTAGACAGCAACGGCAGCCTCTTTTACAATGATATCTTTATGGGGATAATACTAAAAAAAAGAATATTCATCTTCATTGACTTTAAATACAGTAAGATTAGGAGTCAAGCATTTACTGTATTTGCACAGGTGGTGTCAGTCTCAGTATGGTCTATGAGACTTGTGTCAAACAGCAGCTGTAACCACCTTTACAATGGTACATTGACAACCTTTTTAGTCCATGTATATTTTTTGCATGTATTTTTTGCAGCTGTTAAATTTTTTCATTTTTAATGAAACATTTTAATGACAATTTAATTGCAGGTTGAGTTGTATATTTGTGGCGATTTTTTTTTTATTTTTTTTTATTTTTTTATGAAAGCTGTGAATAAAATGATTTTGAATAACTGTGGTTCATTATGTTAGGAGAAAATAGCAAATAAATAAACAGTGAAGCTACAAGCAGGTAACAATAACTATATTAAATGTTTGTAAAAGACTAACAGTAGAATGCATATGTGTGTGTGTGTGTGTGTACATACTGTGTTGTATCTTGAGAATTAGTGACATGATACATTCCACCAAGGTCTGCATGCATCTGATGTTTTAGGAGAGAAGAGCAGTAGGATAAGATAATGCTGCTTTTTTTTTTTTTTGTTGTTGCATTGGTGTGTGTGGATTTTTTAGCACTTCACATGACTCTGTAAAAGCTCTAGAGTAGAAATTACAGTCCATATAGGTCATTTCAGTTTTTTGCCACAATCTCTACTCCAGAGCATTTACAGAGTCATCTTAAATGCTAAAAACTCCACACCAATGCAACAACAACAAAAAAAAATGATCTTGCATCAAAGTCTAGTTTTCTTTCACAAAAAATTTTACACATGCAGACCTTGGTAGCATATATCATAATCATCAAGATGTAACATAGTATTCATGCACATTTCATTGTTAGTCTTTTCAAAAAATTTGATATAGTTATTGTAACATGAGCTTCAATGTTCATTTATTCACTATTTTTTTTCTGATAAAGTGAACCATAGTTGTTCATGAAACTAGTAGTATGAAAATAAAAATATTTTTATTTTCTACCAATTAGTTCTATGTGGTAGGCATATTAGCCTTAATATCACTGGCAGAAGAACTAGAAAAGTACATGTACATAATTGGTGATATTGAGATGAAGACCAGTGAAATCCTGCTACATAATAAATATAGGCTGTTATATTCAATTACTGATGATCGAGAAAGGAAGACTACATAGCATTCAACACCAAATATAAAGATTAATTTTTTGATTGATAGGCAGTTTCAAGTAGAGATATGTTGCCAATGAAAATTTTTGTATTTGTCGTACAGAGAATTCTACTAAGGAAGAAGTGGAGAAATTTCTTGAGAAATTTCTGAAAAAGAAAATGGAAAAAGCTGGTTCTTGTTGGAGACAACAGGATAGGAAATGAATCCCAGGCATAGACATATATTTTAGGAAAATTTGGAGAATGGATCAGAACTAATGATAATGGTAAGTGCTGCTAGATTTCTGTTCAGGAAATGGACTAGTCCTCACTAACAGCATGTTTCAACATAAAGATGTGTACAAATTCACATGAAGAGAAGACATCAGAAAAAAAGTTATCGCTTATATTATCATTGACAGTGATATCTTCACACTGGTTTGAAATTGGAAGTGATCATCACTTAGTTTTAAACAGAATACAAATGAATATTATATCGAAAAGAAAATATGTAAGCAAGTTTTAAACAGAATTAAAGTCAAGCAGCTTTTACAAGAGAACTACTCAATTATACAAATGTTATTCAAGAAAAAAATGAGAGTTTGTAAACTAGAAGCAAGTCTTGAAGTTCCATTGGCAAACTCTGAAGAAAACATTAATTCAGCTAGGAAGGCATGTGGTGAAATTGTTTAAGGATAAAAAAATCAGAACTCCATGGTGGATGTAAGAAGGTAGAGGCAGTCATTGGAAAGAAGAAAGCAGATTGAAAGCTCTTCTTGTAAGTAAAGTCAGCATTAAAAGAATACAGAGAAAAATGTAAGAAAGGCATGCATAAAAAGAGCTAAACCAATGTAATGGAAAGACATTATTAAGAATATGGAAGATAAATATCAGGAAGGCAGCAAAATGTTCTGGATGCCATTGAAAAAAATCTTATAAAAGAAGGAAAAAGTACAGTAAAATGAATCATAGGTGATAAAGAAAAATGAAAGCTGAAACTAAAGATATTCTGGATATTTGGAGTAATTTCTTGGCCTGGTTGGCTGAGTGGTTAGTATATCCACTCTAGCCAGCAGGCTGCAGGTTTGAATCCTGCCATTAATATGGATGTTTGTAATTGTCTTTAGGTGGTAGATGAGTTTCATTGACCTTGTGTGAGACCACCTTCCTGCTTAGTGAAGGTCTGAAGTGGCTTGAAGAAAGGTTCTGTGTTTGGTCTCTAGAGCTGGCTTTCCATATGAGGTAAAAATGAATAAAAAAAATACAAAAGCAAATTATAAAAAATTAATAAAAATATCCTTAGCCCACCCACAGTACTAATGTACTGTGGGTGGGCTAAGGTTTACAAGATTTTTTGGGTTCCCAGGAGTCACATAAAAAATTATTTTGAAAGCCTGTTAAACGACACAGGCAGTGACAAAAAAGTGATGGTAAAAAATATTTAAGAGAAGTGTAATCTGGAGTTAATACTTAGATGATATCAACCAGAAATACTCAAATACCGATATATAAAAGCTTTACAATGGCTATGCTTGCATAATTTAGATGGTCAAATTCTGGATGATTGGAGTAGAGCACTGATAGATCCCATCTGTAAAACGTGAAGTAAAACTGAAATTTGAGAATTATGGAGGAATTTCCTTACTAAGAGTTCTAGGTATGGCTTATGCAAGTGTACTTGAGAACAGGTTAAGAAAAACGATGGAAGAGAAACTTGAAGAAGCACAAATTGATGTTCAGGCCAAATAAGTGTCAGGATCAGATTTTCACTTTATACCAAATAGTTGAGAAATCATAAGAACATGACAAGGATGTGTTTTTTTTATTGATCCCATACATGAAAGTTATAGGTTGAAGGACCTATAAGCACATTATTAGTGCTCTCTGGAGTGTAGGTGAGGTTTGAAGAGTTGCAGTTGTTTGGAAATACTTCTTTCAGTAGGATTTCTAGAGAATGGAAGTAGATAGAATGAAAGAGGAAGAAGAAAAGCAGGTTTAGTGTGTCTGTAGTTGTACAGCAAAAGGATACTGCTGTAGATGCCCTTTGTAGATCTGAAAAAAACCATACAACAAGGTGCCAAGAGAGAAGCTTTTCCAAATACTGCAGATTATGGGTTAAATGGAGCATTTAGAATTGAAGGAAGTACAAGGAAGTGGTTTGGTGTATAATCAGATTTAAGGGTGTGCACTGTCTTCACTGTTATTCATCTATATGGATCATGTTATGAAACATAGTGGCATTAAACTTGATGTTAAATGTAAGATATCAAACTTAGTTTTATAGAGATGTTGTATTTCCTTTTTACAGATGTTGTATTCCTAAACAAATCTGGGTAAGTTGCTGAGTTTCTCTAAATAAATTGAATAATAGCAGAAGAAGACTAAGATATAGATGAATTGTGCAGTCTGAAGTGCCACCTAGAAGATAGAAATATAAAATTGTATTTTGAATGCTGACAAATGATAGATGAATTTGGAGGAAAATCATTTTCAGTGGAAAAGAAATAAAATATTTCAGCTGTTTAGTCACAGTTTTTAGAAAAGATGGTAAATTAAATATGGGAATGGACAGTAGAATAAGCAAAACTTGTATGGTGGTGTTGCCAGTTGAATAAATTTATACGAAATTAGCCAAAACACTGAACTAGCAGCAGTACAAAAAAAAATTTTCATACTAATTTTAATTTATCGATATGACAGTTGGTTAAAAATAAAACATCTGATTAAAGACGAGACTCTACAGAGTTCTTGGGATAAATTAGGGGATTGAATCAATGGATCATATTAAAATTTAAGATACAAGGAAGGAATTTGACATTGTTAGCATTAAGAATGTGTGAGCAGAGGTTATATGATTCAGCACCATCTAATGACATAAAAATGATTATTGAAGATTTCATTACCAAGGTTGAACAGGAAGATATTTACGAAGGAGCAATTCAAAAAATTCTAATTATAACGGAGAGAAACTGATGATTTTACTATAAGTAAAAATATGGTTATCTCCTCTACATGGTTTTTTATATTTTTTTATTTTTTACAAATCCATGTACTTTTATAAAGACATAAAAGTACATGGATATCCCCATATGGTATAACATTTAATCAAATTGATCATATGCTTATAGATAAAAGATCGGTATCAACTATTATAGATATAAGATCACATAGAGGAGCTTGGTGATTCAGATAATTATCTGGTAAAAATTAAATATAGATGTAGAATCTCAGTAAAGAAATGAAAGCGCACTTAAGTTTAACTTGCAGAAGCTTAAAGAAATTGAAGTTAAAACCAATTTCCAGAACATAATTAAAGAAAAAAATAGAGGCCAAAATTATAGGTATAGAATAGGATATAGAAAGAAGCTGGATATACACTAAACAATGGATTTCCTCTTGTGAATACTGAAGAAACTCTGGGATTTTAAATTAAGAAAAAGAAAAGATTCGATGAATGTGCTCAAGCAGTAATAAAAAGAAATTATTATTACACCCTCCACGGAGTCGGCAGACTCATTGTGGGATATTCATTCAACTGACAACATATTTATCATATAGAATCTTAAAATCCTTAATACTCCTTGCATTAACAATACATTCTCGTAATGCGTTCCATTCACTTACAATTTTCCATATAAAAAATCTACTCCTCACACTCCTCTTCACCACACTTTTACATAACTTCCAGGGATGACCTCTGGTTCTTCTCCTCTCACCTTCTCCTCTTTATAATCCCCTATGGATTAATCTGATAAAATCCTCTCACTAACTTAAATGTCTCTATCACCTCTTTTCCCTCCTATCCACCAAACTCTGCAATCCACATTTCTTCAACCTTTCTTCATAGCCAGCACTCCAAAGTTCCGACATTATGTTCGTCACTTGTCTCTGGACCCCCCTCCAATTTGTCCACATCACATTTAAAACCACGTGACCAGATCTGAGCACCATAGTCCAAGTGTGGTCTGACCATTGCCTTATAGAGTGGCACAACCACTTGTTATCCCAACATGTTAGAGTACTTCTTATCATAGCAGTGCTATGATGTGCAGCCTTTTCAACACTAGCAATGTCTTCTAAACTTCAGTCAACTTCAACCATTACTCCCAAATCTCTAATCTCATCTGCTTCCTGCAGTACGGCACCATCAAATATATAGTACACAGCCTTATATTTCTGCAGTCACTTGTCTCTGGACCCCCCTCCAATTTGTCCACATCACATTTAAAACCACGTGACCAGATCTGAGCACCATAGTCCAAGTGTGGTCTGACCATTGCCTTATAGAGTGGCACAACCACTTGTTATCCCAACATGTTAGAGTACTTCTTATCATAGCAGTGCTATGATGTGCAGCCTTTTCAACACTAGCAATGTCTTCTAAACTTCAGTCAACTGTCAACCATTACTCCCAAATCTCTAATCTCATCTGCTTCCTGCAGTACGGCACCATCAAATATATAGTACACAGCCTTATATTTCTGCAGTCCAAAATGCAATGCCTTGCACTTATTGATATTAAAACTACAACCCCCACTCCTTTGTCCAAGTAAAAAGTCTATTCAAATCTTCCTGAAGGGAATTAACATCAGTAGTGCTACTTATAATTCTTCCCAACTTTGCACCATCAGGAAACAACTGGAGATCCCCAGTTAGTCCACATGATATACCATTTACAAACCAGTTAAACAGCAGGGGCCCCAAGAACAGAACCCTGGAGCATGCCACTGGTCACCTTCCTTTTTTTGAGACACTGCTCCATCATACACAACCTGTTGGTAACATTCAGAGAGCCATTCTGATTCATCTAACCAATATACTATCTATTCCCCTCCTTTACAGCTTGTACATCAATTTATCATGTGGTAATCTATCAAACACTTTTGCAAAGTCCAAGAATATCACTGTATATGATTCTCCCTTATCTAACACACTTGTTACCTTATCATAAAATGCAAGTAAATCACTAAAACGGGCCCTACCCTTTACAAAGCCGTGCTGACCATCATAAAGAATGCTATATCCATCAACCCAATTCTGTATTCTATTCCTTACCAATCTTTCCAATATCTTGACAACAACTGCAGTTATACAGACTGACCTATAGTTAGCCTGTGGAATAGTACTATTTTGCCTTTTTTCCACTCCTTAGGAATCCTACCCACTGCAAGACTTTCATTAAATAACCAGGTCAAGGCCATAGTCAACTGTGTTGCACATTCCTTAAGAATACATGGTGATATGTCATCCATTCCCACAGCCTTATTAACATTCAACCCAACCAACATCTGATACACCTCTGATTCTTTCACTTCCAATTCTCCTAATACTTGCTTCTCTTCTATATGTTGCACAGTGTCATTTACACCAGTATGATATATGCTGATAAAGTGCTAGTTCAATAATTTTGCTATATCCTTGCAGCTGTTAATCTGCTGCCATGACTATTTACCAGTGTTAATCTGCCATAATTATTCTTCCTCTTGCTTGCCAAGTAGCAGAAAAGTTCCCTTGAGTAACCTTGGCCTGAACAGCCAATCTCCTCTCATACTGCACCTTTTCTTTCTTTACCATGCTCATTACCTTTCTAGCCTGTACTTTATACTCTTCATGGATCTGATCACCACCAACTGTCTTGTACCTCCTCCATAACATTTTTTTTTCCCAGCACAGCTTGATTGATTTCACTGTTCATCCATTTTATTCCTACTCTATTTACTTGCTTAACCCTTGGTATGCAGTCATACGTTGCTTTTGTCAGATACTGCCTCGTGAGTTTCCATGCATTGTCAACATCTTTTCTGCTCAGCTCATCTACCCAACATACTGATGCTGACTATAGAGCTGCATATAATCACCTGCTTAATACTTCCACATCAATCCATTTTTGGCAGTGACCTTTTCTTGTTTCATCACTTCCCAAACAAGTACCTCATGATCACTCTCACCAACTGGTGGCAGTGTCAACACTTCATTAACAACTACATCTTGTGAAGTTATCACCAAATCCAAAACATTAAGCCTCTAGTTGCTTCAATTACATGCTGCTTAAGATACTTATCTTTCAGAAATTCCACAAACTCACTCTCCTTGTTCCCATACACTATCTCTTCCTTCCATTCTATATTCCTGTAATTAGTCTCTCATCAGGATCACCTTCTTTTTACATGCCAACTAATTTGCTTGAACATTTCACAATCAGTATTCTCTGCATTCCTTGGTCTGTAACAGCATCCTATTAGATATACTAACCTGTTTATTTCAACTTCACACCACACAGATTCAAAATCTGTGCATGCTCTATCAACTTCTACACTTTGTGGACACAATTCCTCTTCAATCATTAACAGCATCCCCCCCCCTTCACATTTCTCATTTCTATTCTTCCAGAAAATTATATATCCTTCTAATTCTATCGCCAACATCACATCCTCCTCAGACAACCAAGTTTCACTCATTCCAATTATTTTTGGATATATAGTCTCAATCAATGCAACAAATTCAGCTCTCTTGTTTCAAATACTCTTTACATTTGTGTATAAACATAACAATCCCTATGTGTTTTGAGGCTATTCTACCAGCACTAACATTGTCTATTCTAGCTGCTAGAAATAAAGTATACAAAGAATTTACTGCAAGACCAACTAAGATTAAAGAAGGAAAATATGAAGAACTGAGACAAGGCAGATAAAATCTGTCGAACAAAGAGAAGGTCAGTCCTTAATGAAATGATATACACAATAGAATAAGAAAGAAAGAACAAGGGTGGTCTTAGACAAGTTAATAATACATTTAAGCAAATTAAAGAAGAATATAAGCTTAGGCTAGATATGAGAGATCAACAAGGAGACATGCTAACAAACACAGTAAAAAAACTGATGGAGAGAATATTTCCATGAATTGTTGAATAAGAACATTACCTAGGAATAGATAAAATCCTTGCTGAGTTACTGAAAGCAAGAGGAAAGAAACTAAAAGACAAATTATATGAATTTATTTTAACCATATGGCAGAAAGAGCAAATGCAAAGGAATGAAGAAAGAGTGATCTTCTTGATACATAAGAAGAATGACAAAACAGTTTGTGAAAATTATAGGAGTATTTCTCTGTTATGTACAAAATACATAGTATTTACCTCTGTTTTGAAGAACAGATTTAACTCATTTATGGAGAAGATAATTTGGTGTCTGTTAGGGAGATTTCAGGAAAGGTAAATCCCTAATTGATTAGGTACATTAGAGAAATTTTGGAAATTTGATATAAATATTCATCAGTGTGTCAGCAAGCATATGACAACATTAATAGAGGAAAATTATAGGACATTATGATATAGTTCGCCCACCGTTTGTAGGTCCCTGCTTCGCATCTTTCCAAGAATAGTCGATTCATGCTGAAGGGGAGAAAGAAATGAAGGATGTCCAAATTGGTCGCAACACGCGAAATCATGTGCTTTATAGGTAAAATTTTTCAACTGTTATACAAGCAACATAGTTAACTACAATAATCATAAAAGAGAAGTTAATTTTCCGACCGGTAATAATAAACAACTCATCCCACAATACAGACTGATTACCCTATTATCGGAATGGATTCTCCTTTTTCTGGGATGCGCAGAAGTGTCGAAGGATCTCTAATCGGTGGGCGAACTATACATTTTGAAATAACATAAGTTAGTAAGACTTGCAAGGTTAACAGTGGAAAATTGAGATGCTTAGGCTAAAATATAAAATAATTTAACAGATTCCTTTCCAACAACTTAACAATTAAAACAAGGCAGTTGTCTAACTTTAATACTTTGTAACTTGGCTTTGGAATCTGTTATCTGATCGTTGCCAGTAGATGTTAAAGTTGCTGATAAACAAATCAGTGCAGATTGTAGCATATGCAGATGACATTAACATCATGTCAAGAACCAAACTGGAAGCAGAAGAAATGTATTTGGAACTAGAAAATCAGCACAAGAGGAGGAGCTAAGAATTAACAAAAAAACAAAAAATGATTAATACCAGGAAAAATCAGTTAACTGATTGATACAAGTGTGAAAATTGGGAATCTTGAAAATGAAAAAGTGGAACCATTTAAATATTTAGGAGTAATTATTACTAGCCAACCAAATGAGACGGTGGAAGTATAGAATCGATTAGAGGTAATATAATAAAATCAGACTTGCTGTTCTCTGTCTCTCTTATGTGTACTCAGTTCAAACGATATTCATTGGAAGACTAAAGTAAGACTATACAAATTAATAATTTGTTCAGTTGTTACCTATGGATGTGAAACCCAATATTTATGGCAAGGGTAAAAAATTTGATTTCAGCTTTTGAAAGGAAAATCCTAGTGAATGATAAGGGTCTCTGGAGATCAGAACAACCAGAGAGGGCACAATATGTTTTTTGTATGGAAAATGACAGTATTCTTAAGAAGTATTATTGGTAAAAGACCAAAAGAAAACCAGAAGATGATGGATAGACACTATTAATCAAGATTCTATTCCTATTCCCTCAGCCATAAGGCTGTTGGGGGTAGCTATATCTACCATACTAGGGAGATGATTATGTGCAAGGTGGTTTCCTGTACTATATTTTATGACTGTAGCCATGTGTTCATGGGACTGGTTTGCCTGTTTTGAGGACTGAAAAACCCGAGTTACCGGGAGGAAAAAACCCTCCACCTCCATATGATACCGCTTAACTCATGGGAATATAACCCAGGTCTTTCTGACCAAAGGACTTCATCTATACTAGTGATTCCCAACCTTTTTCCACTTGCATACCCTTTTAAACCCATTTTTATAAATTGTACCCCTTGTACAATTTATTTGTTTTTCTGCCATTACTGATTATTTTTCGTGTACCCCTGAATGGCCCAGCACTATTGATTGCTGAGAGAGAGAGAGAGAGAGGAAGACTTGCAAAAGTTAAGAGAAAATTAAATAAAAAATTAAAAATAAAAGTAGAAAACTAAATTATACAATGCCAAATGTTACACTTATTCAGGACACCACAGAGGATGGAAAATGCAGGAGGTTAGGTGAAGATTAAAAATTGCAAAATCAACTTAACAGAAGAAGAATATACTAACATCAGGAGAAATAAACGAACAAAAAAAAAATACCGGATTAAGAAGGATAAATACTTTATATTAGCTCTAATTTTCCTTACTGAGCAGAAACATGGACAATTAAAAAGAAAGACAGTAGAAGGATTGTTGTTGCTTTTGAGATATGAATGTGTAGAAGAGCATCGAAGATAGATCTCATGGATTCAGAAGATGAGGAGCAAAGTAGTTTTGGAGATGATGGATACTAAAATAGAACTAATAAAAAACATATAGAAAAGAGAAATATCATATATCGGTCATATTGTGAGGCATAAGATTCACCAAGATTTATTACAGGGGAAGAATTGAAAACAAGTGAAACAAAGGAAGACATCATTGTACATAGCAAAGATGTAATGAACATAAAAGATGTAAAGGGTAAACTATGCAGAGAGCAAGAGAGCAGCTGAAGGCAGAAATATATGGAAATTCATAATAGCGATCCTCCTAGAAGGAGATGATACTTGACATGACATCTGCCAAAGTTGACGAATGAAGAAGCATCTAAAAAATTAGATTTATCCATACAGGTAAGATGTGGTTCCACATTTTAGTTTTTGAAATTTAGGGGATTTTTTTTAAAATAATTATAGAAATCACTTTATAATCTCCATGAATTATCCAAATTCATATTTGTACCTAGATATAGGTAACGACTATGAAATGTGTTCAAGATTAGTTTTATGTTTGCGAGGGAGGAAACTTGAGTATGCGTGGGTGGAGTATCATGCAGCCACAGTCTGAGATTACCACTGTGATAAACTTTTGTGTTTTACTAAATTCGCTACCCACATAATACGTTGAATTGTTGTAGCAAGTAGTCAGGCAACTTCATGATTCGGCTACTTGTATATGGATGTAGATAACTTTAAATCAGATTGCTGCAGTATCCCCTAATGTGCAGCACACTTCCTTTTAGATGTGTGTGTATTACCCTGCACACTATTGAGACCAATTTCAGCTACTTTAGTGAGGTATGATCAGCAGAAATGAGACCTGTAAAGATACCGAGGGCTAAATCAATGGTAAGAGTTATATTTCCATATACAAATAGGCAAATGGTGTATTACCATATTATCAAATTCTCTGGATGAGAAATTGTTGTAGCAAGCTTATCTGCTTAGTTTAAAATTATACTCGAAGGAAATATTCTTTTTTTTTATTTTATTTTTTATCCTTCACCCACTCATGAGTAAACAAAAGTCCTATGAAGTTTAATCATTCATCATCATGTGTCGTCTCTCTCTAGGAGGTTGACTACCATCTCTCTCCGCCAACTTCATTCCTATGCTTGCCTTGCACATTCCTCACATCACATATGACCACTTCGAGATTGCTATTCCAAATAATTCTTTGTATTCCTCGTTCCCTCTTTTCCTCTTCTGTTCCTGCCAGGACTGCTTTTTGTAGGCTGTTATGTCTTAGCAAATGTCAGAAATATTTGGCCTTTCTTCTTTTGATAGTTTTAAGAAGACTTCTTTTTTTTTCTCCTGTCATTTGTAGAACTTCTGCATTCATTTTCTTCTGAGTCCATGATACCTTCATAATTCTTCTTAAAATCCATGCCTCAGAAGCTTTAATTTTATCTTCTTCCTTTAATATTGTCCATGTTTCAGCCCCATAACAACCTTATTCTCATTTTTATGCCCAAATCTCTAGATGTCAGGACATTTTTCATTGTGTTGAATTTCTCTCTAGTTATTTCAATTTTTCTTTTTATTTCTCTTGTGCTTCCATCTTCTGTTATTAAGGTGCCAAGATACATAAATTTGTCTACTTTCTGAATAGGTATGTCATCTATTTTGATATAAATTTTAGGTGCTTTTTTCCTGGTTATTGGCGTTGTCCTGGTTTTCATTGGATTAAAAAGCAAACAATATTCTTTGCTCATAACTCTTACATTTTGATTAGATTTTCTAGATCTTTTTTATTTTCTGCCAACAGAACTGTATCATCAGCATATCTTAGATTGTTTGCTCCTTCCTCCTTTTGATCCTCCTTTTATGTTTTCAACTGGTATATTTCTTCAGTATATAAATTAATGAGTATCTAGGATTGTATACATCCTTGTCATACACCTCTTTGGATTGCAAATTCTTTAGACATCTCATCGTCAACTCTTATTGCTACTGTTTGTTCCCAGTATAGATCTGTTAACAGCTTTATATCATTTCAATCCATTCCAATTTTATTGAGACTTGATCAGTTTCTTTTTTGATTGAATCAAAAGCTTTTTTGTAATCTACAAAGCATTTATAAATATCTATTTTTTTCTAGATATCTTTCTATTATTGTTCTTAGAGTGAAAATATCTCTTGTTTCGTGTTTTTCTTTCAATTCAAATTGATTCTCACCTATTTCCCAGTTGAATTTTCTTTTGTTTCTTTGCAGAATAATTTTTATCAGTATTTTAGCTATGTGGCTCCTGATGCTGATTGTTCTATACTCTGAGCATTCTGTAGCATTGTGCTTTTTTTTCTGGAATGGGTACGAAGATAGTGTCTGAGGTCTTTTGGGAGATATCTTGTGTTGTAATTTTGATCATTATGAGTGATCTATACCTAACTGCTACAGTAGTTATGATACTTCATTTTAAATTCGTTTTCAACTACAGTTAATCTTCTATGGCATTGCATTCCATTCATATGGAATTCAATGCAAGCTTTATTACTAAAGCTAATCAGCACAGCATCAAACATTTTTAGAGGAGGCTTTTGGTACACTACTCCATATGTGAGACCAGTATTCTAGGGTGGAGTGGAAGTGGGATTTATATAGTGTAAATAGTTGCAGAGGTGAGAAAAGAACACCTAATTTTTTGGTTGTGGCTGTGATGTGCTTATGTTCAGATAGGCTAGCGATATGTCATTCTGAGAAGAGATATGTCTAAACTTGCATGGAGATATGAGTATTGTCCAAGGCAAGAGGAAATGAAGTGCAGTCTTTCTTGTCTAAAGCAAGAGTTTGTTTTGGTGGCATTGAAGTTGACAAGGTTGTCCTCACCCCCACTGAAATATAGTAAGGAGATAAGCATTTAGGAAACTGATTATTGAAGATCTTCTGCTTGGGATGTATGGACATAGCAAGGTTTGTCAAATGAAAAAGATGAAGTCTACTATCATCAGCAAAACTGAATAGGATTTTGAGGATAGTGATAGGTCATTTATGTATTAGAAAAAAGAGCATGGCGAAAGTACAGAACCCTGGGATCCTCTAGCATTCATGAGGAAATCTGAAAAGATGCCATGACACATATCGAACAACCGTAGGAAATTATCAATCTGTTTTGAAAAGGGTGGAAGGTAGCCATGCAATGGTAATTTTAAGTGGCCTTTGCTAGACCTGATCCAAATATGTGGGACCAGTATTCTAGGGTGGAGTGGAATGTGGGTGATGTTGGCAAGGAGATTTGCTGTAGACTGAGTGGCAGAATCCATATTAGCAGTCACTGATTAATTGGCTGGCTTCTAGATTGTGAAGGAGTTGATTGTTAGTGACATTCTCTATTGTTTTTGATAGAACTGTGGTGAATGTAATGTGAGTTCATGACTGGCTTTTATTTCCTTCCTTTGGAATTGGTTGGATATAGGCTAGTTCCCTTACTGAAGGGTCGAGACCAGATGAACATGAGAGATTGTAAAGATATGAGGTATGGGTGTTGATTCAGGAGCACAAGTTTTAAGCACAACTGGGAAAGTACCATCAGGACTAGAAGCTATTCAGGATTTTTTTTTTTTTTTTTTTTTTTTTTTTTTTTTTTTTTTTTTTTTTTGGATAAAAGTCTAGAGGACACATGCAATGTGCATTTCTTGGTAATGCTTGGGGCACTTTGTCTTGACCAGCAGTGTGGAGGCAAAGAATGATGCTGTGAGATCAGCATTCCTTGTCTTTGGTTGATGTTGCAGTGGAGAATAGTTGGAGGTTGTACTTTCTGGCGAGCATATCATGAGGAATGTTGAAAGAAAATAAAGCATATGGAGTGAAAGAGTAGTGGGAGAAGCATTACTGGTTAGCATTTGAATTGTAAATGGATTATTGGAGAGCTGTTGCTTGTGTGATGACTTAGAAGAAAAGGGAACAGGAGAATGATGGATGCCTATTCAGTGGAACAATGCCTATAGAAGTACCCATAGGAAAGGAATAAACAGAAACAGACCATCTGTGAAACAGCCAGAGAGAGTTTGCTATGAAGGTATGCTTAACTCCCACCTGACTTTGTGCCTCATTCTTGATATCAAACTTACTATTTTCTGTGTACCTGCTAACATATTTTCTTTCATATTGTTTCCTTTGCTCAGTATGTCCTTTTCTCTTTCTAAGAAGAGAAAATAGACTGACAGTATATTTTGTACCACAAACTAATGTCCATAACTCTCCGCTCCCATTTTATGCTTCTGGTATCAGCATTCATAAATTGCAGTATTCCACTGGGACTAAAACAATTGCATATTTTGACGAACATGCCATTCATATCTGAGACCTGAGCAGTCATGTTTAATAATTTTTGTTTATTCCTATTCTCACACTTACTCACTTCAGAGGTGCCTTGCACACATGCTCACCTGTTTCCATCCTAATGGTCCCTAATTTCTGACCACCACCACTTCAAGACATTCTTATCCACTTCTAATCCATTTAAATGTAGACCATTGTTCATATGATGTTTCTTCTATTAAATTCACTCCATAGGTGAAAAAATAAACACCATTCCTCTTTCACAACCTGTTTGACTCATTTGCTGTCTGGTACTACTTGCAGTTATGCAGTTATCATATAGTAGCAACAAATTTCCATCCCTTCCAACAGTCCTTTCATGTCGTTGCTGTTTCTATTGCCATTTATATCTATCATATACTTTTCCATTCTTCTCTTCAACCCTTTCCCCTCTTTACATTCCAATATTACTCACTTGCGTTATAACACTTTAAGTTTTATACTTTAAATAAATATATCCCCAAAATTTGTGTAGAAAATTTAATGACATCTAATTTATTCTGTGGCGATTTCTGACACTTTTCATTATTGTTCTTCCACACAGTGCCATGTGTAATATAACGTAAGCTTTTAATTCTTCTGTTATATAGGTCACTAGGAAATAGCCTTTAAAAAAGTAGTCTTTTGCGTGATGTACAAAAAAATTTTTTTTTTTATATTCGTTATACGAAGATACACGTGTTTTATTTATTTATTTTGTAAACATTAAATGAGAATTTCATCAGGGAACCCTAAGAATGTACATCCATTTGTTACTTGGTTAGAATTTGAGAGACATACGTCCTTGAACCATTTATTGATTTTTCGTATTGGCGTAGTGTTGCTGAAGTGCTTTATGCTTCTCAGTTAGCGTTAAACCTAGAGCACTATTAGCTCTGCGGTCGGCTGATGAAAAAGGCGTGATCTCATTCGGAATTGAATAAGTTTATTCAGTACAGTCATTGCCTAACAGATGTTTCTGGTTGTTTTATTATTAAAGTACAAGTGGCGCGGTAGTTTCATATATTCCTTAATTTATACGAATAAATTTATAGCCTGGAGCATGGTAAGTACAATGTGGAATTAATAAAATATGCGCAGACCCGTTATTTTTTTATATGAAAAGAGAACTGGAAAAATGTCTGAAAGGTTAACGTGAGATTTGTTGTAAATTTCAACTTCGAATGTTGTGATCGCAAATATACAATTTTTATTTGGAATTCAGCACAAAAATACTTGTGAAGGAATTGATTCACCTTATCAGAATTTGTATGAACCGACAGCATTATCACTGACATACCAGCGTATAGGAGCCGAAAGTTGCATCCGCGATTGATGTTGAGTACTGTTGTAGTAACCGTTAGATGGCGTCCGAGGCACACGGAAATTGAAAAATACAGAACTGGAAATGGAGTTGTAAGAACGGAATACTCGGTAATTTACGAGATCACAACATAGAACAGTCTCATTTATTAAGATATAGCATATACAATCATCTTTAGAACTGCATTTGGTTTTTGTTGTGGCTAAGAACAGTTCTTGAATTTCATAAACGCCTTAGTTATTGGCCAGGTTTTGAGTTGCAATGATAGTTTCTGAATCCTAATGCCTTTTCATTCTTCAAAGGAAATAAGTGGCAGTTTTTTAGCCCTTACTTTTTGGAAAGTGGCGGACAGTTGGGCCAACATTTCATCTTGCCATTTGAGTGTATTTCTTGTAGCATGTTTCAAAGAAAGTCTGTTTTTAACCTTAATTTTCATTTGTAATTCTTGTATCTGTTCTATGGTTCGATTTGCTTAATTTTCAGGGTTTAAAAAAACCTGTTTTATGTGGTAGGAAAAGGAAAAAAAAAACCTGCCAAATTGATTAACACAGGGACTATCAGAAAAGGGAAAAAAAAGCATAGGAAAAAAATATCTTCTCAGTGATCAGAATTGAGCTGTAACTTTCTTCTGTAAATCTAGTGTCACAGAACCATTAGCATATTTCTTTTTTGTCTACATCGTCATTTATTCAAGTATGAATAGGGGAATATATATACAGAAATATGTACATAACTAATGGAGATAGATAGATGAAGATGAGCCAGGTTGCTCTGTTACGTGCCAACTTTTAAATATCGGATAGTTCATGAGTCTTAGCTTAAAAAGAATTTTACTGTATTGTCAAACTATTTTCTTGGCCTTTGTCTTCTCTGTGTCCATTATTGTTTTTAGAGAGAAAGAGTGTTAAACACAGGTGAGGATGGATGTCTAAGTGATCCATCCACCTCAGCTTGACTTTTCTGAATTGTTTTTATTAAGTCTTTGCTGGCTTTCTTCAAGAATGACAGTATTAGGAATGTAATTCATCAAAGGTGTGTTGTCTCAAAGTTATTGGTGATATTAATTATTTGGTGAGTAGTGATGTACCATATTTGGAACTATATATAAATATGGCTTGACTGGTTATTTGTGATAATAAAATTGGATTTCCATATATTAGACTTTTATGGAATTTAAGATTTCTGTGCTTTCTTTTCACTGTCAGTTAGTATATTAATGGAATAACCATGCTATGAAAACCTTACTTCAAGAGTGTGGTCATTTAACTTAATATATTTCCTTCTATTCTCTTTTAGGACTTAGTTTTACTGCTGTTGATTGCCAACTCAATCATGCTTCATTTTTACATAAATTATTTTCAGGCAGTCTGAATGTTAGTCAATTAACACCAGGGCTGTACTTATGCACAGGTGCACAAGGCTCTAGCTGGGACTCCCCCTAAAATTAGGGCCAATTTAAGGGCCACCCCCCAGACAGTGAGATTTGAAATTGAAGAATTAAAAGTATAAATAATAAAAATTGAACATAAAAATTTGATTGTTTTCTGTTAAATTTCCTATATCACTATAATATATATATATATATATATATATATATAGCTGAGAAAAAGGGTGTCATTGCTTTAAGTCAATATCTAAATAGATCATATGCCCATTTTTTTTAAAACAAGAATGCAAATATTATTTATTTTCATATATTTTTTGTGTCCATGACCTGTTTGCAGTCATGCTGCAAATCGGTTGCATTCATTTTCTGTTCTTAAAAGGGTGAAAATTATTTACGAGACTCTTCGAATGAAGGATAAAACGTCAAATTTATCATAATTATTTATTGAAAATGATGTGAATAATTTGAATTATGATATTATTGATACATTTGATAAAGAGACGTCTAGGAAAAAACATTTGTAGTGTCTTTACTTAGTGCTAGTTTAACATTTGTGTTTGATATGTATTTTTTTAGCTCAACTTTTTTTAATAAATGTAATAAGTTTTTTGTATATATTATTGTTTGTTTTTATGTCTTTATTCATTTGTAAGGGGGGGAGCAGAGCACCTAGCACCTTGGGCCCTGAAAAGTGTAAGTACAGTCCTGATTATCACATCATTATGTAAAGCAGAGACAATGTAATTTCTCTTGTAATAAAAAGATATGGTACCTAAGGGTCTCCCTGAAGAACTCTAGTGGAAATAGGAATGCTCTGTTGTCTTTCCATTAATCATTTGCTCTTGCATGGTAATTTTGTTATGGTTTAGCTTTGATTGTTTTCAACGATATGCAATGCTCAGTTATTAAACTGAGAATATTGATAATCCTTTGTCTATTCATTAAATCTAGGAAGTTTAAAATCAACCGTCTAAGGCAGTGGATGTGTTCTGTTTTTCAAGAGACCCACTCTATTATTGAATTGAAGAGATGTTATTTATGGTTCAATTTGGTTTAGAAGCATTCCCTTATAGATTTGTAGTGTGGTAGGAAGTATAGATTGTATTTTTTGGGTGTTGGTATTATTAGGCCTTCTCTCCATTGTCGTGGAATCCTCAATGGAACTAGAACTATATGTTTGGAAACCACTAAACAAATGTTTAGTGGTTTCCAAATCTCCTGTCTTCTATTAAACATGTACTTTCTCATTCTTTTGGGATTTTAGTTTCAAATTCTTTTCTTGTAATTAGGGATCTGTCGAATCATGATTTGGCCAGATATGGAATATTCTGTTTGAAATAATAAAAAATAAAGCATAAAAAATAATAAACATTAAAAAAAATATTTATCCGAGGGCTGCATCACAATGCGTATCTAGTAATTTGGTGAGCAGCAGCGACACAACCTCAACACAAACACAACTTTATGGCTGTTGCATTTTTTATTGTTTAAAGAGCCTTATTCCAGAACATTTAAACAAAAAACGCAACAACCAAAAGAAAAACGGAATACAAAGTGCAGGGAAAACAGAAATAGCAGTCCACACCCTTGAACAGAAATATACCTTGCAAATTGACAAGGCCAAATAATAGATATACAAGATAATGAAACAATGCTTAGAATATTGGAAACGATAGCCATAAAATGTGACAAAAACTCAATAAACATCTACCGACTTTACATAATCTCTGAGAGTTGGAAGCTTCATAACATAAAAATTAGGTTAAGACTCTGACCAATAGGAAATAACAGTTACACTAAAGACAGAAACACCAAGCCGACATGACATAGCCTCCACTTCCCCCACGAGCTCCGATGCCGACGCACTGTCGAAATGGCTCCTACCCGTGAACCTATCCCACCATATCTTTCCCTTTCTCCAAAAAATTGTTTCTATTTCCTCCCCCTTCCAAAGTATTCTCTGCCCATCCTTAATAATATATGTGTGTGTGTGTATATATATATATAAAAAATGTTTTTCAAAGAGATTCACATACCCCTTGCCTCACAAATAATTCTACCACATCTCTACCCCTCACCTTTTCACTCCAGGATGCCACTGAATAAGAAGGCAGTCAGCAACATCATACAAGGGTATGTCCGAATTTTCCCTCTTGTATTTTTCATATATTTATCTATGTAAAACTTCAGTAATGCCCTAGAACTGAGTAAAAAGCCAATGACATTATAAAAAAGGGGCACTCCTAAACAAAAATAGGCTAAATTGCTATACAATTAATATAATTAAATATATTTTTAATTTTGAAATCTACAATTGATTATGAAATTTTAATTTCCTTAAACAATATACAGGCATACCCCGACTTACGCTACCCCGACTTACATGAATCCGGAGTTACGCAGTTTCTTATATGTACGTATTCCTGTTCCGCTTCACCACTAGTCGTATGTTTCTGTCGCCGGCCGCATTCGCCAGTGTCGCGTATGCTGTGAACAAGCACTGACGTGTTTCGCGCGTTCTCCATTCATACACTGATTTTTATAGTCTACAAACCTTGCGATTGTTTAATGTTATGTTCTTGATACAAATTTTATCACATAAAAAATAATAATGTCGTCCAAAAGAAGCAAGTCCAATTCTGATATAGCTAGCAAGAAAAGAAAAACATCAACTTTGGATACAAAACTCAACATTATTAAGGATTTTGAAGGCGGAATGAAAATTTGTGAGCTAGCAAAGAAGTTCGGTCTACACGAATCCACAGTAAGAACAATCATAAAAGAAAGGTTTACAGATTTTGGAGGACATAGATTTTAATGGGGAATGAATTTTAGCCACAAGGCAAGGAATAAAAAAATCATTGGCTTGCTATGAAGAAATTTTGCATGACAAGAAAAAGACATTATGCCGTCAGACGAATCTATTAGATTTGATGAAACTATCGACATAGAAAATCCTTTCTTTTTTTTTATATGTACGTGAAACTAAAATTATGATTATATTTCTTAAAAAAAAAAAAAAAATAGGTGTTTTTGTAAACCTTTGGTCCCAATTAACTAATATTTTGTATGTTTGTATATATAAATTACATGCAAAATTATACCCCGAGTTACGCGAATTCGACTTGCGTGCTTTTTGTAGGTCCCACCTACCGCGTAACTTCGGGCTATGACTATATACAAAATAATAAAATCACAAATTCCTGGTCTTTATGTTGAAACAAATGAACTGCCTTTGTCACTTTGTCAATAGGTAGGTATTCCTATTATATGCAACTAACAAAACCTGCCAGACCCATATTATGTGGCAAATTATTTTTTGTCCATTGTGGGACAAAAAATAATTTGTCCTAATTTCAGGATAGACAACATTGCAAGGACACCACTAAACACACTACCACCATAGCATGTTGCCATGCAGCTTTTCTTTGTGGAGCTGAAGGAGTGGAATGGTATCCAAACATTCCACTCCTTCAGCTCCACAATTAGAAATGCAATCAAGTCGCATTCATTTGTGGTTCGTGGTATCTCTGCAACCACGAACCACAAATGAATGCGACTTGATTGCATTTCTAATTGTGGTGAGTGAAACTTTAGGCTTTACTTCATAAATTGGTAATTTATTTTGTAACTGTACCACATTTTCATTATTAAATATAATTATTTGAAATCGGGTCATTCTTTTTGAAACACCCTGTATATCATTTGAAGAGTGTTCTCCAGCTTCCAACATCTCCTGAAATCTTTCTCTCTAAATATTACTGGAACCCTATTTATTTAGTCATACTTTATTTAAAAAAAAAAAGTTATCAAAAAATAAGAATTTTAAGCTCAAAAGGGACATATTCAGAGGCATTTAAATAGTGATTAAATTTTTAAGAACCAAAAACAGAATTATCTTCTTGCATAGAAACAAACCATCTTTACATTTTAAATTATTTAATTTTTTAGTAATTAACTGTAAAATGATCATGTAAATATTTCAAAAAAAATTGAATTAAAATGACATTAGAATTTTATTAACATGGATTCAGTGGCTCAGGTTAAAAACTTTGGCTTTTCACTCAGCTTACATTACACTTCTTACCAGGGAGAAGAAAAAAAAAAAGTCAAATCTAAAGCAGCCTTTGATGGAATCTTTTGATGGAATAGCAATAACATCTCCTGAAGATAAAATAGACCTCTTGGCATCACACTTTTCTTTTGTCTAAACAACAGTTCCTCCTACTCTTGTTTAGATTACCTGCAGTTCTACAAAATATCCATAGCATCCTCTGATCTTTTGTCCAGACATCAGAAAAATATTCAGTCTCTTGATCCAAATGGTATCCCTCTTATTGTGTTAAAAATTCTGGAATTAACACCCATTCTGCATTCCCTATATAAGCTGTCATACTCATCTAGTAATGTACTTTAAAAAAAGACAGTTGGTCATCAAACTTTTCTCATTCTCTCACCTCATTATTCTTGAAAGTGTGATGGTCATTAACAAACAGCTTCACTATCTGGAGATCCATCAATTAAATAATGATCACCAATATAGATGCTGTTCTCCTTCTACAGTATACCTCATTAACCTTACCCACCTTTGGACATTAGCTGTGGAATGGTTTGGAGAAACTCATGATTGCTATTGATGTTTCAGAGGCATTTGACTATTTGGCATTGAGGTCTTACCAGGCTACCATCATATGGTCTCCCTCTTGCCCTTTGTGATTGAATTGCCAGTTTTCTTTCTCTGGTTATTCACTGTATTATAGTGGATGGCCTCTACTTGTCCATGCTCTTCCTTATATACATCTTTTAACTTCAGATTGGATCTGTAGTTTAGCTGATGACAACACTTTCCATTCCTCTTCTTCATTCAAGAACCCTTGTAGTATTCAAATGATTCTGGCTACAAAATCTTCCACAGTGTCTTTAATCTTCTCATCTCTCTCTCTCCAGTGTGTGTGTGTGTGGGGGGGGGGTGATCTAGTGAACTGCTGAAATTATTCTGCACTCTTATGTTTACCTTTCTTCAGTGAAATGATATTGTGATTTGTGATGTAGCATCACACGGCTCGTTCTAATTTTGAATGATCAATGGTTTGTATTCTACCTTGTAAAAAAAAACTTTTCTGTCAAGCCATTGATGACAGTTCGTTATTTTCAAACTGAAATATCTCACAGTATATTAAATATACTTTTCTTGTGCTAACGTGTAGATAATTCTTAATTTCATATCACAAGTTTCTCTCAAAAGTATAACTTAGTGGATGTTATCCACTGTAGTTAAAGGGCTCATAACTGCTGTGAATGAATCATAATAACAGAATACCATTCCTTGCATCAAAGATGCTTCTGGGTATATAGCTAAAATATTTAAAAGATACAATTTTCTGACTGCTTTTAAGACAAGATATTTTTCTTGCATCACTTGAAAGATGTGTAAATTACTATGATCATATGAGCAAACCTACTAGAGTAATATCTTTACAGTCAACCAATATTCCCTCTATTTCTTTTTTTACAGCTATGTGAACCTGTAACTGCTCTGAGTAGAAACTTTTTGTGACCTGACTACTGTGCAGCATTTTAAAAGAAAATTTCAGCTGCGCAGCAGTAGCAGTTCACTGTGTGCAGGAGCATCTCAGTCACTGCACATCCATCCACCCAAGCAGCTTAGAGTGAACATTGGTTATAACTGCATCAGATTTATGTAGATCAAAAATTTGCTTTGGTAAGTGATTATATTAGCATAATTCAATATATTAGAAGGGGAAAAAATTGTGGGAAAGGAAAAGATTGAGGGAATGCTATTTGCAAGAACCTAGTGGATGGGGAAGAGGAGTAGCTTTTAGAGTGGAATAAGAACAAGCAGTTGTACAAGAACAAGTTTTTTGCTTGAAATTTGTAGTGCGAGTGGAATGCATTGTTGAGTATGAGTGGAGAATCAAAAAACAGGTTTAAGACTTGGTTTAACGAGCATCATGTATAGAGAGATTTTCTGCAGTGAGATTTTCTATCCTTTCCTATCATTAATGAACAAATTAAACAGCAGTGGTCCAAGAACAGATCCTTGTGGCACACCACTAGTCACAGGCCGTCTTGTGGATTCTACTCCTGAATAAACCACTCTGATATCTCTCTGTCAACCACCCTCCTATCCATCTCGCCAACCCTATATCCATCCCCATATGCTGCATTTTTACTGATCAGAATTCCATGTGGTATCCTGTCAAAGGCCTTTGCAAGGTCCAGTAGAATCACTGTAAACACATTACCCTTATCCAGTTCAGCCGTCACTGTGTTATAATACGTGAGCAAGTTACTGAGGCATGACCTACCCTTCACAAAACCATGCTGTCCCCGATACAGTATCCCATTTTCATGTATCCAATCTTGTATTTTCCTCTTGACTATTTTCTCCAAGACCTTGATAACGATTCCTGTTATGCTGATTGGCCGGCAATTTTCAACAGCAGCCTTGGAACCACCTTTATGCAGCAGAACTATTTTCCCCTCTTCCCACCCCCTTGGGACTGACCCAGACCCAAGGCTCAAATTAAACAAAAAGGTCAAGGGCACTGACAATTCTTTAGCTGCTTCTCATACGACACAAGCTGGCATACTATCCAATCTCACAGATGTATTGACATTGAGGTTCTCTAAGAGACTATTTACCTCTACTTCATTCATCACAATTCCAGTATAAGCTGTTGGTTCTTCGATTCCTGCAATGTCACCACCTGGATGATATACTCTTGCAAAGTGCTCGCTCAGTAATTCCACTTCGGTTACCTCCCTACCCTCAGCATTTTTTAAAATCATTCTGCCATGAACATTTTTCCTTTTACTTGCAACACATTAAAAAAACTGTTTGGGATTCTCTTTAGCCTGCATGGCCAATTTTCTTTCATAATCAGCTTTTGCTTTTCTTACCACCCTTGTTACCTTTCTAGCCTGAGCTTTATACTGTTCCTGCACCTGCTGGTCACCTTTCTCCTTAAATTCCCTCCACAATTGTTTTTTTTTTTGCAGCTCAAGCTTAATAGTGTTATTCATCCATTTAACCCCTACTTGATTTATTATTCGGACTCTTGGTATACAGTCAACCATTGCCTCCTGCAAACACTTCTTAACCACGTCCCATGCACTATCAACATCCAGCCCTTGCAGTTTTACATGCCATGGCACTGAGCCAAGCACACTCCTAAGCTTGTCATACTTACCAGCCTGGTAATTCCACATGTACCCTTAATTGTAAATTCCACTCCTTTAGCCACCTCACGAGTCATGACCTTATGATCACGCTCACCAATTGGTGGCAACATGGTCATGTTCGTTACAGCCACATTCTCAGATACATTACTAGGTCAAGCACTCACTGCCCCCTAGTATTTTCCACTACATGCTGTTGCAGATAGTTGTCCCTTAATAACCGCATAAAATCAGTGCATAAATATGTGGTACGTTATGATGATAATAATTAAACTAAAACAACAACTGGTGAGAGACACAGAAATTAATGTAGTGATTGAACTCGCAGGAAATTCTGATTTATTTATCAGAATCAGAGTCACCTGGACCACATACACGATTTTCAATGTGGTGACCTTTCTTGTGTACAACAAATTGCATCCGGTATGTGACATGCTCTACAGCTGAGCGTAAGGAGTCGGATTGGATGTTCATAACAGCCCGTTTTATGTTCTCTTTCAAGACATGCAAGTTGGGAACGCCACCAACATACACAACGTATTTCAAATACCCCCCCACAGCCAAAAGTCGCACAGAGTGTCCGGGGGTCGAGGCAACTATGCCGTTGGAAAGAACTGACTGATAACCCTCTCATTACTGAAATGCTGGCTTAAAAGGCACTGTACTGAACATTCAATGTGTAGCAACATCTGTTACTGTCTCTTCTTGCACTGCTTTCCATCCTCTGCCAGGTCTAACTCCTAGTGATCCAGTTTCTTCAAACTTCTTAATCATAGCTCTCAGTGCTACAGCTGACATAGGACCTGTACACAGGTTATGAAGCCTTCTAAATTCCCGAAGGGCCGCTACGGCATTGCACTGTTTAAGGTAAAACAACTTAACAAGTAAAGCACGCTGAGGCAAGGTAGGATGCATATTGAGCACAGTTCGTCAGTCATTCGAATAACTACCTGAATGTTTCCAATCCCTTTTTAAGTGGAATTGGTGGCGCTGCTGTCACGTACCCACAGTAAAATTTGCATAATCCTTTTTACTTGCGTTTATTCCAAATTTTTGACTGCTTTTGGCTCCTCCAGCACCAAAAGTTCCCCTATCGGGGACTTTTGGTAATAAATATTTTTTCAGGGAATTCATCTCCCCCATGCCTTCGAAAGTCTCAATATAAAATGTGGTTTCATTCCCTGTATTAGTTTTAGCTACAGATACCTCCAAAGAGGGAAAATTAATTTATGGCCACCCTGTATTATTTTCTTACTTTTACATGATATTGGGACATGTTTAGCTGAGGTGTGAAGACAATTTGAGAGAATGCTATTTGCAGAGCTTCATGAATAGGAGGAGGGAGGATATGATCGAGACTATTAAGTTAACGTGGATGAGATTTTTCATGTACTGTGGAGAGAGGCAAAGTAGAACAAGAAGCCATCCCTAAAAATTGTATAAGGAGGAATGTAAGGGGAAGAGTGAGGAGCAGGGTCTTTGCAAGGAGAGTAGTTGCTGAGTGGAATGCATTGTCTGAGAGTGTGGTGAGTGCAGAAATGTTCAAAGAATAATTATATAATTTAAGACATAATTTGATTTTTTTTTTGTGACCAATTGGGGCCCTTCTATGATGAGTCTTACTCTATGTAGGTCTTATGTTAATGGAAGATATCTACCTTTTATTCATGTTGTGGCTTAATGTTTCATTTTAGGAGAATTTTGAAAATTCTCTAATTAAACACAAAACTATGCAAATCTAAAATCTTGCTGATCTACTTGGATAATTATGTGGATGTTCACTATTTGGCTTTATGGTCCTAGCATGTTTAAGCCTTTTTAGTGGACATGATCCCACTATTTGTTTTATTACAGAAACTGAAAACGGTAACAGTTTGCTATTCCTTAATACAAGGGTTCCCAACCCTATGCCCGCAGGCACCATGGCGCCCAGTAGACCAATTTGTGTGTGCCCGCCGCTGTTCCACCGTGTGCCGTATAGTTTGAAATAATCGCACAACAATTCATGGCATGCTATATGACGCATGCATTAATGACACATGACAAGTATTAAACACATACAATGTAAAGTAGACCCGCATTCGAAGTTGTTCATTCCAGTTTAAGAACTGGAATATCATCATATTCTCCTAATTATAAAGCACTGGCCAATGAAATGGAATGCCAAAGATCACACTAACTTACATATATACATTTAAATTTTTATATAATGTAAACTTTTAAGTAATAAAACATTTGATTATAATGTAAACTTTGTATGTATTCATTTAACAAACAAATTCAAAAAATTTGCTTGAAAAAATAGATAGTGCCCGTCGCCCTATCGGTATTTTAGAATGTGCTCTAGGAAACAAAAAGGTTGGGAACCCCTGCCTTAATAGTTACTTGTGATCCAAATGGATCCTTATGATTATCATTCTATATGTAAACCTATACATTATTAGATATAATTTTTGGAAAGTACCAGGATGAAATATATGGCACGATTTTACAGACCTGGCTGTTCACGTGCTGTGCTGATGAAATCTTCTTCTTCTTCTCTTCCGTCTAAGACGGGTTGAGTCTTCTCTTGAGCAGGATCTTCCAGTCTTCTCTATTCCTTGCTGTTCGAAAAAGTTCCTTATATGTTCTGTATCCTGAGATGTTCTTTATTAATTTCAGCCAGGTAATTCTTGGTCTTCCAGGTCTTCTTTTTTCAGTTGGAAAAGTGTTGATTAGGACGTTAGGAAGTCTGTCTGCATCCATGCGTACAGTGTGTCCAAACCATCTCAGTTGTTGTTTTCTAATTTTTTCTATTATTGTCTTTTTATACAATAGTTCTTGTCTGACTGTGATGTTTGTTTTCTTTTCTATCCAACTTGTTCTATTTATTTTTCTTAAGCATTTCATTTCAAATGCCAGCAGTTTTTTCTCCTCTCTTTTTTTAACTGTCCATGCTTCTGCTCCATAGATGACTGTTGGTATAATTATTGCTTCATATAATTTGATTTTGGCTTGTTTAGATATCTTGTTTGTTTTCCAGATTTTCTGTAATTTTCCCATGGTGGTCCATCCTATCACTATTCCGTGTTTGATTGTTTTGAGTTCATCTATTGTTTCTGTTAGTTTTGATCCAAGGTATATGAAGTTGTCTACTTGTTCTATTTGTTCTCCGTTTAGGGTGGCTGAGATGGTAGTTTTGTTCCTCCCTATTTTCATCACTTTTGTCTTTTGTATATTTATTGTCATGTCGTATGTTTTACAGGTTTCGTTTAGCTTGTTGATCAGCTTTTGTAGTTCATTTGGGGTTCTTGCAAGAAGGACGAGATCATCTGCATATTTGATATTATTTATGTTTAAACCATTGACATTGATTCCAGGCTCATTTTCTATTGCTTTCTTTACAACTTCTTCTAGATATATGTTGAATAGGCATGGAGATAATGGGCATCCTTGCATTACTCCTTTTTGGATCTCTATTGGTTCTGTTGTGAGTGTGTCCTTTTTAATTATTGCATTTGTCTTAGAGTAATATTTTATCAGAAACTGTATTATATATTTGTGTATTGCTTTTTCTAGTAGAATTTTAAGAAGGATTTCTCTGTTGATCTTATCGAAAGCTTGTTTAAAGTCCACAAAACAACAATATAGTTCTTTATGGTCTTCCCGAGCTCTGCTAGTTGGTGCAATGTGAAAATTTGGTCTATTGTTGAATAGTTTCCTCGGAAACCAGCTTGTTCTATGCCTATCATTTCTTCGTAGGTGTTTTTTAATCTATTTTGTATAATTCTTATGAATATTTTATAGGTGTGAGAGAGTAAATTGATTGGTCTGTAATTTCTGCAGTCTCTTTTGTCTCCTTTCTTGTATATTGGGATGATCTTTCCAGTTCTCCAATCATCTGGGATCTCTCCTGTTTGTAGTATTTTATTGAATAGGGTTGTTAAATATTCTATTGATATACTGCCTCCATATGACCACAGTTCAGTAGGGATAGTATCAATGCCTGGTGCTTTATTGTTTTTCATCTGTTTTATTGCGTATCTAACTTCTTCTTGTAAAATTTTTGGGTGATCATTATTTTCTTCTATTGTTGGCATTGTAGTTTTGTTTCCTTGGTGGAAGATAGTCTTAAAATGGTTTGACCAGATTTTTCTTATATGTTCAATATTCCCGGTTTCAGTCATCTTGTTGTTTATCATTGTTACTGCTTTTGCTGAGAATTCCTTTGTAATTTCTCTTACAGTATCATGGAAGACTTTTAGGTTGTTTTGTTGGTATGCTTCTTGGCATTTCTTAGCTTTTTCTTCTAACCATTTTTCTTTGGCTTTTTTGCATAGGTTGTCAACTTTATTTTTTAGTGCTCTGTATTTTTCTCTATTCTCTTCATTGTTTTGTTGGTTTACAAGTATCTTGGCCTCTCTTTTCTCTTCTATGTTAACTATGATTTCTTGGGTTATCCACTGTTTGTTTATTTTGGGTTTGGAACCTAGAGTGTCTTTTGCGATTGATAACACTGTTTCTTTTCCTTCTTCCCAGTATTTTCCGCTGTTCTGTAAGATGGAGGGTTTTAATTTCAAGCACATCTGTTCTAAAAATCGACTTCTGCTTAAGCTATCTTTTAGTTTTGATAGGTTGATGATTTCTTCTTTTCTGATATTATTTTTCCTGTTGAATTTTATCTTTACTTTGGCAGTTAATATTTCGTGGTCAGTGTCAAAATCAAAACTTCTTAATATTCGTACATTATTTACTGATCTTTTCCGTTGTTTGTTTATGATGATATAGTCTATGCAGTTCTTTATATTACCATCTGGAGATGTCCATGTATGTTTATTATTAGGGCGTTGATAGAATAATGTGTTTGTAATCATTAGATCGTTTGCTTTACAGAAGTGGAGTAATTGTTCTCCTCTGTCGTTAAGCTCTCCGTATCCAAGTTTCCTCATCACATCTTTTTTTGTCTGCTGTGAACTGTCCTATTTTAGAATTAAAATCTCCCATCACTATCATGAGTTCTCTATTTTTGGGATTATCTATTTCCTGTTGTAGTTCTTCATAGAAATTTTCTATTTCTTCTTCTGAATGGTTACTGTCTGGTGCATATATTTGGATTATTTTAATTGTTTGACCTTTTTCTTTTGCTTGAAGTTTGGCTGTTTTTATTCTAGGAGACACTGGGTTTATTTCAATTACTGAGTGTGTAAGTTTCTTTTCAATTAGTAATGCAACTCCTTCTCTGTGTATGTTATCTTTTCTTCCTGAGAAGTATAGTCTTCCTTCTGGTAAATCCATGAATCCATCTCCGCACCAATGTGTCTCTGATAAACCTAAAATACTCAATTTCAGTCTTTTTAAATTTTCCTGGACTAATTGTAATTTTCCAGGTCGGTATAATGATCTTATGTTGAGGGTGGCTACATGTTTCACATCCTTGGCTGACCACATTGCTGATTTCTCACCTACTCTATGTGGTCTTTGAGTAGGCGCATCGATTGTCCCGTACGCAGTAGCACTATCTCGGTTTGTAGACTTTCTCCTGCTCATGAAAGTTACTGGCATAATAATGTAGCCAGCTTGCCATGCCTCTGCTACATCCTTTGGTCCACGGCTCTTTATTCTTTATTCAGAGCAACCCATTTGGGTTTCCCCCATCCGCCACCGCTTTCCCCCATTTCCCCCATCCGCTGATGAAATACATTGCCAAATTACTTAAATGGATATTAAGTGAGGAATCATTATGGGTGACTTAAAACATCCAAGTGTTAATTGAGTAGTAGAGAAATCCTTATGATAAGAATAAAATCAAATTTATTGAGCTGTTGAGACATTTTTTTTTAAGCACTGCTTATCAGTGTTGGAGTGAAATGGATGTGTAACCTTATTAAGCAAGAGATCCATAAGATGATGTGGAAGGAATAGTGGTGAGAGTAAGGATGAGAAGAATTATGATATATATGAAGAATGGGCCAGTAATTTTAACAGTATTGTATGAAAAGAAATTGTCTATGCACTAAAGGCAACCCAACAGAACTTTGTTATATGTTGCAAGTAAAACAAGAATGAATGTGGAAAAATAGCTTTACTGAATGTAGTGTTGGATGTGATTGTTCATATAATGTGCTCCCTTTGCTGAGATCTATCAATCTAGTACAGTGGTTCGTAAACTTATTTGGCTTACCACTCCCTTTTCAAAAAAAAAAAAACAAAACTATTTAGTCCCCCCCCCCCCAGGAAACTGCTTTCTAAAACCTGACTAGCTCTACCTGATACATATAAAAGAAATTGTATGAGAATTGGATCAGCAGTTTTTGAGTTTTAAGCGAACAAACAGATAGATACAGAAACAAATTTGCATTTTATTATGCATCTAGTAGAGATTTTAAGTTTGGAAATAAGACACATTGGAACTGAAATTTTAAAATATTTATTGAAATCAACAAAAGAAACATAAATTGCACGTAAACATAGGACAAGTTGGAGCTGAAAATTTAATAACACTGTTAAAATTAAGAAAACAAACATAAATTGCACATATGTAAAAATCGCACATAAAATAGTAAATAATGATCAGTAATATTAAAAACAATCCTAATGAGAAGGATGAGCCTGGTGTTGCTGCTACTACCAATTTATTGATATTTGGCTCTATATTTGTCATCAGCATTCTTAAATCACCGCGATCGGCTATTTGCAGTCGGTTTCTTTTTTTAGTTAAACTATCTGTGATCACACTGAACCCACATTCCACTAAATATGATGATGGAAATGTGATTAAAAACTTTTTACTACAGCCTGCAATCCAGGATAAAGTATGGGCATCTGCTTTTACAACCAGAACTGTTGGTATCAGTTTTTGAATTTTAATTTCAATTCCTCATTTGTTGTTACTTCTATTGATTCTTCTTGTAATTGTAAAGTTTCTTCTGTGTTTATACTTGAAAACGGGTCCAAAACCCAATCGGGTATTTTCATTTCAAGAATATCTTTAAATCAGTTGAAATCACAATGGAGAGCCTCCGAGTGCTGACAAAAGCTGAGCACATCTTCATCACATTTTTCCACTGTTGATAGATTTGGAAACTGGCCGAATTCTCCTCCTCCTAAGTTTCGTTTGTACAGGACAAGTTTGACACAAACACAGAAATAACAGCTTTTATTTTTATTAAATTCAACTCATCTCCTTGGAGCTGTACATTTGTTTCATTAAATTTGTTAAACAAGTTGGTCAAATGAGCTGGTCAGTTTTGAAATTAATCAAGTTGGCTCATAAAGAATCATCTCTGTTTTCTGAGAACTGTAGCACTAAGTCAAAGAGTTTATAAAATCGATTCAAACAGGCACCCCTTGATAGCCAATGAACTTCTGTATGTAGCAAGCAATTGAATTCTTCATTGTTTTCAATACAAAGTTGCCCAAACAATCTGTCATTCAGTGAATGACTTTTGATTTTGTTGACTGCTGTAATTACATAATGTAATGTCCTGTGTAGGCGATCACTCAGGTATTTGGCAACTAAATGTTGACGATGAATCACACAGTGTACAATGAATACATTTGGCACCGCCTCTTTGAAATATGCAATAAAACCTCAATAAGCACCTTACCATCGCTGGAGCACCATTGGCAGCAACTGACAAGATAATTCAGAGGGTTTTCTTTAAAAAAAAAAAAAAAGACTCTTCTAATGCATGAAATATCGATTCTCCTTTAGTGTCAGTTTAAATAATAATTCTTGGCAAATTTTTTCTTTTATGTTGTACATATGCTAAAAATAAGGCTTCATTTCCTGGTAAAGTAGATTCATCAAGTTGTATAGAGAGCTGGGTTGTTTTTAAATATTCACATAATGAGTCTTCAACATCCTGGGCCATTTCTTCAATTCTTCGTTGCACTGTATTATTGCACAAAGGAATTTTCTTGATAATATCAGAGACCGGCTTGTGCAGTACAGTATGTGACCTCACTAACAGCTGGTAGGATTAGTTCTTCACCAACATTATGCGGTTTCCCCGATTTAACAATCAGTAAGGAAATGTTGTAAGAGGCGTGCAACCCATTATCATCTAATGTGTAGAAAGGCTTATGTGTTCATCGTACATGTTGACTAATTTTGATGGTAATATATCAGAACACCGAAAGATAAGTAAATAATTATTTATTGACTTGTTGATATTTTGCTGGTGTTATAACCAGCATCTTCAGAGCACAGTTTGTCACAAGAAACCCTCCTCCCACTATCCACCATGGAGAACTACAACAAAACAGTCACCATCCCATATATTAAAGGCACATTGGAAAAGATAACTAGAATTCTCAATAAACATCAACTACGCACTGTATTCAGACCACGTGTCAAATTAACAACTCTCATCCATTCACCCAAGGACAACATATTTCCTTTATCACATTCAGGAGTCTGCAAAGTACCCTGCTCATGTGATCAAGCTCACTACGTTCAAACTGGAAGAACTGTCCACATCAGTGAACATAAAAGATACATTCAGCACCATCGCTATGGCAAGTCAGGTCTAGCACAGCATGCTTTGAATACCCCTGCGCACAGGATCAACTGGAAGAAAACAAAATTACTCCACAAAAGCTTTTATAAGTCAGAGAGAGAGATTGTTCTTAGCAACAGAAGCCTTGAAACATACTCTGAATCTTAGGCAAATTTATACAGCCATATTTGTTAAGATTTGGGAGACAGTCATCTTAAGACATAACTAGTACCTGCTTTCTCTCTCTCTCTCTTTTTTTTTTTTTTTTTGTTAATATAGAGGGTGCCTAATTAGGACTGTAGTCTGTGTTGTTGCTACAATTTTTCAAACTAGTCCCATTATTACACCATGTTGTTGCAATCTCGTGTACTGTGACAAACTGTGTTTTGTGTTTTGAAGATGCTGGTTATAACACCAGCAAAATATCAGCAATAAGTCAAATAATTATTTTTTGCCTTTCTGTGTTCTGATATATTACCGTCAAAATTAGTCAACTGTTATCATCTAGTTTGGATGCTGCTGAAACATACCTGCCAACGTAGGTTGTTTCAAAAATTTTTCTTTAAGTGTTCAAAAATATGATAAATCCTTATTTCTTTTATCAACATGAACTTTTCTCAAATGGAGAAAAGTTCTTCTAGTCTTGAAGGTTTCATAGATTCATTTGAAAAAACTTTTTGACAAATCAGGCACATTAGTAATGTTTTGTTTGCAGGCGACTGAATAAGTCTGTATTTCAAATATTCAATTTTATATTGTCTGCATTTCTTCTTGGGTTCAGCCATGATATTACGTGTAAAAAAAAAGAAGTTAAATTTACAAATTTGCAAGAATGCAATTTCTCAAGTACCTGAACCAAAATATTTTACAAGAAAAGGTATAAAAATACTCACATGAAACCTGCTGTTTTATTGGAACAACAATAATTTGCTTTGTGTGTGTAATCCATATAAGTAAGGTACCGACTAGGTATCGAATATGCACTAAAATTTTTATGCACTACATCAAATTTCTAAATGCTTGTCACACAATTCAGAAACAATCTAAAACTGGATTTCATATGTCTCAAGTATTTATAGTATTATACAGTGAACAAGTCATAACGTGCACATATTCCTGCTGATGCCTACTGGACTTGTAAAATTCCGATCACTTGAAAGTGTGTGCCCACCAACACTTGTTAAGACCTGTCGTTGGACTTCAACGACAATCTACTGTGACTTGCATTTTGTATGTTTCCTTGGAAAATAAAGCAACCATTACAACCTTTACTTACGTTATACAACAGTTATATCATCAAAATCAAATTTTTGACGATAAATTTTTTCAGCAATATAAACCAAAGGGACCTCATTCAAGAGGAAGACCCAGGAGGAGATGGGCAGAAGACTTTTTAAATCCTTGTAAACGTTACAGGCAAACAATTGCCTAATACTGGAAGCCAAGAAGAAGAAGAATTTTTTTTTCAGCATCTAATTTTTGTCCTTTATGCTTTTACTGCCTCCCCTTACTTCAATTCAATGCCCCCATTTTGTTCATGAGGCCACTATACCCCTGGATTGTTCCAGCATCCCCTAAGGGGGGGGTGGTACTGTCCATTTTAGGAACCACCGATCTAGTATATGCAGTGTTGATACATAGTACTACTACTACATTGAATGGAAAGAGAAGTATCTGAGAAGGGACTTCTAGAGCTGTTGCTTAGTTCGAACAAAAATTTGGCAGCAATGACAGATGTGATACTAACACATATGCTTAAAGAATGTTCATCTGAACTGGTTAGGCTCTTGACTTGATGCATAGTTTGATTATTTGTTGTTGTTCCTGTTAAAACAAGAGCAGCAGCTGGCCATTATCCCTTTTCAGTACAGCTACACACACTCACACCTTAACCTGCTTCTCTTCTTCCTCATTTATTCTCTCTACTTCTGTCCTCTGGAACAACCATCCTTATAATGTGTTTCCAAACAACTTCAACCTCCAGCTCTTTAAGAAAAGTGTCAATAGATTTCTTCTTCTTTCTCAATCCTTATATGCCCCTCATACATGGCACTGAAGTACTATAGGTTCTTGTACCTCATATGTGGGATAAATACATATATTTAAAAAAAAAAAAAAAAAAAAAAGGCAATTTCACAGTACACCACAGGAAAGGATGTTGCATAAATTACAGGCTATAGATTGGAATATAAATATTGACTTGGATACTTGACATGTATCAGAACGTGGTACATGTTTTGGTGACCAGTTTTGAACTGTTGTTCAGTCTGTATTATTGATATTGGGGAGGACCTGACAGTAGATGTTCAGTTGTTTACTGCTTATGAAGAGATAGGCAGGGCAATATGGGATGTTGCTGATTGGTAGCACTTAAATAGGTTAGAACTCTAGGCAAATGATAATGGTTTGTCAAACCAATGTTAGTAACTTGCATTAAAGTACATAACTTTGGGGAAGTTATGCACTTGGTGTATGCAATCAGATTTCCATATTATATTTCTTGGAGTTATAGTGCATAAGCAGAAACGGCGCTAGGGGCTTTGGCGTCCACATGCAATTTCTATCTAAGCGCTCCCTGTAACGATCTGGGCGTGTGTGGTTCTTTTACGATAATAACAATTTAAATTATTTGAAATTTCTTAAATAAATTTTGACAGAACTGCCACACGTTGGTTCGCTAAATGTAATGAACTGGGGGTGTTGACTAGGCAGGATAATCATTAAAAATCCGAATATTCAAAAAATTCTCAAAAGTTAAAGCAAATTTTGATAAAGCCACTTCACTTTAATCGTTGAATGTAATGATACAGGGATTATAGCCTTCTCACCGACCAGAATCACTAACAAAATTAAAATGAATTTTAATTAAAGTTAAAATTTATTTGAACTAAAGTTTAAAAAATTCTTTCATTTTATAAGTTAGTAAATTCTTAGTAACTTGTAAAAAAGTTTTAATAATTTTTATAAGTGAACTATCTTTTAGGAAAATAAAAGAATCTCAAGATAGATGAGAAAATAAGAAAAGAATTCAGAAATAATTAGAACATTTAATATAAGTATTCAAAAAATAACATCTTTACAGAATAACAGAAAATAAATTAAATTGCATAAATATACTTGAAATTTTTTTAATTAAAATTTTAGGGTTTTTGATTTCATATTCACAAAATTAGAAATAATGGTCTTAACGTCTAATTCCCCACATATATCATTTTCAATAGCTATTAATGCCAAACTAACAAGCCTTTTTTGTGACATACTTGTTCTTAAGTAGGTTTTAATCAATTTCAACTTGGAAAAGGAACGTTCACCGCTCACTGCACTAACAGGTAAGGTTAACAGTATTCTTAAAGCTATTGAAAAGTTAGGGAAAGATAACTTATTGGACGCAATAAAATTAAGAATATCGAAAGGGTTTTGAATATTTAAATTATCCTTCCGAAAAATATCCCTGAAAGCACATAACTCGTCATATAGTTCTATTGCATTTACTTCTTTTATTGTCGCTGTCCTTCAAGAGAATCTAAATCGTCACAATGTTTTCGTAAATCTTTGTTATTAATTTGTAGTAATCTATACAAGAAATTGAAATTATCATATGTTTTTAGTTGTTCAAAACGTTCTATTAATGAACACATTGCAACGTCTAGAAGTGTATAAAACACATTCACTCTAAATTTATCTTCTGGCGATTGTGGTGTTTCGTCATGATGCTCCTAGTCAAATTGTCGTGTCTTCTTTCGTCGCCGAACTTCCGTACCAGTTTTAAATTCTTGTTCTCCATCCACCTCTTCGCTCAGTTCTTTTGCAGTTTTTAGAACTTCTTTAAAATTTGTATCTGATCGATACTCTTGCAAGAATATTTTTAAGTTTTCGATAGATTGTAAAGCAAGTGTAATGTTCATATTTTTGTCTTGAAGCATTTTATTCACAGGTTTATTCTGTTAAGTAAATCATGCCAAGTTATAAGAGAGCAAATAAATTTGTAGTCCTTTATTTTAGCATATAATGTTTGTGCTTCATGCTGAGTTCCTTTATTAAAATTTTCATTATTTAAAATTTCAAAAAGTGCATCATAAATTTCTCCTAACTGATATCTTAGAGAGCAGATTGCATTAATTTTACTTTCCCATCGCCTTTTTGATGACTGTTTCAATGTTAAATTTTTTACGAACTTTAAAAGGATTGTCCAATGTTTGTAAGAGAATGAAAAGAAATTGTGTATTTCTTGAATAATTGCAAGGAAACTAATTGTATCTGCATTCACTTTGGCTGCATTGTTAATGATTAAATTTAGAGTATGAGCAGCATGTAAAAGCTCGAGGATTTTTGTTCAAAAGGAAATTTTGAGCTCATATTTTTTTTCCCTTTCATATTTGCCGCATTGTCATACACTTGACCTCGCATGTCTTCAATGGGGATGTTCCATTTTTCCAGTTGTTCCATTATTGTTGCACATAAACCACGTCCTGTGGAATCTGATATATCTCCAAAACCTAAAACGTTTTTCCTGATCTTTGACAATTCCATTGTCACAGGAAACAAAGCGAATAATAATGGTCATTTGTTCTGTTTTACTTGCATCAGGTGTGCAGTCTAAAATTATGGAATAACATATAGATTTTCGAATTGATAATAAAATTGTATCCCTGATTGCGTTACTTAAAGTTTCCAATATTTCATTTTGTCTGTCTTTACTCGAATAGCGTTCTCTAATGTTTTGATGTAGGGCCTTTTCAACATGATTTTTCCATAATGGGATCAAACTTCGCAAACAGTTCGATTAATTTTAAAAAATTGCCGTTATTCCTTTCATATAATTTATCAAATGATCCGCAAAAAGCTAAATTTTGGCTACCAAGGAATTTTATAATTTCGGTCAAGCATTCTAAAACACTCGTCCAATGTTTCTTTTCCATTTCATACATGCTTTGAGTCTGGCAATCAATAGTAATTTTGATTATTAAATTTTTATAAAGTTCCTTCCATTTTAAGAAATTTTTCATGTGAGTTAAACTAGTCTCATGTCTATGCAAAGTTGTACTTACATTTCTCCAATCGTTATAACCTTCTACAAGACTACTTGATTCAGTAGGTGCAAAATGTTTGCAACAAAAGCAAAAAACAGAATTTAAAGTTTCGGAATAAATGAGCCATGTTCTGGGCACGAGCTCCCCATTTTCCATTTTTCTGTTATAATACGTGTCACAAAATTTACGACCATATGTATCTCTGGGATATATTATATTTTTCTTTTGAACAGTCCCCATTTCAATAAAACAACTCGGAATTTTTCATGAATATTTCTCCATTCACCTGGATCTTCTAAATTTACAGAGACAATTTACAGAAACTAACAATGTGTTAGTTTCGTGGTCAACTACAACTAAATCTTCTCCTGTTTTTCACTTAAATCATGCGTCTTGTTATCTTGTTCAATAGTTGCAATAGTACTTGCATGCAAACTGATTGATATACACGGTACTTCAACTCTGGTTTCTGATGTATCAAGTTGGTTACAATCTTCTTCATCTTCTTCTACAGCTTCTCCCACTTAAGTGGGGTCACTGTTTGTTATGAGTTTCCTCCACACCTTCCTGTCTTGGGCTGTCACCACATCCAAGTTCTTCATCTTCAAGTCCTCTTCTACCAGCTCCCTCCATCTCTTCTTTGGCCGCCCACGCTTCCGCCTTCCTTGCACATCCATCTGCATGACCCTTCCCACATGTTCGTCCTCCCTCCTCATCACATGACCAAACCATCTCAACCTTGCCTCCTGTATTTTCGCTCCTAAGTTCGTAACTTTCACTGTTCCCCTGACATAGTCATTTCTCAGATGATCCTTTCTGGTCACACTGCACATCCACCTAAGCATTCTCATCTCTGCTACTTCCATCCTGCTGATGTTATTTTTTCTCAGGGCCACAGTTTCTATAGCATATGTCATAGCTGGCCTCACTACTGTCCTATAAATTTTGCCTTCCAGATTGATCGGCACCCTCTTATCGCATAACACTCCAGCCATCTCCCTCCAGTTCCTCCAACCCGCTTGTATCCTGCATCCCACTTCTCAGCTCCTCCATCTTCTTCCACTGTTGAACCTAAGTATCTAAAGTCTCTCACCTTCCTGATGACATTTCCTTCCAGCTCCAGATCTGTCTCCTGGCCACCGCCCACTGCGCAACACATATACTCTGTCTTACTTCTGCTCAGTCTCATACCTCTCTCTTCCAGTACTTTTCTCCATCTTTCCAGTTTAGTTTCCGCTTCTTCTCTTGAATCTACACACAGCAAGATGTCATCTGCATACAACATTGTCCAAGGTGCATCTTCTCTCACCGTTACCACCTCCATCACAATATTAAACAGAAACAGACTTAATGCTGACCCTTGATGCAAGCCAACTGTTACTTGAAAACTTTCTGTCTGTCCCAAACAGGTCCGAACACTTGTCTTCACATTTCTGTACATTTCCCGCACCAACCTGACATATTTCTCCGGCACCTTCTTCTCCCTCAGACACCTCCAGACTTCTTGCCTTGGCACTCTATCGTATGCTTTCTCCAGATCAATAAATACCAGATGTAGCTCCCTTTGTTTCTCTCGATATTTTTCCATCATCTATCGTAACCCAAAGATAGCATCTGTTGTTGATCTACCAGGCATGAAGCCAAATTGTTCCTTTGCAATCTCCACCTCCTCCCTCAATCTACCATCAAGAACCCTTTCTAGGATCTTCATTGTGTGGGACATCAACTTTATTCCTCTGTAATTTTTACAGTCTTGTGCATCCCCTTTACCCTTGAAGATGGGAACAAGAGTACTCTCCCTCCATTCCTCGGGTATATTTTCCTGTTGGCAAACTTTCATGAACAGGTCCCACAGCAGGTCAATTCCCTCTTCCCCCAGTGCCTTCCATGCCTCCACTGGAATTCTGTCGGGGCCCACCGCTTTTCCATTCCTCATCCTCTTCGTGGCCTCCGTCACTTCCATTCTACTGATGTTCTGCACCATCCCCTCAAAAGGCTGCCCATCTCCTCTGTGAGTCCTTGCATTTTCCTCATTCAAAAGTCCCTGAAAGTATATTTTCCATCTGTTTCTTATGTCCACATCCCTCCATAATACTCTTCCTTCAGCATCTTTGATCTGCCTCACATGTAAGATGTCCTTAGCTGCTTTATTTCTACATTTCGCTAGTTGGTAAATTTTTCTCTGTCCTTCCTTTGTTTCTAATTGATCATACAGATCTTGATATGCCATGGCCTTTGCCTGTGCCACAACTCTCTTGGCTTCTTGCTTTCTCTCTTTGTACACCTCTCTGTCCTCTTCCACTCTTGACTCATCCCACTTCTGCTTTGCCTTCCTCTTAGCTGTCACTGCCACTTGTGCATCATTATTCCACCACCAACCCTCCTTCTGCTCTTTAATCTTTCCAGATGTCTCACCAAGCACCTCGATTGCACAGCTCAGGATTACTTTTGAATTATGTTTCCACCAATCTTGTACACTTTCCAGTCCATCCGAAATCCTCTCTAACACTCTCTCCCTAAAACGATTCCTCACACTCTCCTCTTTTAAGCGAAACCACTTAATTGTCTTCATCCCATGGCAACCAGAAGTTCTTATCTTCGATCTTATTTTAAAGTCTGTGCACAGCAGTCAGTGTTGTTGTGCTACTTGATCTGTTGGAATTACTTTACAATTTGTCACAACCTTAAGATGTTTTCTTCTAGTCAAAATGTAGTCAATTTGTGAGCTGTTGTTACCACTTCTAAATGTTATCAAATGTTCTTCCCTCTTGAAGAAAAATGAGTTCACAATTGTCAGATCAAACGCTACTGCAAAGTCCACAACCCTCTCTCCTTCCTGGTTCATCATTCCCACTCCGTGGTCACCAAGCACCCTTTCACAGTCACTATTCTGTCTTCCTATGTGCCCGTTCAAGTCTCCTCCGACAATCACCATCTCATTTTCTTCCAATTCCCTCATTTCTTCATCTAACACATTCCAGAACTCATATTTTTCCTCTGCTGTACAACCAACTTGCGGGGCATATACACATAATACGACCACCCGCTCTTCTCCAACACCCAATTTCATTCGCATGATCCTGTCGTTCCTTCTACCCACGTCCAGTACTTCACCCTTCATTCTGCCACACACCACAATTCCTACACCATTTCTTCCCTCGTTATTCGCTCCAGAGTAGAACAATTTATATCCATCTCCCAATTCCTTTGCCTTTCCACCTTGTCTCCTGCACACATAAAATGTCCAACTTCCTCTTCCTCATCATGTCTGCCACCTCTCTTCCCCTTCCAGTCATGCTTCCAACATTCAGTGTTCCCACTCGCAACATCCTCTCCACCTGCTGGGCTCGCTTCTTTAACCTCACCCGCCCTTGATGCGTTAGCCCTCGTCCACTTCTCACAGCTGTAGGGCGATGTGGCTGCGCGTCGCTTTAGGGGTACGCCCTAGCCCTTATATCATTTTCTCTTCGACTCATAATCATAGTTTGAGTTGGCACTGAAGTTTTCCAACCGGATGCCCTTCCTGACATCAACCCTCGTATTTGTCTGGGCTTGGGACCTGCACCTATTGAGGCTAGCTTGCCTCCTTCGGTGGCTGCATAAGACGAAATGACTTAGCAAGATAGGAAAGACTCACCCCTAGCCCTCGAATACTCTAATAACATCAGGGGGAAGGAGCAAGGAGAGGAGAAAGAAGCAAAGAAAGAAGAGGAGGGACCAGTCTACAGAATAATATAACAGATATATATTACATGAAGTAAGGCATGGTCCAGCATCAGGTACCTCGGGTTTGCCATGCCCGTACTCACTAAAGTGAGCCCTTGCGGATTGTAACCCTTGGTTACAATCTGCATCAGAATATTTTAATATGTTAACAAATTTATTAAGAGCCCCAGTTTCTTTCTTAATAACTGCTTCTTTCGCAGCATGACGTTTACGATTTTGTGCACCGGATAACTTTTTTTAAAATTTTTGATTCCATTTCTATTTTATACCCACAAGAAATTATTACACAACACGATACAGAGACGAAATAATAGTCTGCATTGCGCTGCTGTCAGTAGCCTACTGAGATGCGTACCATATGACTGGCTAACTAGCAACAAATCTTTTGTACGAAAATTCGTTTCTGCACATAAAAAAAGTTCCCCGTTTCACTTTAGATAGACTCCAGTAGACACAACATTCTGCAGGCAGGCATTTATCTTGCTCTCGCTGCAAAATTGTAAATAGCTGGCTGATCAAAGAGGCAGCAATATAAAATTTTTAAAAATTTTTATTCGGTGTATCCGGCCTTATTTATTTTAATATTGATCATTCTAAGAATTTTTTGTTTATACGCTGCCCTGGTGGTGGCGGTGGCGCCCCCCTTCATAGCGCCGCCCGCATGCCCGCTTCTGCCGGCTCTGTGCATAAGTTCAAAGGTCACATAATGAAGATTCCAAATACAATTTAGTGAATAATCATGATTATGAAATGAACATTGACATTTGAGGATAAGGTCTTTTCAAGGCTTTGGTAAGACTTCACCTGGATCAAGCACGGATTTCATCTCCCAGGTTCTTAGAGGATGAAGCTGTGGAATGCAAAGATGATATTGGAATTTTAGAATGTGGACTGCAGATGCTGTTAACAGCAGGAGGAGTTATATATATATATATATATATATATATATATATATATCTTCTGAAAGGGTATTATTGGATATTGGTTGATGAAATTTTTTTTGTTATATGGAAGGTGTAGGAAGACCAAGGGACATCCATGGAATTTGAGTGTGTGTGTGTGGGGGGGGGGGTTAAAAATGATGAAAATTGTATTTTTTTTTCTCAGAGCAGTGAACGAGTGGAACAACTTACCTGTAGAAGTGGTGAGTGTATCTAGCATGAATGAGTTTAAGAGAATAATATGATAACTGGTGCAGGTGATATGGTCTTCCTTGATGAGTTTTTGACTCTATTAAGGTCCTTGTAAATAATAATATCCTCCATCAATTGCCCTCACACCTCCTTTCCAAAAAATTGGTGTTAAAGAATTTATCAATAGGATCAAAGTATCTGCTGTTACATAACTATTACTTTATTTTGAACGTTTAATAGCTTATCACAACAGTTTAAAAAAGTAAGAAAGTACTGAAATGCTCTTCTTTCATGAATATTTCCCCAAAATTACAATGCACAGTTGTTTGTGGGGTAATAGATTTTTTTTTTTTTTTCCTGAATGCCCTTCCATTTCTGGAATCTGAATTAACAAGAAACAAAAAAAGCAATACTAGAAAAGAGCCATAAAACATTTCATCTGGATTTCAAATAAAAGTTGATATTTATTATGAGACTCAGAAGAAGTTTCATAAATTGAAATTGGTAACTTATGATTTTAGCAACCATGGTTTCAATTATTGCTCAGTATTAGATTATTAGCTCACTTCCAATATATAAATTTTAAACACATGTTACTTTGTTAGCTCAGTTTCTTTTACTTGGCTTCTGAGGAAAAACAGTGTTGCAGTCAAAGGCTATTTAGTAATTCTTTACTGTTCATAGTTTTAAAAAATTTTTGTCATGAATATTATATATTGTATTTTTCATTATTTCCTTAAAATGGTATTGATATCTCAGGATATGTACTATGTATTAATCCATGGGGATTAATAAGATATTCCATATTGCATTTTAGTTGCATTATCTTTTTGCTTTTAAGAGTTAGATATTTTTATTGTTATATACACCTGTTTTTGTGTTAATATTTTTAATAAATCAAATGCATTATTTATTTAGTTGTTACTACACATATTCCCACCCCCATTTCTATTTGCCCTCATGATTTGTTTTCCGTGTTAAGCTATTTATAAGGGTCTATTTTTATCTAGACACTCACTGCCAAGTCTTGCTACTTTTACTTCTAGGCTACTTCCTTTTCACTGATTTCTGTTTAGTGTCCCCCTGCTACACAATTTATTTTGCTGCCAAGTTTACAACTTGAAATTTAATGAGACCCACCTACTTTCTGTACTAAGGTCAAACTTTTATCTGAATTTAAATAGTGCACTATGTTATTAATCAAAATCAACTAAAATTTCAGTAAATAAAATTTCAGAATTAAGTTAAATAATTATTTTGTATGCAGAGAAGGATTTCATTAAATAATGCCACAGGTAAGATGTGTTTTGGAGTATATTTTATTTTTGAATCATACAACACTATTTCCTTTTAAGGAAAGTGACCAAAATGACATGTCGGGGTTAAGAATTTCTTACATTTTTCATCGCAAATTTATGCACTTTGAAATATGATTTGTGTACACACACACACACACACACACACATACACACACACATGTGTGTATATTAAATTAGAAAATCTTTTGAAATCATGATTTAAAACTTGTATTCATTTTTAATGATAAAACGATTACTATTTATTTTAGTGTACGTATGTCACCTAGTAAAATTAGTTAATAATCCAATAATTTGCGCAGTTTCAAATTAAGTAATACTTATATGCAGTTGAGCAAATCACATTTGTAATTTGATAGTTGTAATCTATTTCTTTGGATTGCATCTTAAAAATAGATAAACCATAGAATAAAATAGAACTTTAAATAGAAAGAAATATTTTTATTTTTTTATAATCATTAAAATCTGAAAGCAATTTAAATGACACTTCAGAAAATTACAAAATTGCAAACTAACTTTCACATTTTAAATTTTTATTAATTTTGCTAATTTCACTAATTACTTTCAGTATTTCAGGAGCATTTATACTTTGTGGCATTTTGTTTCATGGATATTTAAACTCCAGTAGACATCGCACTAAGACCTCACTTGAAATTATCGTGATGTCCTTTTCAGAAAAATATAAGTAAAACTTGCACTTTGTGCCATTGCCAATAGCAGTTGATAAACACAATTCCAAGGTAATATTTTTTAAAATGATTTTTTTTTTATTAACTCCACATGTGAGAGGTTGCAAAAACTAGGATTGCATGTACTGCTTTGCGTGGCGTTGCAGTATTATCTCTTTCTACTGCAAGACTTTTATTGTGCCATTATATATTAGTAATTTTTTTCATATATCCATGGAATAAATATTTCATATTTTTAGATTACAAAGGGAGGACATAGTTTTCTGTAAATTTTAAATTTATTATAGAATGTAGTTGAGTCAAAATAACTCCAGGGAGGATTGGTGTCACAAGATCATAGAACTTGTATTTCTCAGTTAGTATTGACTTTGCTCTTGGTTTGGAAGACCTGTGTTCATATCTTGTCTTGGATATATGAAACCTTTATATAGGGACTTTCAACTAAAGACGAGTAATATGGTCTCATACTGAGTTGGCAGGGTTTTTACTCCTAGAAATTCAGGCTCTACATATTTCAAAATAGCAAACTAGTCAGAACAACACATGCAATTAACAGATCATGCAGCAAACCAGCCAGAAGAATATATGTAGTTAACAAATGATCCACTTCATCTGTAATTCTATACGATCTGCCATAGAATCATGTTGTAATTAAATCACTTCTTGGTCCACTTAATGACTGTTTATGCTAAAAAAAATCATATGGGGCCACTATTTTACTATTAGAATTTTGTGTTCTTCTGTGTGTGTTACTATTCTTCCCCCCTCTCCCATACATGTAAATGGACATTTAAATCAATTCAAATCCTTCACAAATAAATAATTATGCAGTACATTAATAGTACCTCCATAGTATGGGTCATATTATGGAGGAAGGTTGTATTAATCCTGATGTCAAAATTGGATATGTTAATTTCAGCCCTTTACTTGAAGCACTTACATACTTCTGAATAAATCCAGTACAAGTCTGCAGGATTCTCTGATTAAACGGAATAGCTCTGGAATAAAAATCAGCAATAGAAAGACAAAGGCAATGAAAATAGACAGAATATTGAAACATCAGTACATTCTGAATGGAGAACTTATAGAACAAGTGAAATATTTCAGCTATTTAGGCACAATTTTTAATGAAGATGGTAAATTAAATATGGAAATAGACATTAGTAAAACTGGTATGGTAGGAAGCCAGCTGAATACATTTATTTGGAATAAGAAACAAATTAGTCAAAACACCTAAATTAGCTGTATACAAGACAGTGTTTAAACTAATTTTAACTTATGGATCTGAGAGCTGGGATAGAAATAAAACACTTAATCAAAGACTGGAGACCTCTGATATGAGAGTTCTGAGAAAGATTAGTGAAGTGAACAGATGGCATCAATCGCAGTATCGCATTAAAAATGATATTAGGAAAGAACTTCTAACTCAACTAGCTCAACTATTAGGAATAGGAATATTACAATTGCAAAAGTATTCTTGTAGGTCTAACCCTAGAAATCAAATACTCAAGTCTGTATAGATGATTTACAATCTGGTTGGCAAGAGAATCTGTATACTACTTTGGTGTATCCAAATATTTCTTTGTATGTATGACTTTTTGTGAGCTTCAGGAGTGTAGCCAGTTTGCAACTAGTAGTAAAACTGATTTTTAGCCCTTATGTTTAAAAATCCATGGATGCCTTCAAATAACTTGGCTCCATGATCGACGAGTGTGAAGTGGACATGATATTTCAAATAGGACAGGCATGAGTGGCTATTAGAACCATGAATGGTATTTTATTGGAGTCATAAGGTAAACTAAGGAAAACTAAGATTCTGTATTGTGATATAGAGAGTATACCTATGGATGTGAGTGTTGAATGCTCATTAAAAGCTGGAGAAGACAAGTAAAATTTGTGGAAATTGGATTATTTCTGACAAAGTATGAGAGCTACCCATATGGATTGTCTGACAAATACATATATTTGAACAGAGATGAAAGTTGAACAGCCTGTTACGGAAAGGATAGAGGCATGTGCTTTGAAATGGTATGGACACTTTTAGAGAATGACAAAGAAGATCAAGGGCTACATGGAAATCATAGTAAGAATGATAGAGAAAAGAGGCTTATGGGTTGTGAACACTGGAGGAATCGTACAGAGTGACAGGCAGCTGTTGACAAGTGGAGAAGCCTGAAAGAAGTTTAAAAGATAGTTAAAAGCTGTATATATATATTCTGAATATAGGGTAATTTATCTTTTTTCATGAAGGAAAACTTTCTTTAATGGGTGGAGTGGTGAACTGAATTCTGGCTCTTTGTGTAATTTATCATTTGCATTGGGTATTCCCAGTTTTTTTAATGTGGATGACTGAATGACTGATGTTTTAATGGAGTGTGGATGATAAGAGTTGAAGCATAGGTAGTTTCTGATGTGTGTAGGGTTATGGAATATTTTGTTTCTGCTCGTATTATGGTCGTTAGATCTGATTAAAGTTAAAGTAAATTAAGGAAGTTTATAAATTTGTTACATTTATATTCTTCTCTTCGAGGATTAGGCATTTGCATGTTCCGGCTTCACTGGTCTTTCCATCTTGCAGCTGGTCTTCCCCCCCCCCCCCCACTCTCTCTCTCTCTCTCTCTCTTTCCCTTTGTCTATATCTATCCACCTCTTTTGGTAGCCGATATCTTTTCATCCTAAATTTGTTCTTTCCCATTTTTTCTATATTCTTTGATCTTTTTATTTACGTCGTAAATATCTAGTTCTTTTTTGATGTCTTCATTTTTTACATGGTCCAATTTTGTGCATCTTTTAATTGCTCTTAAAAATTTCATCTGTACAGCTTGTATTTCACTTTCATCTTTTTTTTTTTTTCAGTCCATGTTTTGAGACCATATAATAGAGTGGGAGTGGCCATTACTTTGTAAAATTTTAGTTGAGTCTCTCATCTTTTTTTATTCAATGTCCTTTTAATTGTTCCATAGAATTTTTGAAATTTCTTTATTTTTTCATCTATATCCTTATCTATTAGGTATGCTATTATGCAGCCTAAATAATTAAACTGTCATCTGTTCTGTTATTTTATTTTCTATAACTATTTTTGATCTAATATGATCTTGACCTTTAAATGCCAAGACTTTTGTTTTCTTTTGTGAATTTTTAAATTGTATTGTTGGCTTTTTGTTTAATCAGTTTATGACCTTCATAAGTTGATTTTTGAAGGTCATCTTCATTGTCTTGTAATATAATCTGATCATCTGCATACAGCATTGTATTGATAACAATTCTTCTGGTTAACTGGATACCTTGCTTTATTGTTGTTTTCCATATTTTAATAATCTGATCAACACACACACATATATATATATATATATATATATTGAAGAATAGAGTTGGAGATTAGCTACCATCCCTGTCTGACACCCTAATTTATTTCAATCTCTTTTGCTAATTTATTACCTATCTATAACTATTTTTGTGTCTTTCTATAAACTTTGTATCGCTTGTATCAAATGTAATTGATATCCTTGTTTTTTCATTATTCCATAGTTTTTCTCTGTGTATTTTATCAAAAGCTTTCTCATAATCTATAAGGGCCACATGAGTCTCTAAATTAAATTTAGACTCATATAGCCTAATCTCATTCATAGAGACTCATACTATTCTCCTCTTTTTTTCAATAATTTGTTTTAACACATCAATATTGTTGATGTGTTAAAACAAATGTGTTGAAAGAAAGAGAGGAGATTGGTCAGTCAGGTCAAAGATGGGGATTTTTCTGTGTGGAAGGCAAAAGAGAGAGAGAGAGAGAGAGAGAGAGAGAATAATTGTGGAAGGGTAACACTAATGGATAGCATTGATAAAGTGACCATAGTAAAGGATACAGTGGAATTATTTCATGAACACTAGTATTGTGTATCATGCTAGTGTAAATGATGCTGTGCAACATGCAGAAAGAACACAAATATCAGAGCTGAAAGAATCAGAGGTATATCAAGTGTGTTGTGTGGGTTAGATGTTAATAAGACCATGGGATTGGATGACACATCACCACATATTTTTAAGGAACATGCCAAATAATTAAACATGTCCTTGGCCTACTTATTTAATAAGTCTTGTAGCAGGAAAGGTTCCTAAGGAGTGGAAAGAAGGCAAAATAGTACTACTTCGCAAGCATGATTCTAGGACAGTTTCTGATTAGACTAGACTAATGTATTGGAGAAATTGGTTAGGAATAGAATATAGGATTGGGTTGATGGATATAGGATTCTCTATGATAGTCTGCATGAGTTTGCAAAGGGCAGGTTTTGTTTTAGCAGTTTGCTTTCATTTTATGATAAAGTGATGAATGTGTTGGATGCCACAATGACATTTGAGATTACCACATGACAGATTGGTGTATAAAAGCTGCAGAAGAAAGGATTAGATAACAGATTGGTTAGATGGATTGAAGATTTGCTTTCTGAACAATACCAGTATCTTGTGTATGATGAAAGCGGTCTCTCATAAAAGGAAAGAGACCATTTGCATGCCTCAGGGGTTCTGTTCTTGGACCCCCTACTGTTTAATGTATTTGTTAATGATATTTCATGTCGATTGAATAAGGATCTTGTAATGTTTGCTGACAGTGCAAAATTAGGTAAAATTATCAGCAGAATTGTTAATGTTGATTCTTTAGAGGAAGATTTGAATAGACTTATAGCTTTGACACATAAATGAGGATATAGTTTTAATATTAATAAATGCGAGGTGTTTCACTTTGGGATGCAGAGATATAAGGTTGCATATTGTATTGGTGCTGTGTGCTTCAGGAGGTGAATGAGATTTGGGATCTTGGGATGATGGTAGACAGTGGACTAAAGTTCCAAGGGTGTTTCACAAGTGTTCTGAAAATTACACATTGTATCGCTGCTGTCATACGTATCCCTACATTGACATGAAGGAATAAAGAGGTGTTGGTGTCTTTGATAAATTTGATCAGTCAGACCACACATGGACTATTGTGCTCAAATTTAGTCACCTAGTTTTCATTGTGATGAGGAAACACTAGAGAGGATGATCCAGATATGACCAAAGTGACGTACATAAGTGGAATGTCAGTTATGCAGAGCAGTTGAGGAAATATAGATAGCAGAGTTTGGTGGATAGGAGGAAGAGAGAGGTGATATAATAGTTGAGGGATTTTACCATATTAGTACAGAATTATAAAAAAAAAAAAAAAAAAAAAACAGAGGGAAGGGTAAGATGAGAAGCCATCCCTGGAATTTGTGTAAGGATGTGGAGAAAGGGTGTGAGAAGATTTTTTACATGAAGGGTGGTTGGTGAGTGGACATTCACACTCCCCATGCTCATAACATGTTGCCAGAATGTGTTGTGAGCACGAGGAGTGTAAATGATTTCAAAGTTCAATATGATAGATATGTTGCTAGTTAAGTTGGCTTCTTACAAGCGTGCTTACTAACTCCATGGAGGTTACTATAATAATAATAATAATACAGTAATCCACCATTTATCCAACCTTTCAGTTATCAGAATGGTAAGTTTGGATAATTAAAGTACTATTACATGATGCTCTGCAGAAAAGTCAGTTGATATGCAAGGCTGAGTTAATTGAAGGGTTGTTGTTTTGAAGGTCAGATAAATGGTAGATTACTGTATGATTACTGTGTCAGATAAATGGTAGATTAATCAGCTATGAAACACTCGATCCCTTTCTGAGAATAGGGGGAGTGTTTCATAGCTGATTCTGAAGATAGTCTATCAGACCTATAGCAACTTCCATGCAGCACAGATGTCTTATCTAATTCTGTGTGAAGGAGTATTCAAGGCTTGGTCTGCTAGTCTTGACTTGTTAGCTATATAGATTGTAATTTGTAGTTTTTATGTTCTTGTAGGTGGATGTTAAAAGACCAAAGTAGGCTAAGTTGCAAGCACAAAGAACCTTATACACTTCAGGATGCGTGTAAGGGAATGAATTATCTTCAGAGAATGGATGAGGTTGCTACTCAATGTGTGGTTGGTTTTGAAGGTGGCAGTATTTATTAAAAAATACTAGCTATCTTTTAAGATGTACCTCAGATATGATATAGGGGGATATGAATACAGTGGTATCTCGCTAATCCGAACTAATAAAAACCGTGCCCGTTCGGATTAGCGAAAAGTTCGGATTAACGAATTTTCCCCCAAGAGACAACAATAACTAGCGTTTAAGACAAAAATAATCAGATTCTAATGGTACATCAATTTAATTCTGTAAATAAATGAAGTAACTGATAGAAAAAAGCTACTGTACTGTAATGTAAAAAATAAAAATTAATACAACACACAAGTTTATTTTAGTAAAACATTTAGTTTGTATGTATCTGTATTGTTGAGGATTCTGATTTAATAAAATTGCATAGTTCAGTACATAAATTAATTTGCATAAAAATATCACTTTCTGGTACACAACACAAAAAAAAGTTTCACAAAATAACACAAAAAAAGTTTTTTGATTTCTTTGTAAAAAGTCGCTCATTTTCTTTGGCTTCTTGGAAGCTAAACTTTTTCGAATGCTTCTTCTCAGAGCTGCATTAGCAATAAAATTTTGTGGAATGGCGTATCATTCTGCTTAGCCCATTCTACACGCATATTAAAACTGTCAGTTGCCCTTCACGTTTTACATTTTTTTCTTCAAGTTCTTTTTCCTCATCTAATTCATTCTGTAACGTGATATTTATAATTTCAGCATCTGATTTCATTTCGATTTCACTTTCGGTTCTACCTTTAATCCATTCCATAATATCTGTTTCAGAAATTTCAATATCTGGATTTATATTTTTAACCAAATTATGCACATTTTGAATTTCCTCTTTATGTGTATCACTGTAGTTATGCTCTACTGTAATAATAATAAAATAAATAATAATAGTTCAAATAGTAATTATTAAAAAAAATAGTACACAAAATAATAATACGTCATAAATAAAAAAATATTTCTTTCAATCCGCAGTTCAGATTACTGGAGGGTTCAGACTAAAGAGGTTCGGATTAGCGAGATACCACTATAGTTTCATTTAGATTTTGTGTATCTGGTGTGGGAAGAATGGGGTGCATGCCATATTTTATCTGTTCTATAGGAGTTTAGCCATTGGCTAAAATTTTTTTACAAAAGGTAGAGTTCTGTGGTAAATGCAGTGTCATTGGAACAAATGGCACTGATTACGTTCTGAGGGTGCCACACTGTTGGAATGGATGTTGGTGTGACTGCTTATGTAAGTGCTGTCCAGTGTATGTAGTTTTCCTATAAACAAAAGTGGGATGAACCATTTGGCAATCAGTCATGTGACAAGTATGTCTGGGAAGGGAAGATAGTTGTGTGTTCTTTAATGAAATGTATTGATGTATTTTTGGATGGTGGCTGTTTAAGTGTGTTAAGGATGTATCTAATGTGTCTAAGCATGAAATCAAATAGTAAATACATCATCATTTACATTGGGGGTGGGGCGGGAACTCATTGCATTCCCATTGAGCTGTTTGTATAACCTTAGTGTATGGTAAATTTAAATAATTTAAATATGTTGAAGAGTGGCTGAGAGAACCAGGTACTAATGCCAGTTCATAAGACCAGAGAAATGACCTTAAAAAAAAAGCTGGTTGGACTTGATCCACTTGACTTATCAAAGTATAACTAATGGAGAGAATATGGTAGAGAAGGAAGTAATTTTGCAACTCTAAACTCTTTAATTTTCAAAAATAAACAAATGAGCAAAAAAAATCTGTGTAGTTTTTGCAGTAGCCCATGTTGAATTGCTACTTATTTCATAGTAATTTCCATTTATGCTGGTGTCTGTTATTAATAACAAAAAAAGTAGAAAAAAATAATAGAAATAAGATTCAGAAATAAAAAAAAAAGCTTCCTTGTTTTCTTTTGGTTATGGTTATATATTTTAGTTTATTATGACTGCTCCCTCTCCTACATTCTGAAGATCCCTAAGTCTGTGTTCTTTATTTCTGTTAAAACTTTGTTCATAGTAGAGTAAACCCTCAATTCTCTGACTGCTGCAGGAGTCAGTTTGCTAGTCATATATAATGAAAGAATTGGTTAACTGGAAGGTACAATATAGCATTATGTTTACAGTTATATATACCTATTTGAGGATTGGATAATTTGAAGGATGCTCCGGGAATAAGGATTGACTGACCTATTCTGTGGGATTTCTGGTTTCAAATCATAACAGGCCATTAGGCCTGATACGTTAAGGAAGAAAAAGAGAAGATAGTCAATTATAGATCTTGTTGCCTTACCATTCCAATTTATATTTATTTATTAATTTTTATGGCTATTTTGCCTTTTTTTTTCTTTAGGAGTACCCCTTGTATAATGTCATTGGCTTTTTACTCAATTTATTTAAAGCATTATTGATATTTTAGAGACATAGATAAACGAATAATATATGGAAAGAATAATTTTGGACCTTTACAGGATGTTTGAGGTTGTCTTCTTTTGGAGCAGCATCAGGCATATAACAATAAACATTTATATAATACTGCAAAAGTATGACCAAAAGGAAGGGGGTGGTGGAAAAGTCGAGATAGAAAAAAGCGGGAGTTAGAATTGTGGATAAAACAAAGGTATGCGAATTAAAAACTGAGATTCCAAGAATGGAGTATAAATTCTTTGAGGGGGGGGGAGGGGAGGAAGAAAGATAGAATATTTTTAGGAGAAAGGAGAAGAATAGAATATGGTGAATCAAATCAGGATTAGACTGAGTGTCATCTTCGGAGCTTGTGGGAAAAGTGGAGGCTATGTTATGTCGACTTAGTGCTTTTGTCTTGGGTTTATCTGTGTTGTTTTCCATTGGTCAGAATCTTGACCTAATTTTCATGTTGTGGAGCTTCAAACTCTCAGAGATTATGGACAATGTTTATGGAGTTTGTCACATTTTATGGCTATTGTGTGTGTGATATTCAGTCATTGTTTCTTCCTTTTGGTCATAATTTCGCAGTGTTATATAAATATTTACTATTATACTTCTGATGCTGTTCCAAAAGAAGCAACCTCGAACATCCTAAAGTAGTTTTATCCAAAATTGTTCTTTCCATATATTTTTTGTTTATCCTTGTCTAAAATATCATTAATGCCTTAAATAAATTGAGTAAAAAGACAATGACAACGTAAGTGGTACTCCTTAAAGAAAAATAAGCAAAATAGCCATAAAAAGTAATATCAATTTAGGAGTAGCATGGAAAATTTTCCAGAAATAATATATTTTTCCAAAAAAAAAAGTATTTTAAAATTATTGAAAATACAGAAGTCTGATAGCTCTTGACCATTGTCATTTATGCAATTTTCTTGTTACTGCTACTGCTGGCATACCTCATAAAACTGTTCGAAATCCTTGTTTCCTCTTTCTTCAGGGGCATAGACTCGTATGATATTAAAGTGGCTTCTATTTGTTTTTAATTTGACTATGATAATTTGATCATTTATAAACTTGTTTCCATTTATTATCACTTAAAATGGCCACTCCTCGAATCTCTGGTATGTTCTACTCCACTATATAGCATACATCATATAACCATCTATATCTTTTGTTCCCTTTAACTTCTTTTTTTGTTTGTTATCACAGCTATATTAATATTTTTGGTTGCTAGTTGTATTGCTAATTTCAATTCCTTTGTTATACTTCTTACATTCATCTGGCTACTTTTAGAATGTCTGAGATTCCTGATCTTTTATCTTTATCCTTTCCTGGTCATTGTTTTCATCCAATGAATTTTCCACTTGAAGTGTGTAAGTTATATATATATATAGAGAGATTTTTACTTGTAGGGTGACCAGCCTTACACAAAACTCACAGCTTGGAAGACCAGGGTATCTATCTCTCTTCCTTAGTCTGGCACCTACTTCTTGACTATCAGTAGCTTAGCTACTGCTGGCATAGCTCTTGAGGTCACTGATGAATGCATGCTTCCTTACCATGTCATGGTGGAGATACCATTATGCACGTCATATATTTCTTTTTATTAATGTATGTTAGTGTTATTTAACTGTTCTTGTTTTGATATATGAAAATGTGAAGATGAAATTTACTTACTGTGGAAATTAAAATTGATTTTTAAGAATAGGAAAGAATTATCATAGCATTATACATATATCCGGGATCAAATTTTTGTTTTCCTAAATTTCAGTACAAACATTTAATATTATGCTACTTGCAGCTGATAGAACAGTATTGCATCCAACAGACAAATATAAAGTGATGTGCGCGTGCATGTTAATGCATATCAGGGGTGAATATTCTGTTGTTAAAATTTTTGTCATGGAAATTTTCAGTGTGTTGCATTATAGCTTATTTTCCTGTGAAATATTTATTTTATTTTATTTTTTTATTACATAGTCTGGTAACATATGGCCATCTGTAATCGAGGCTTGAAAAAAATCGTTCTGTTTTAGAATATTATTCTGTATCCTATTCATATAATTTATTTCATAAATATTACACATAATTGATAACATGAATTTCCTGATGATATGTACCCTCATGAGGAGGGAGGGATGTATAGAATACATTGATGCATTTATTATTAAGTTTACACTATTATCTATCCTATTACCTATCCTACTCCAAAACAATATCTATCACTTGCCAGCACTTCAGTCATATGTTATATTTCTGTCTTCTGAGGTACTGCTGACTGAATCACTTCACCTCTGTCTTGGTCTTTTTTTTTTACCTGTCATTTTGGCATTGCAGTAGTAACTCTACTTAAAACTAAGAAAAATAATATTGGATGTTTTGACCTCTATATCAAGGTCATCATCAGGAATACATATATATGAACTAAAACATAAGCTACATCACACTACACATAAGTAAGCTATAGTATAACTGCTTTGTCAAAAAACACTAGCCTGGCATCCAATGAGAAAAAGAAAGAGGAAAGGAGTAAACTTTTAAATTAAAAAAATGAATACAAAAGAAAATGAAAACAGCTGAAGAATGAATACGAAATTATTAGCCAAACTTTTATGAAGGATGGCTATAACAAAAAAAAAAAAAGTTAAAGATGATCTTTCACGGTAATTCTACTAAAGATAAAAAATATTACAAAAATGCCATAGCCACCATACCATTCTTCAGGGGAATATCTGAGGAAATAGAACACTGCATAAATACAATATTAAGGTAACATTCAAACTCCCACAAAATTAAAAAGTATATTTATCTTATTCAAAGATCCCCTTCTTTACCTTGCCCACCCTGGGATTTTGTAAATTCCAAAATCGGGTTAACCTGCAACTTACCCTACATAGGGAAAACAGGATGCACAATTCCAACGAGAAAAGATGAACACAAATGGCACATTAAATTTCTTCATTATAAAACAGGACTTTCTGATCATGCATTCCAAACATGTCACACAATTAACTAGACAGGCACCAGGTCTGTGCACTGCACCAGAACATGGTTTGAAAAAAAATTCAAAAAATCTTGTGAGATGCTGATTTATCAATCCAATCTCAATATGAATGATGGATTAACAATTCCAAGAGTCTGGAAGCCCATTTGCAATCAATATAGCATTCAGATATGGAACATTCAGAAAAGAGATGTCAGAACTCCACCACACAAAAACTGGATCAGAAGATATAGACTAAAGACAACAGGGCTAGGATAGCAATTAATGTAGTTCAACTTTCAGTTTTTTTATCTTTTTTTAATCATTTTTATTTTACTTTATTGTACTTTTTGATTATAATTTTTTCTTTTGTATTATGGTTTTTTAATTCAATTTTATCATTTTTTTCCTTTTAAATTTTATCCTCCCTCACTCTCCCACTTTATTTCCCTTACCAGAGATAAGGTTATGGTTAATGTAAAAGGTTAACAAAACAGATATATTGTAAGCTACATCACATGCACATAAGCTATATTTTAGTTTATATATGTATATAGAGGATGAAACATGCAGTGTTATTTTCCTTAGTTGTAAGTAAAGTAATTGCTATAATACTTGTTTTTGTCTTCACAAATCCTAGACAGTGGAAACAACTGTTTTGTTAATGTTTCCTCTCCTATTTAGGTGACCATGATACCACCTTATATGAGCTCTGTTCACACATTCCTGAAGGCTAACAGTGTCAAGTTTCTTCCTAATATTTTCATTTTTAATGGGATTCTGCCTTTGATGCCATTTATTCACTTCTCTAATTCTCAGAATTATTATATCTGGTCTCTGATCTTTTGACCATCTGCTTATTTCTATCCCACCTATCAGATCCATAAATTAAAAATTGGTTTGAACACTTTTTTAGTGTTTGTTTTCTTCCTTATTCCATATTATTCAACTAGTTTCTTACCATAAGCTTTGCTTACGGTATTGTCTGTTTCCATATTTAATTGCCTTCTTCACTAACAATTGTGCCAAAATAGTTAAATATTTTACTTGTTTTATTGGTTCACCCTTGAGAATGTAGTTGTCTATATTCCTTCCTATTTTCATAATTTTGATCTGTTTATTGCTGCTTTTCATTCCAAATTTGTCAGTTGTTTTCATTCCAAATGTATTCAGTTTAGTGAGAGAATGAATCATGCAGACTTGCACTGGATGTATTTAGAAATACATCACCTGCATAAAGCTGAGAGCTAAGTTTAATATCTTCAATTTTAATATCATCTTTAATGGCACTTTCTTTCATAATGCAATCCAAGTAGATGATGAGTGGAGATTACACCTGATTTTACATCAAACCGACTTCTTATATTTCCTTTAATTCTAACTGCTGACTTCGAACTTAAGTTATGTATTACTCTGCATAATGTCACATTTATCCCATCTAATAGTTAGTGTTTTGAAAGCTTTTCTCTTGGCACCTTTTATGCTTTTTCCAGACCTGTGCAACTACACATCCTTATGTTACCATGATTTCTCAACTGCAAAGTGAAAATTTGACCTCTGTTTGGCCAGATTTTCACTTTACAGCTTAGTCTTTTCCTAGCTTGGTTGTCAGTAAATTAAAAAAAAAAAATGTAATAATAATTACTTATATTATTTTTAAAGATGGTGTATCCTGTTTATTAAAGATCTGCCTCTCCTATTCTTATGTCTTTGATTGCATTGACTTATTTTCTGGATTATACAAAAACCTGTTGATACTCTTGTGCAAAGATCATTCTCATTGGAACTACTAACACTAGTAACTTATTGGACTTACTAGTGTTAGCTGTTGTTTAGTTATTCCATCGACTTTTTAGGAAGTTGCCAGAAATAATCATAATGAAAAAGTAAAAAATGTTTCTTTGAAAATATTTTATTTTTTTTAAATTCAGACTTCTTCATGCTTGATCAGGATATACATTTTTCAAAATCTGAACTAATCATTTCAGGAATAAATGATGAAAAGCTACAAGACTACATTTGTGATTAATTTTAATCTGGTATCATTTTTACAAGATTTGTCTGTTTGTCTATTTCGGCAATTTCTGTAGTCAGTTACAGCATAATACCTTGAGCAATAATTTAAATAGGTTGACATGCTTCTAACCAAACAGTGTGTAACACATTAATTTTTTTTTTGGTTCCTGACAAAACCATGACTCAATTAGAATGATAGGCGGTTTTGTATGTGGTGGGGGATGAGTTGCATTTACTTAAAGAGGAGATTTCAATTTTGCTTCCCCATGGCATTTATTTATTATAGGCCTTGTTGCCTCTTATGTGTGGGAGTAATATAAAATAAATCATTAGTTTGGGCTAATTTGTTTATACCACTGTTTTTTAGATGTTCTGTATGAAAGTAAAATTTCGTTATGTTATCAGTAGAAGTTGAATTTTAAAAGAGGACAGTTAATAAATAATATAGTACATATTGCTGCATTTTATATAATGTATAAATGTGTGAAACTATATATAATGTACTGTAGGACTTAGGAGAGCAAAATTTATCAATTTTAAATCTTGAATAAATTACATATTAAAGACAAATTACTGTGTTGAATTCTGTGTATATGGATGTATTAGACTGGGAAAATAACTGCGTCAACTTTGGGTATGGTTTTATAACTAGTGGTGTGCTAGTAAATTTTTAAAAAGAACAACTATATTTAAGTTTCACTGATTTGCATGGGTTGCTTCCTCTTAGGGTAATGACTCTGCTTCCTCTTAATTTTGCGTGGGTTGCTTCCTCTTAGGGTAATGACATAGGTTCATGATGATTCTAGAAACAAAATCCTAAACAGGCTGCCCCATAGGGAAAGGTGCAGTGGAAAGGATGCACATGTATACAAGCTTATTGCTCAAATGCCACTAGCCATTGTGGACTGAAGTGCATGCTGTTCTATAGTTTATAGCTGATGTCAGTTTAAGAAGTGACTTGCAGATTTCTTGAAAATTTAACAACTTGCTTGTACGAGCTAGCTCCGGCATACCACTGGTTATAATGAAAAACATTGTTGCCTGTGAAATGTTGTTATACTGAAGAAGTTATATTGTTCTTCATTTGAAATATATTTTTTAAATTAACAAGCTATTTCATATTTTATTAGATTAATTTTTAATTAATCTAATATGAATTGAATTGCTTTGCTGATTACATTGCATCCTTCAATTGAAAAAGACCTAAGTTCAATTCTTGTCGTAAAGGGGAGAATCTTAATGTGGCTTTTTTTTTTTTTTTCAATTGAAGGTGAGTTAGCCAATCTAATATGGAGATAGCAAGGTTTTTTCCCTCCTGGAAACTCTGGGTTTTCATTCCACATACAGACAAATCGGCCTTCAGACGTGTAATTTACAGACAAAAAATTACTAGTGGTGGTGGTGGTGGGCAGTAGATGCCATTGGTGTAGATCAGGGGTCGGGAACCTTTTTGAACCAAAGAGCCATTCCACCAAAAAAATTAATTAAAACAAAATTTTGGGAGCCGCAACTTCAATTCGATTTTTCCTGGTGACTCAAAGTTGCAGTTAATTCAAACTTAGGTAAATTTGTTTTTAATTCAGTACTTCCAGATATCAAATACCACTTTTATATTTTCATATAAATTTTTTATATGTTCAATAAATAAACAACATTAAGTTTGATTAAGTTTTTAATCACAAAACATGTTTAATTAATTAAAAGAAACATGCATTAACCACAGTGAAAATTATTTAATTGTATATATTTCATCCGAAGTATCTTAGGACATCATCAGTACAGTAGTTTTAAACAATAATAGAAATAACATACAGTTATTCATGATTACAATAAAATCTCATTAAACGTGCATAACGTGCTACAATAGTACAAAAAAAAAAAAAAAAATAATAATTATTTAACACAATTTTGTATGATCTTACGTTCTTACTATTCCTAAAGTATGGGAAATTGTCATACAAAATTGTGTTAAATAATTAATTTTTTTTTTTTTTTACTACTGTAGCACGTTTAATGAGATTCTATTGTAATCATGTGCCTAACTGTATGTTATTCCTATTATTGTTTAAAACTACTGTACTGATGATGTCCTAAGATACTTTGGATGAAATATTTACAATTAAATAATTTTCACTGTGGTTAATACGTGTGTTTCTTTTAATTATGATCGCACCACAGGTTTCGTTATTTAAAAAAAAAAAAAAAAAATGTTTAAGTATAATATTGCAAAAAAAAGTCAGAATTTGTATTTCAAAAAGAATTAGTCCGAACAAAAATACAATATTATGTGTTTTAATAGATATTTGATTGTCTTAATTTAAAATTCACTAATGAGACTTGATTTTGCATCTTCTCAGCCAGTTCACTTAAATCTGGATTGCATGTCGTGCACTTTAATAGTAATCTGGGTTTCTAACTTTCATCAGTTAATTTGTTCCTATACTTATTTTTAATGTAATTCATTGAAGAGAAAAATTGTTCGCAATTGTACGTTGAACCGAAAAGAGTCAAAACCCCAAAAACAAAGTCGCCTGGCATTTGAATAATTAGTTTGGAAAGAATTCCAACATTTAAATATAATTTTCTGTGTGTTTCTTCCATAGTTTCCTCATTTTCTTCAATTTGTACTACCATTTCCTGAAGTTTTTGTACCCAGATGCTTTTATTTTAAATTTCCAGAAGCTCCATTTCTAGTTCTGCAATTGATATTCGGGGAAAAGCTTCAATATCTATTGATTTTAAATTGCAATTTAACGGATGTAATATAAATTTCATCATCTCCTGATGTTTTTTAAAATCCTGAAATCTGCTTGTAAATGAATCTAAAATTACAATAATCATTTCAGCAAATATTTTGCAATCAACTTTTTCTTGATTTAAATTCAGTCTATAATTTTTTAGATTTTCAAAATATATAAATTTTTCTTCAGTAACATCTTCGAAAAACACTCTTAGTTTCTCTTCAAAGGTGAGGACTTCCTCTAGTTATTGTAAGGCTGTGTTTCCCTTCCCTTGCAACTTCAAATTTAGCTTAATAAAATGTTCTGTCATATCAAGCAAAAAACAAAAATTTTGTATCCATTTGGGATTACTGAGAAGTTCCACATGATTTACGTTATAATTTTTAGTTGTTAAGAAAACTATTCTTTTAAGCACTGAAAAAACGTTTTAATGCTTTTCCTCTTGATAACCATCGTACAGATGTAAATGTCACGAAATCTTTATGTTGACTACCTAGTTCCTCTAAAAATGTGTCAAAAAGTCTGTGATTCAATGTCTGAAATTGGATGAAATTGATCATTGGTACAACAACATCCATCACTCTTTTTAGTTGTGGTAATAATCCTAAAGAATTTGCAACTAAAGCTTCTTGATGCAAAATGCAATGAAATGAAATAACTCCATGTGGAATATGAGTGGAGAATAATTTAACAAACCCCTTATTTTTCGCAATCATAGAAGGTGCGCCATCGGTCGCAATGCATACTATATTATTAATATTTATATTTTTATTCTGTAAACTTGTTAGAAGGTTTTCTGAAATATCTTGACCTGTAGTGTGTCCTTTAAGTGTTAGCAGATCAAGAAGTTCTTCTCGAATACCGGAAGATGTGATATATTTAACCATCACACAGAATTGTACGATATCGGAAATATCATTTGATTCATCAACCGCAATAGATATAAAATGGGCAGAATTAATATCCATAATTTGCATATTTGAAACTTCTGCAGAAATTGTTACAATCCGTTCCTTGACAGATCTAGCCGAAAGAGGCAAATCTTTAATTTTTTTACGTATCTCGTCCTTATTTTTCATATCCTTAAATAGAATTTCAGAGACATTATACATGCAATTTTTTAGAAATTGGCCATCGGTAAAAGGTTTTCCCACTTTTGCTATTTGAAGGGATAACAAAAAAACTTGTTTCAGTAGTATTCGATGAAGATTTTGTTCAAGTTGACAAATTTCTTTGCTGAAGCAATGTTTTCTTTTGTAATTCTTCAATAGCTTTTTCTATTATCACCCTCAGGATATTTTTTACTGAAGTCTAAATGTTTTCCTCGAAAATGTCGTTCGACATTACTTGATTTGCTATTTTGAAGTCGTAGATGGCAAATTAAATATTGCGGATTTCCATTTACTAATATAAATGCAAATTTCTCTATCTGCATTTTATTGAATCCTCTGTTTTCTTTTTCTTGAACTTATATTAGGAGGGTTATTGTCACAAATTTACCTACAAGCAAAAACACAAATTCAACATAATAAAAATTAATTTGTGCATAACATTACCTGACACTAAATTAAACACCAGTTTAGTACCACAATAAATAAGTTAACTAACAGAATTTTTATTTTAACAGTTAAAATCCATATGTATCTAAAAACTATGGTGTTTGACAGGACAGCTGATTAATTAGTTCAAATTTTTGCCATGGCCCTAGTTACCTTAGGCAAAGTTAACATTTAGCGGTATTTCAAATGCAACGTAATTGTCAGTTGTTCATGTCATAAAATTTCATACGTAACACGTCGCATGTATAGTATCTAGCGCTACGAACAGGCTGTATCAAAAAACAATATTTAGTTGTTTGTATTAAATATGTATCTTTTAATTCAATATAAAAGAGCCGCACTTTGTTCAGCCAAGAGCCGCATGCGGCTCCGGAGCCACCAGTTCCCAACCCCTGGCGTAGATGATGATGGAAGTGGTGCTGGTTCGATGTAGTTGGTAGATTAAGTGGTGGTGGCAGAGAGTTGTGGAGTGGGTTCCTCTCCCTCATTGAGCCGTTGGACTCTTTGGAGGTGTCACAAAATAATAATATTTATAATTTTTTTTTCGATAAATTAAAAAATGAAGATATTAGAAAAGAATCTTACAATGTTAGTATTCAAGAATGTGTGAGCTGACTGATTTAAGGTAGTATGGTCACTTTAATTAGTAGCAAGTGTTTTTCTGGAAGCAATTTTAGCTAAATAGGTGTTTGATGGTGGGAAGAAGATCTACAGGAAGATCATGCTCTAGGTAGATTGATTCAGTTAATAGCATATAGAAGACTCAAGATCTTGAGCTGTTGGAGATCTGACAAATAAGATTAATTTGGAAGAAAAACATTTATAGAAAGCTAGTGATAATGTTCTTAATTGTGCATTACCGTTATAGCATCCTGTATGCTTTTTGGGTACATATCCAGAATTGTTGATTGGAGATGAATTGACATTCCATGAATAGTTTTTTGATGAACTATGATGAGCTATATTGACCAGTTGTTTTTGAATTATTATTATTTTTTTCTCCCCTTATAGTCATTGCCTTTATTTGTAGCTCATTTGTCACTTTGTTATCATTGAAAGACATTTCCTTTCCCTTTCTGTTTGCCTCTGTGGTTCAAATAGTGATGAGGCCTTTTGGTTGAAAAGACATGGGTTTATTCCCAGTTGTGGTATGAATGGAATATTCATAATCTTAAAATTGGCATTTCAGTTAAGTGATTTTACCTTTCTCTTACTTGCTTTTTTTATTGTTTTATTTTTTATTTTTAAATTATACTGTTTTTCCCCCAAAAGATTGCAAACCAGTAATAGCTTAGTATTGTGGGTGTGCCATGTAATCTAAGAATCTTTCATGAGAGACTAGACATGGAACTTTTTCTAAAGTCATATCAGACTTTCTTCTAGTTAGTCATCCCCTTTTGAGGAACAACCACCACTCCTGCAATGTTTGTTTTTTTTTTATCATGCAACGAACTGTAATGAACAATTAATATTCCTTTTGCAGGCATTTACTTCTAGATTATTTATGCCAGTCTTCTCCAGTTTTCATTTTAACAGCTTGTTCCCCTGACCCTTTATACCCACTTGCATGTCAGGAAGCAGTCTTTGCTAACCATCAAAAAGGTTAGCTATTCTGCAGAAATACAATGTTTCTCCTCAAAATAATTTCAGACATCCACATAATGAACACCATTCCTTCTCCATACACACACATACCTTGGTACTAAAAACAGTCTTCTAATCTCGCTTTTACTTTTTATCAAGAAAATTTTCTTTTGCAGCATTATTTCACCAAACTTGCTATGTCTCATTAGTGCATCTCACAATTTTAAAAACACTCAACTGCCAAGTTCTGTTATTGGATAATCTTCTGAATTATTACTTACCAAAATGAATGAATGTCATTTTCTCTTGTGATAATGATGACCTTCAGCTTTTCATGCCATAAACAAATTTCATCAGCAGAATAGCACTTGATTTGGTGACAATTCAACACTAGATCCTAAGTTTAGAATTTTATCGTTCATAAAAAGCTAAAATATTTATGTATCTGTACCATAAGGAAGGCCTATGATAAATGTTATCAAGTAGTTGCTGTTCAGATCATTCCATAAAGTTCCATATTGTGCCATTTCCCATATAGTTTACTTGTGAAGTAGAAAAAATATTTTCAATTTTATGCCTTCTTATTCTTTGTTGGCAAGATGGGAGCCTTTAGTTTTCTTTTGAAAGAAAACCCATACCTGACTTCATATCCTTGCTCAGTCACATCACTTTGTCAAAAAATCTGCCACCATTAAGACTCATCTATTGGGCTCACTCTTTATGCCCTACTGAGGTTTTATTGACAGATTTTATTAAGATCACCTTGTCTCCCAACTTCACTAAGTACTATGTTAACAAGGTCATTACTGGTTAGAGAGTTTCTCTGTTGCCTTCCTCCCAGAAGTTGTCAAATGTATTGTCATGTCAAGAGATAGCAATACATTTTTGTTACAGATGGCAATTCTTAAAGCTTTTGGAATTGGTGTGATTTTTTTTTTTTTTCCCTGATTAATAAACTTTCTTCCTTTCTAGGTTGTCTTTCTTCAGCCATACTGGCAGGTCTGCAATCTATTGATGATAAGCATCTTGATATTAGTGTCCATGAGCTGTGGAATAATCTGGACTTACTGAACATGTATGCCAACTCCACCAAAGTTATCCCTCTTATGATAAAATTGTTCTTATGTCCTACCCATAATTATCTCTCTCTCACACACACACAGTAATCTACTAATTTTCTGACCTTCACAACAATAATCCTTCATTCATATTGAATTTATGTAGACACAACACGTGTTAGAATAATTGCTTTGCTTGACATTAGGAAAGTAACATTCGACGTTTCAACCTCTGTATTGAGGTCATCATTAGGAAAAATACATATGTACGAGGATGGTCTGAAAAGTTCTCAGCCTAACAATGAAAAAACAAATTTATAATTTCAAAATTATTTTTATTTTTCAATATAATCTCCATTAAGACTAATACATTTATTCCAGCGATGCTCCAGCACCATTATCCTGTCCCTGTAGTGGTTTGCAGTAAGATCTGCAAAATACCTCCCGCCCCCTCTACAACTGCAATCACCCCTTGATTCGAAGAAAAACGCTGACCAGCGAGGAAGAGTTTTGAGAAGAGATAAAAGTCAGAGGGAGCCAAATCTGGGGACTAGGGTGGATGTTCTAACAATTCATAGTGCAGATCCCTAAATTTTCCTATTACCAAAACACCTTTGTGGGCAGGTGCATTGTCTTGATGAAAGATGATTTTTTTCTTCTGCAAACTGGGTCTTTTCTCACAAATTTTTTTGTCTAGTCTGGTTAAAAGATCGAAATAACACTCCCCGGTTATTGTTTTACCCTTTTCAAGATAATTAATAAACAAAATGTTTCCTTTAGCATCCCAAAACACCGATGCCATCACATTTCCTGCTGATGGAACCAACTTTGTCTTCTTTGGCACTGAACAACCTGCTTCTGTCCACCGTTTTGACTGCTGTTTGGATTCTGGTGTGTAATGGTGAATTCAAGTCTCATCCATAGTAATAAATCGACGCACAAAATCAGTTTTATTCTTGTTAAAATGCTCCAAGCAGTGTTCAGAGATTTTCATGCGAATGCCTTTTTTTAAATTTTTATTTTATTTGCTGTGAGCAAGCATGGCACCCATCTTGCGCAAAGCTTTTTCATGTGCAATTCTTCATGCAAAATATTCTACGTGTTCTTTTGAAATGCTTATAGTTTCAGCAACTTTGACTCACCGGTCATCCAATATGTATCGTGCACTTGATCAATGATTGCTGGTGTTGTTGCACTTTTTGGACGTCCTTCACGTGGATTATCTTCAAGGCTGGTACGGCCACATTTAAGCTCGGCAACCCATTTCTTAATTGTCAATAATGAAGGAAAAGAGTGCCCACAAACTTTTATGAACTTCGAATGAATTTCTTTTGCCGTTAAACCTTCTTTTAAAAAGAATTTTTATAACCGCACATACTCAATTTGATCCATTTCAAGGGATACAGACAACACCTTTGCTTCAGGCAGCTGTATAAAACAAACTACTTGATAGAATGACTAGCAATTTCACATGGATGCTTATAACAGATGTACCAACTTAGAAAAAAAAAAAAAATCTTTCTGATAGTGTTGCCATCTATGGTCGAGGCCAAGAACTTTTCAGACCACCCTCGTATAAGATACAAGCTACTTGACTGCACTATACAAAAGTATGATGAATCTAAATACTTGTTAATCATTTAATCTAGCTTCTTGTGTGGGGGGGGGGAATAAAAGGAAAAAAATGAATAAAATAAAATAAAATTTAAAAAAATTTAAACTAAAAATAACATAAATGGAACTACATTAAACATTTCTAAAGTCCTCTCGTATTGAGATTTTCTTCTCTTTGGGCTTGTTCTTGTTGCTATACGGATTGCAGATGAGTCCTCCACATTCTTGGAATGATTAGTCCATAATTTTTTTCAGGTTTGGATAATGTTTCAGCATTTCACAAGCTTCTTTTGAATTTTTTTTCAAACCTGGTTTTGGAGCCTTTTCAGTCAATTCTGTGGCATGTTTGGAGTATGTGGTCTGATAGGCCTGTTTTACCATAGTGTAGGTTATTTAATGTGTCGTTTGTGTTCATCTTTTCTGATTGGGATGGTGCTTCCTGTTTCCCCTATATATGGTAGGTTACAGGTTAAATACCTACACTATGATAAAACAGGCCTATCAGACCACACACTCCAAACATGCCACAGAATTGACTGGAAAGGCACCTAGTCCTTACACTGCACCAAAACCTGGTTCGAAAGAAAATTAAAAGAAGTTCGTGAAAGGCTGAAACATTATCCCAACCTGAACAAAAATGGACTAATCATTCCAAGAATGTGGAGGACCCATCTGCAATCCATATAGCAACAAGAACAAGCCCAAACAGAAGAAAATCTCAATATGACAGGACTTCAGAAATGTTTAATGTAGTTCTGTTTGCTATTCTTAGTTTAAAATAGTTTAAAAATTAAATTAAATTAATTAATTTATATTTTATTTTAGTTTATTTTTTTTCCACAAGAGGTCAGGCTAGGTTAAATGATTAACATGCATTTAGATTCATCTTACTTTTGTATACTGCAGCGTCATGTAGCTTGTATCTTACACATATGTATTTTTCCTAATGAGGATCTCAATACAGAGGTCAAAACATTGAATGTTACTTTCCTAATGTTAAGCAAATTAATTATTCTAACAATAAATTCTTCAATATGAATGCTGACTGCTGTGTAACCTTAAAAGAAAGAATGATCCTTAGTTAAATGACTCTTGTATGTCATCTGTTTCTGATTTTCATTCAGTTATCAGAATGACAAATTTTCTCGTGGCTAGATAAACGGTAATTAACTTGATACTGTGCTTCTGTCATTTATGAGTAGCTCATTTTCTAATTTTTCAATCTTCATTTTTTCACTTATGTTTGTTTAATTTGAATTTCATATACTGATGATGCCCTTGATATTTGGGAGAAAATTCTATGGAAATAAAATTCTCATGTAAATCTTCCATTGTTAATTATGTTTATTTCATTGTCTACTTGCATTTCTATTCTTCACAATACACAATTTATTATTTAAGATTTCTGTTGACATTATTATTATTACATTAACTCTCCTGGGGTGAGAGACTCATCAAGGGGAGGGGGAGAAGAGGGGGGTCTATACCATTGAAAATTACATACATGATGTAAGATGTATACATCATGTTACATTACAATGTGAAATAAGTATACATATATTACAAAAGTCCACAAACTTACAGAAAATCTTTCTTGCCTGTAACATATCTATCATACTGAAGCTTAAACTCGTTCACATTCTTAGCATTCACCACATTACTCAGGCAGTGCATTCTATCAATGTTAATACTGCTTACTCATTCACCACTCCCTTGCATAATTTCTAGGGATGGCCTCTAGTTCTTGTTCCTTATTTTCCACTATCTGAAAAATCTCTCTCTCAATCATCTGGTAAATATTTCTTGAAGGGCTTAAGTGTCTTGATTATATCACCTATTCGCCTTCTATCAGCCAAACTCTGCAGATTACTTACTTCAATCTATCCTTATACCATTCCACAGTCCTGAAATAATTTTTGTCAACTGTGTATGCACCCTCTCCAAAGTGTCTTCATCTCTTCTAAATCCTGGCGACCAGATTTGAACATACTAGTCCAGATTTAGGTTCTTATAGTGGAATTACTACCACTTTATCTCTTCTGATTAATGTTCGTCTTAACATTGCAGCAATCCTCTTTGTTGTCTTTATTATCTTTGCAACATGTCCCTTAAATTTCAAATTTCGATCAATTTCCTTCAGTACACTTCCATGTGTAGAGTATGCTGTTCTCATAATTCAAAAGCTTACATTCAGCAACATTAAACTGGCATCCCAATTCACCTGCCAACATTTCCAGCTTATTCAGATCCTCCTGAAGAGCCACTATATCAGCATTACTCTCAATAAACTTCCCCAGCTTCATGTCATCTGCAAACAAATGAGTATCTTCTTGAATTTCCCATGACAGTATCATTTGATATAAAGGTTGAACACTAGTGGTCCCAGCACAGAACCCTGCAAACTTGATAACTTTCCTTTGATATTGTCCCTCCATACATAACCCTTTGATATCTATCAGACCAATTGCCAATCCACTCTAACTTAATATCCAAACTTAAATATCAGTTTATCATGTGGCATCCTATCAAATGCTATTGCAAAATTTAAAAAAAAAATTAGTGTATGCATTTCCAAGATCAACCAGTCTTGTTACTTTATCATAAAAGATAGAGATTACTGAAAAAAGAACATCTCTAAACAAATCCATGCTGACCTTCAAGATATTTTCATCTGTCCAATTTTGTATATGGGCTCTTACCAATTTTTCCACTGTGTTAACCACCACAGCAGAAGTAATACAAACTAGTCTGTAACTTGATGCCTCCATTCTTCCATGTACTGGCACTATCTTACCCTCCTTCCACTGCTCAGGGACTTTTCTAGTTGCAAGGCTTTCATTAAACAGCCAAATCAAGAGAGCTTTTAGTTCTTTAGTGCATTTCGTTAAGACTTGTGGCATAAATTTCATCCACATCCAGAGTACTTATTATTGTAAATATATCCATTTATAATCTGTAAATCCTCTTCATTGCCTTTAGCACAGGACTTTCCCAGAATGAAATACTCCAATAAAGTAATCATTAAACAGTGCTACAAATATCATTTACCTTGGTCATTTGACCACCTTTTCCATCTAGTAAGACCATTCATCCACAATTATTCCTCCTTTTGCTTGCCAAAAAATAAAATAAATTGCATGACAAAAAAATTCCTTAGGTGTCTCTTGAATGTGTTAGCTTCTTCTCATTCTAATTTTCCCTTTTACTATATTAGTCACCTTTCTTGCTTGAACTTTATATTCCTCATGCAACTGACTCTCATTCTATAATTTTTCCTTAACCTCTTTTTTATCTGCAATTCTTTCTTAATCTCAGTGGTCATCCATTTTATCCCATTTTTTTTTTTTTTCCACTTGTAGAATACACTTTGCTGCTGCTGTTAACAAATGGTCCTTAACTAGCTTTCATGCATCATTGACTTCTTTACACTTTAAAACTAAAACTGAAATTATCTGACCCATGTCATGGATGGAGGTCATGGGTCAGATAATTTCAGTTTTAGTTTCAGTTATATAATTTGTAGCGTTAAAATTTGGCACTGCAAAATTATCCATTTAGAGTACATTAACCAAGAAGTACATAATCAAGTCTAGGAATAATGTAAACTTGACACAAATATCATAATAGTTCTCACAAAAACAGCTGACCAAAAGCCAGCCATGATGCATGCTTTGTCTGCTAGTGCTCTTCATTGCAGCAATTCTATTCTTAAACCAGTCCAAGTTCAAGACCAGAACAAAATCTTAAAAAAATCTTCCCATTTATTTTATTTTTTAATTTTCTAGCAAGCCAGTGCTTGCTGTAAATTTTTTTTTCACTTTCTAGATAATTAAAATTATTTCACTGTGTAGATCTATTACACTAAAAATCATACATTTTCATTACTTGGATACCAATTAACAGGTAGCAGACTGATTTGGAGGAAAATTGTAGATAGGAAGTTAGTAATGATGTAAATTTTCATGTAGTACTGTCATATCCTGTGCACTCCTTGAGGGTGCAAGACAGTAATTTGATGATTGATACTAATTAAAAAAAAATTACAAGACATATAGGTGCATAAACAAGCCATTTTATGCAACAACTGATCACATTGGTGGTATACTAGCACATGCCACTGGCTAGCTAAATTAAAAATAGACAGTTTAATTTCATATTAAAATTACATAATTGGAATATATTCATTTTTAGTAATTCTTTTATATATATAAGTTGTCTTTCTAATTCTTTGTTATCAAGAGATGAATTGTGACAGTTACTTGGTTTCAAAATTTCACTCCTGTACATTAGTCTTTCACTCCTGTACCCTGCAGCTGCAACCTTTATTACTGTGGACAAACAGGCATGGCAGCAAATATCAGGATCATAACACTGAGATCGCACATAATTCCACCATGGAGGCCACTCAGAATTAATAGGCTATGCCCTGAATACCTGCTGTATGATCCTTTTTTTGGGGGGGGAGAAGAAGGCTACCTTATTTCATTAAAGCAAATATTCTATATAATTAACTGGCTATACTCAAATTATATAATGGAATTCAGAATTTAATATAAATCACTAATATTTCATCATAAGCAACTTAAAATTACATGATAGGTTGCAAAGTGCTTTTGCTGATGCTCTCTGGCCAGTCATGCAGGTACTCTTTGAGCTGTGGGAAGAACATTGGACTTGGTCATTAATACCTGTAAGCAGGCATAGCCAAAAGTCAAAGGAGAGCAAAGTTAGTTTCAGGATAATGTGTATGGTTTAGAACAGTTTTAACCATAAAATTACTAAGTTAAATTTTACTACAGGTGGGTATTCAAAAATCCGACAACCTCCGGACCTGAAGGGTGCCAGATTTCGGATGGTTATATATGCTCTATATTTTTAGCATATATAACCATCAGAAAATGACTACCTGTACAGTCCTTTAAAGAAAGAAAATTAAACACTAAATGAAAAGCTTATGAAATTTTAATGTTCACCAACTAAATATAACGGTTCTACAGAATTTTAGTTCAACTGAATAAAATAGTTCCTCAGAATTTTAATTAATAAAATGTTGATCGTGGTGACAGCACATCTGGTTGACTTGAAGTTAATGGCAGTGGATTATCAAGTGTAGACACGACTGCTGCTTCTTCCTGCTTCCTAGCTATTTTCTTGAATATATCGTGTCTGCTGCTTCATATATTTGGATCTTTCTCTAATAAGTTTATCTTGGAGCAAGTAAACATTCATGATTTCTTGTTCACTTACCAAACTTCGTTGCTCTAGTCCAGCCAGCAGTGCAGTTGTCAACGTAATTAACCTGTCAATAGAGATTCTTTCTCTCACATCTTCCTCATTTTCGTCACTGTTTTCATCTTCATCACTACCTGTAGAGGCATTTCTCTCCAGACTTTTAACCATATCTACAATTTCAGAATCAGTGTAATGATGAACTTTAGGCACATTATCATCGACATTCATCCATTCCGTTAAAACATCATTTATCCTTGATGAAAGCTCCTTGGCATCAGGATTAGTTACATCTTTAACATAAGCAAGAAGTTCCTGTATAAGCTTCTTTTCTTTGGGAACCCTAAACCCTGCAATATTATTTTCAGTGTCTTCATTAGAATGAGAAGTAAACATTAAACTTGGCCACAATTTAGGCCATCCATTTTTCAATGTTGATGTTTTCACAGACTTCCACGCATTGGCAACACAGTACATTGTATCCTTAATGTTGAATTTTTTTATGAACTTCTGTACTGGGATGCCTGAATTAACTGAACTCACTATACACCTCATTAACAGGGATCGATACTTACACTTCGTAGAACGTATAATACCATTGTCCTGTGGTTGAATTAGTGATGTGCAGTTAGGTGGGAGGTAGACAACAAAAACATTATCTTTCACTAGAAGATTGGCATTTGGATGTGCCGAACAATTGTCTAACATAAGAAGTATCTTGCAATTTGGGTCTAATCCAACCGATTTACAGTGAGCCCTAGCCTCAGGAACAACGGTTTTGAAACCAATCCAATGTAATATCAGTGGTAACCCACCCCTTCTTGTTGGCACGGTAATGGACAGGAAACTGTGTCATACTCTTGAAGGCCCTCGGATGTAAACTTTTTTCAATAACGAGCAACTTGCACCTATGGGTAATGTGCTGCTCTAATGCTGCAGGTATTGTGCAGGTAATTTGCTGCTCTAATGCTGAAGGATCGTGTCACATTACTGTGACACGATCCTTCGAAGCTTTAAACCCCGATGGCGATTCTGTATCCTCGGTTGTTAGAGTTCTTTTTGGCGTACATCTCCAAAACAAGGCAGTCTCGTCAGCATTGTACACTTGTTCAGGACTTAAATGTTCATCACTAACTAACTTTGCAAATTCATCCACATATGCACTAGCCGCATCTTTGTCTGCTGAATGTTTTTCCTCACACACCGCACGAAACTGTAAGCCATGTCGCAACTTGAAACAATGCAGCCAACCTTCTTGAATATTCACACTTGTGTTGCAATCCCAGCTCTTCATGAAACATTTTGGCTTGTTCCTTTAATAAATCACCAGAAATTTCCACACCTTCACTTACACGAAAATTAAACCAGGTTATGAGAACTTGGTCCAGTTCCGAACTTTTTCCCTCTGTCATTGACTTCCTTACAAACATTTGCTTTTTTGATACACTGTCAGAAAAGAACTTTAACAGTTTTGTTTTCTATTTTTTAATATCATACACTGTTGAAGAGTCAATGTCGTATGGTTCGCACAGACATGCCACTGTCAAGTTTTTTTAGCACCTCCACTCTCTCTGCGATCGACAACGCACGATGTTTACATTTTATGCCACCTCTTTTCTTTGCTGAATCCATAATGGAGCTATACAGCAGCAAATAAATGATAAAATGAGAAGGAATAAGCAGGTTATCACAATGCTTATCGACTACAACGCCATCAAAACATAAACCGAAAACAGTGGCTTGCCAACGCAGTAAATTTGAAAATGCGCGCTCCGAAATCCATGCCAGATTATCGATGGCCGGATTTTTGAATGCCTACCTGTACTAACATTTAATTCAAATTTTTTCAAGTATCTTTTTTTTTTTTAGTATCTCAAAAGTCCTAAAAATTTGAATTTCAGACAATCTTCAAACCAATAAATAAAATTTCCTCAATCCTGTCTTCCACAAAAGACAAACTTCTGCACTTGACTTGCCCTTGAGTATACCAGATTCCATGTTCCTGCAGTCTCCTATTTGAGCCAGACTGTTCATAGTGTAGACATCTGATGGTCAGAACATTTGTACATCTGTTTCATCCAGGCTGAGAAATCTGACCTTGCAGAACATGGAGTTTCTGCTAGCCACAGGATCCTGTGGGACAATACAAAGATTCTTCACGCAAGTTCTTTCCAATTCGAGAGCCTCTTCAAAGAAAGTTATGAAACTTTTCGGAATCAACTCGGTCTTAATTGAAATTATGGCCTAAAAATTTCCAAATTCTGGGAAATAGTGACTTTTCAGAATTTTGAAGATGAGTAACAACAAGATGAATAACAGTCAATGTATAAGCTTGAATACTAGAATTTAAATAAAAATGTGCCTAAAAAGTAATATAAGAATTAGCCAAAGCAAGATAAAAGCTGTGATTATGGCTTGGGGATTTAAAACATGTAATTAAGCTTCAGGATGAAACTCCAGAGGAAGCTTTAAATATTTAGGATGAATATTCACTCAAAAAAGGGGAAAAAAATCTCAAGTAGAAGTGGAGTTGATTGCTTCAGCACAAGGGTTGTATAACATGCTAAATAGGAATTTGATTTAAAATGAAATTAGTAGGAAAGCAAAATTGTCAGCTTATATACCAGAATTGACTTATAGTTGTTATAGTCAATAGCCAGTTACAAAATAGTTCAGCTAACTGCAAATTACCAAAATGAAATTTCTCAGGGAAAATAGAAAACAAAACCAGAAGAGATAAGAAATAAAACAATAGGAACTAATTTAGGTGTAAAATACTAAAAACAGTTTTCCAAGAAACACAGCACTGAGATGGTTTGGACGTGTTCACAGAATGGAAAATGTGAGTGAGAGAGAGAGATCCAAAGAAAGCTTGGCAAGCACTTCTTTTGAGCTCTGGCTTTACTAGACATTTAAAGCATTGTATGCTCTTTTTAGTATCTTTACACTATCAGATAGAAGAGGATTGACTAGTAAGTCATCATTAAGGAAAGAAAATCAGTATTGCCTTGCTACATATTGACAACACTGTGGTATATATTATTGATAGCTTTGTATCTGTTCCATGTAAGAAAAACAAATAATTACCTCTTTTTATTTGTAATGTCTTTATGGGAATGCCATATTTAGTCTGGTGTGCATATATACAATACAAGTTGAGTTTTTATTGTTTATAAAGTTGGTATTTCTGTCAATTTGCCTAATATAAAGAGAAAAATCCTTCCTTAGGTGCTTACCATCTTGGGTGATAATGTGAATATTTTTTGAGGTTACCACATGTGACATTCCTGATGTCTATACATCATTTAGAAGAGTGAATTATGTTGACATATGTGTTCCATGCATGTGTCAATGACTAAGGGTAGTTTATTAACAGAAAGTTATTGGTGAGTAATTCATTAGCAAAATATTATTCAATCTAGAAAGTTTTAAAACAGTAGTACATTTTATTTTTTACATGTGTTCTGTGACGTTGATGTATTGATTATTCTTCTGCATTTACTCTTAAAACAGATCACTAAAAGATGATATTAGCTAAAGAATGCACCTTTGATTCTAGAAATATTGTCATGTGCCATTGTTGCCGCAGTATGACAGAGAAGAGTTGAGAAGGAGGGCCATAATTTCAAATGACTCTATGCGCAGGTTATGCAGGAGGAGTGGTGTGGAATATGTGGACGTGTGGAGTTAGTTTGATGGGCAAAAAGATTTATACAAGATGGATGGTTTGCATCTGAATGGATTTGGTTTGCAGAGACTGGAAAAAGTGTTGTTGAATGAAGTGAAAGTGAATGTGCAGAATCAGGGAAACTAGAGTTATTAAGGGGGGGTGGGAAGTACATATGCAGACTTCAGAGAGGCAGTTGAGTGTAAGAATGTGTATATTATGCCTTAGCTGGTACGAAGGACAACAAATCAGATGGGATAGTTAGTATAAGGCATCAAGATAGGGGTTGGACTAACGGGCTTCTGCATTTCATGTATACTAATGCCAGGAGTATTAGGAACAAGAAGGAAGAATTTTTGGCCTTAGTTGGCTCTTCCTGGCCACAGGTTATTGGCATTAGTGAAACATGGCTGACCGAAGATGATATAGCTAGTGGGATAGAATATGAGGGGTATAGTGTGTTCAGTAGGGACAGAGAAATAAAATGGGGGAGGAGTGTTCTTGATGATATAGTATGCCCACCGTTTGTATGTCTCTGCTTGGCATTTTGCCAAGAATAGTCGATTCATGCTGAAAGGGAGAAAGAAATGAAGGCTGTACGAATTGGTTGCCAACATGCGAAATCACGTGCTTTCTTGTCTGTTGCTGTACTAGTAGTAGCTTGATTTTTGTTGTCACTTTTTTGCATTTTTTTTATTATTAATTTGTATGATGGATCCAGTACAATCAACAAGTTCTGTTGTTAAACGTTTCAGTAGCTCTTGCAAAAGAATATTGAATAATGTGCTGACATTCTGCGAAAAAAGAATTGTTAAAAGGCAGGCTCCTTGTTCCCCTTTCTCAAGTCATAAAACGTGCAAGTGCAATTATGGGCATATCGGGGTCGACTGTTAAAAGAATTCGTAGGGAATCAAAAGGTGAAGGTAAGCCAAAATTTAAATCTTTCCTAAAAAAGGCGCCCAAGAAAGAAAACCATCGAAACTGTAGCTTTGAATGATTTTGATGTAGACGTTATAAGAAGAACTATTCACGAATTTTACATGGTCGAGAAAAGAGTGCCAACTGTGCCGAAATTGATTCCTGTGCTTAAAGAAAAAATTAATTTTCCTTGGAAAAATGAAACTTTAAGGAAAATACTTCATGAAATTGGATTTTGTTTCAAAAAGTCCCAGAATAAAAGGAAACTTATCATGGAGCGAAGTGACATTGTTTTATCTAGAACGCAGTATTTGAGAGCACTAAGACGTTTCAGGGAGGAGAAAAGACCGATTGTGTATCTAGATACTTGGATTGATAGTAATTTAACTTATGGAAAATATTGGCAGTCTAAAGAAGAATGTGGAGTGCTACAAACCGGAAATGCCTCAAGGCGCATAACAATTTTGTGTGTGGGTGGAGAAATGGGTTTTTTACTGAATTCAAACTTATTATACATAGCCAATTCAGTACTGGAGATTGCCATGGGCAAATGAATTCTACGATCTTCGAAAAGTGGGCAGAAGAAAAACTGATTCCAAACCTTCCTAAAAATGCTGTTGTTATAATTGATAACACTTCATATTGTTGGATCCTATTTCGTCTTAACCCATACTTTGGATCCGACATGTTAGTCACTACGATGTTCTTAAACAAAAAAAAAATAAGTTGCTAGTTGATTTCTAATCCAAATATAGAGAAAATTTGTATTTATTGACTGCTCCACTCTATATCTAAATTAGTCCAAGAATTGAAGTAAAACCAACTATTTCCCCTTAATATGTTGTTGTTATGTATACAGGCCAAGTTTATTTAACTTATTTATTTCTCCCACTTTAGTTCGAATATTTTATGAACGGTGCAGTAAAAGAGATTCAGGCAAAATACAACTTTAGATCAGTAAAACAAACATTTAATTTAGTATTACAAATTATACATTTTAGTTTAAATCACTGAATAAGGTATTATAAACATTTTAGTTCATCTGATAATACAGTCATATAATTTCAGGCAATGGTTAATCTGTTGTCTGAAATACAGCTTTCACAAAATTCAATTAACTATTTGATAAAGTTCAATGTCATAAAGTTCCTTAATGATCAATTACATTAATATCTCATAGTTAAGTTCCAATTACAATAAAAGTGCAGTAACACTTCTTCACAAAGTATACACTCTTAAATCCATACTCCAGCTAATCTCTGCAATAGTTACTGTTAATATAGGGATATTCTAGGAAGAAACACACACATCTCCGCATAGGAATATCAATAGTTGGATGATTCTTACCGGTAATCTTCCTTGTTCATCTACTTATATACGAACATTTCTTATAACTGTAAACACTTAAAACAATTAACAACACTCATTAAAACAAATCTTCTTAGCAATAACTGAATAAATTAATGGTCACAATTCACATAGTTAAACGTTCTTGCTCAGATCAAAAGGCTTATACTATCTTTGACATCACTTGACCAATTTAGTATTCTACTAATAACTCTTGAACTAAGATAACACACAGTAATTCTTTAACTTGAAGTTTTTACGCACAATTGCCTATATTCCCGGCATTTAATTAATCTTTTAGGCACTATATCTCTTAACACAGCTATCGTTTAAATTCAACCTTGCTGTCTCTACTTATTCTCTTAGTTACTCCGTGCTAAGCTTCAAGTTTCCGTGTGTCCCTGAAAAGTCGGTCCTGAATTTAAATGCCAACTAAAGTATAGCTAGTCATCCAGTTGTCACCTTGCTATCTTCCGTTGCTTTATTTTTTTGTTCTACAACTTACTAGCTAACTCGCTCCTCCACTAGTAAACTTTAATTAGCTACTTGAGTGACTCGCTGTTATCGCACTCTGATTCCATTCGAAATAATCGTTTTCTCCATTCTTCGCTTATATATCCCCTCTTCCTGCCGAAATTGTTCTCATGCTCCACTTCTACTAAATCCTTTTCAGCCCCTCAATACTAATCTGTCATGCACTGTTCTAAACTCGTGCTAGCTATCTTACATACCTCTCCATGACAACCAAAACAAAATATAATAAAACTGAGGTATTGCACAACGTTATACCTCTACACACAGGAACAAATAAGGAATATTTACACTTCAGTTAATATGCAGTTAAAATGTTGGATACAAATTCTTACAATATTAACATAGCAATAAATAAAATAAACTTAATAATATTTTAATACAGAGTCATTTCACTATTAATACATATCTTTAATTAGATAATTAAATTTTAATAAAACTTAAAGGTAGTTATATGAATATTAATTTATAAACAAGTGATTTACATTAAATAATATTTACAAGTTTTGCTTATGTGATGGAAGATCATGTTGAATTCTGAAGCAAATATTAATTACTCAAATCTCTATATATTCAGAATCCAACAATATCACTCTATTTGATTAAACAAAGTTCCAAATTGGTCTAATAAGAAGCAAGTTCTTATGGATTGGCTCTCTGCAAATAACATTTCTCATTCCCCAGATATGCAAAAAATTGAATTGCTTAATTTGGTCAAAAGAAACTCGCCCACAACTAAACTATTTAAATTCGACACGATGCTCAAAGAGCATGGATTTCTAGCTTTGAGGCTACCACCATATCATTGCGATATTAATGCTATTGAGTATGTTTGGGCAGAAGTGAAAAGTTTCATTTGCCATCACAACGTAACTGGGGATATTGACATGTCGAAACTTTTTAAGCTTTCAGAACAGGCGATTGAAAGTATTACAGTTCAAAACTGGGGAAAATATTGCTCTCATGTCACCTCATTGGAAAATATGTATTGGGACAGAGACGGAATTATCGAAGAATTATGAGAACCTTTGGTGATCAGTTTAAGTGAAAGTGATGGCGATTTGGACACCGATTCAGATGATTCTGAAGATTAAAAGGATTTGATGATTTCCAACATTTTTTTTCAATGGGTTTGTTAAAAGAGTCACAACAAGTCATAAATAATTAATTGATTTAGGACATTAAAGTGTCTCAGTTCTCTCAACTGTAAGTTTAGAATATCTAAGTTCATTTGAAAAAATTTCTGTTTTGTCTGTATAATTTTTATTTTATAGAAAACTTTCTTAAAAATAAATTTCGTTAAATTTTTGTTTTATGTTATACCTTTTCTTAATTTTGTTAATACTCTATGTACAATTTTCCAACTGTTATACAAGCAAAATAGTTACACTTTAAAAACTACAATGTTTGTAAAAGAAAAGCTAAATTTTCCGACCTGTAATAATAAACAAACTCATCCCAGAAGATGGATTGATTACCCTATTATCGGAATGGATTCTCCTTTTTCTGACATGCGCAGAAGCGTCGAAGGATCGCTGATCGGTGGGCTAACATTAGCTGATGGACTGCAGTCTAGGAGAATAGAAGTTGAACTGCAGGATAGAGAAAAGAGCACATTTGAGGCTATTTGGTGTGAGATTGAGACTAGCAGAACAAAATATACAATTGGGTGCTGCTATAGACCAGGTGATGGAATAGCTGGTGGAGATAGTATGCATAAGCAAATAGACGCAATGAGTGGAAGGAGGGTAATTATTATGGGGGATTTCAACTATGGTAACATTGATTTGAAGGGGGAGAGGACACATAGAAGGAAGGAATTGGATTTTATGCGGTTATTAAGGGATAACTATCTGCGACAGTATGTAATGGAAAACACTAAGGAGTGTTTTCCATTCGAGAGTGCTTGACCTAGTAATTGCATCTGAGAATTTGACTGTAATGAATATGACCACGTTGCCACCAATTGGTGAGAGAGATCATATAGGGTCTTGACCTGGGAGGTGGCTAAATGTGTGGAATTTTCAATTAAGACAGGTTACATGTGGAATTACTGCGCTAGTAAGTATGACAAGCTTAGGAGATTGCTTGATTCAGTGCCATGGCATGTAAAACTGCAAGGACTGGATGTTGATAGTGCATGGGGGGTGGTTAAGGAGCGTTTGCAGGAGGTAATGGCTGATTGTATACCTAGAGTCTGAATAGTAAATCAAGTAGGGGTTAAATGGATGAATAACACCATTAAGCTTGAGCTGTAAAAAAAAATAAGAAACAACTGTGGAGGGAATTTAAGGAGAAAGGTGACCTGCAGGCACACGAACGGTATAAAGTGCAGGCCGGAAGGTTTATGAAAAGCAAAAGCGGATTATGAAAGGAAATTAGCTATGCAAACTAAAGAGAATCCCAAACAGTTTTTTCGATATGTTGCAAGTAAAAGAAAAAATGTATACAGCAGAATGATTTTAAGGAATGCCAATGGTAGGGAGGTAACTGAATCATTTGATATAGTGGAATTATTGAGTGAGCACTTTGCAAGAGTATATCATCAAAGTGGTGATATTGCTGGAATGAAGGAACCAACAGCTTATACGAGAATTGTGGTGAATGAAGTGGAGGTGAATAGTCTATTACAAAACCTTAATGTGAATACATCTGTGGGATTGGATGGTATACCAGCTCATAATTGTACGTGAAGCGGCTAAAGAATTGTCAGTGCCCTTGACCATTTTGTTTAATTTGATTCACGGGTCTGGGTTAGTCCCGAGGGGGGTGGAAAGTGGGGAAAATAGTTCCACTGCATAAAGGAGGCTCCAAGACTGCTGTTGCAAATTACCGACTGATCAGCATATCAGGAGTCGTTGTCAAGGTCTTGAAGAAAGTAGTCAAGAGGAAAATACAGGAATGGATAGAAGGAAATGGGATACTGTATGGGGGAACAGCATGGTTTTTGTGAAGGGTAGATCATGCCTCAGTAACTTGCTCACATTTTATAACAGTGACGGCTGAACTGGATAAGGGTAATGGGTTTACAGTGATTCTGCTGGACCTTGCTAAGGCCTTTGACAGGATACCACATGGAATTCTAATCAGTAAACTGCAGCATATGGGGATGGATATAGGGTTGGTGAGATGGATAGGAGGATGGTTGATGGAGAGATATCAGAGAGTGGAGTCTGATATCTCTCCATCAATTTTAGACTCCACTCCTTTATTCTGAAGTAGAGTTTAAAAGACGGCCTGTGACTAGTGATGTGCCGCAGGGTTCTGTTCTTGGACCACTGCTGTTTAATTTGTTCATTAATGATATAGGAAAGGATCTGAGAGGGAACTGTTCATTTGTTTGCTGATGATGCAAAGTTGGGTAGAGCAATAGTGAATGCACAAGATGTCAAAATTTTGCAGAATGATTTGGATAGTTTGGAGGACTGGGCTAAGGAAAATGGATGTCAGTTTAATGTGGCAAAATGTAAGGTTATGTATTTTGGGGTGAAAAGATTAGCAGCAGTATACCACATTGGTGGAACTGTACTCCAGGAGATTGATGAGGCCAGGGATTTAGGAGTGTTGGTAGATAGGGAGTTGAAGTTTAGGGCTACATTGCAAGAGTGGCTAAATCAGCTCATCAAATCACTTGGTTACTGAAGAATACTTTGACGAGCAGAGACAAGCAAGTTATTGTTCCTCTGTATCGAGCCTTGATAAGACCCCATCTTGACTACTGTACCCAGATTTGGGTGCCAGGGTTTCTTCTTGATAGGGAGGAGGTGGAGAGGATCCAAAGGCGAGTGACCAAGATAATAGCAGATCTATGGAATGAATCTTATGAGAACAGGTTGAAGATTTGTGGGTTGCAAAAATTGGTTGATAGGTGGAAAAGGGGTGATATGATTGAGACATTCAAATTAATGATGGATTTCTCTAAGATTAATTCAGAGGATATTTTTGGGATTATGACTGGTGGTGGGAGGACTAGGGGCCATCCATGGAAACTGGGCAAGAGTGTGTTAGCAAGGGGGTGTTAGAGCTAGGTTTTTTACTTGGAGAGTGGTGAACGAGTGGAATAAGCTGCCAGAGTGTTGTGAGTGCCATGACTGTGAATGAGTTCAAGGCAAAGTATGATAAATACTGTGTGAATGTTGAATAGTTGTTCTTGACATGATGTTAAGGCCTCCCTCGATAAGTCTAAGGACTCCTCATCAGGGATACTTGTCCCCAATCGTGCGTGCATGTTCGACCTGACGTAAACTTTCACCCACAGAGAACAAGGATGTCAACTTCGAAAACAACTTGAAGAAAAATGCCAAAATGGAGAAAACAGTTGGGTCATTGACTACAAACAAGTTAAATCAGTACAGAAATCAAGTGATATCACTAGTAGCCACCATGGAGACCAGTATGCAGGCACTGCATAGGAAACATGCTGGACCCTTGTGGTCAAATACATGCTTCACAGAGCCTTGTATATCCACTTCACTAACATTTGTGACTCAACTGCAACCTTAATAGTGTCCACTAACATATTCAGTCTACCAAACTCCACCTAGTCTTTTGCAGAAACTCAACCCCCCCCCCCAGCACTATTCATCTTGACTTTCCAAACTACACACTCTAACTCCTTTTGACCCAAGGGTGGCGTTTGTGCATATATCCACTCTGACATACTTTACCAGAGACCACCCAACCTAGAATCTTCCAACTTTGACCTTCTTTGGTTGAAAATCTCCCTTCCACACCCAGTCAAATTCATTTGCTGTTTCTATCACTTCCCTAATGCCACCAACCACTTGGAGCTCTTTAATTTCCTCTCCTTGAAGGTTAATTTTCTCCAGTCCCACTTCCCTAACAGCAAAATCATCCTCCTAGGAGATTTTAATGTCTACAACACCAGCTGGCGTTCCTTCTTCAGTTGCACAGATCTAGCAGGCAGAGATGCTGAAACATTTGCCATCACCAACGACCATACACAAATTGTTCACATGCCAACCAGAGTACCAGATAACTTGAACCACATGCCAAACATGTTAGATCCCTTCCTCACCAGTGACCCTTCCAAATACACAGTAAATGTAATGTCTCTAGGTAATTCCGACCACAATCTAGTGCTCATCTCTCCTCCATGTAACAACGCTTACATAGCACTCCCATACAAGAGTAGTTTGGCATTATGACATTGCCAAGTGGGGCAGCCTCTGTGATTTCTATGCCTCATTTCCATGGTTGGACTATTGCTTCTGGCCTTCCAACCCAAACATATACACCGAATGTATCACTGAAGCAATCCTTACTAGCATGGAAACATACATTCCCCACACTACTCGAACTACCATCTCCTGACTAAACTCTGGTTCTCCAAAAGATGTGCCAAGGATGTACAAATAAAAAACCATGCATGTCACAACTGGCTTATATCTAGAACTCCATCGTCCTTTAGTGCTTATACTCAAGCCCGAAATATCTGCAAGAAAATTATCAATGCTTCCAAAACAGTGTTTGAAATAACAGTAAAGTAGGAAACTTGCAGCTTGTCCAAATGGCAGTTGAACCTTTTGTCTTTCTAAAGGAATTGGTTATAACTTTTGCCCACCCCTATTCCCACCCCTATCATACCCAGATGACTATTGCATGGATGGCGAACCTATGGCACGCCAGAGAATTTTGCTGGGATGTCAATGATTTACAGGTGATATCCTTTTATATGCTTATAAATTATTCAACCTTTTTTTTTAATTGTTACAATATGTACAAGAGCAGCTATGATGTTGTGCATATCATTAGTGCGGTATTAACAAAAGGTCATGTGACCCAAAGACAATCTACAATTGCTGAGTTGAAATGCTAATTCTCTTCAACCGAATTCCATAACATGTGAAACTATCATAGCAACATTCACTACACATTTCTTAGCTTTAACACATTGACGATGGGGTGTCATTTATCATTCTGACGGAACTTCTCTTTATCGCTGGGTTCAGCTCGCACAAAGTTTCAACCTTTGGTTTAATTTTATTGCTGCTTGTGTGCGTTTGAGCTGGCACAGGAACTCACACATGCATTATATGGCATATTTCAATTTGTGGTAGAATTTTATTTGAAGTTAGCCTTTGTGATCTGTCATGATGACATCGAGAATTTCAAATGCAATAAAACAAACACTTATTTCATAAAAAAAAAAAAAAAATCAAAATCAGCTAACGTCTTTTTATTCCCGTATATAGGGAGTAGGTGAGGCCGTTTAGCTCTATCTAACTTTTGGAGACTGGGCAGTTCAGTCTCCACTGGTACCCAATCAGAGATAGCTGCCCATGGCCCAAGGCTATCACTAATTAAGCGGCACGCAGTGAAGAGAGAAGACGGCTCAACAAGTGCCACCATCTCATGGTCCCTAACCCTAACACTCGTATTTAATGTCTAAAAGACTTATTTCATGTAATTGAAAAATTGGACAAGAGTTTTTAGTTAGATACTGTGTTTCCAGTGCAACATATGGTTTTGCTTGAGTCTATACAGCGTAGTTTCTGTGAGAGGGGACGTGATTCATTAGTTAGCGTTGTTTTTATTCCAACTGTTTCTAATTGCACTATTTGTTGAGAAATATATTACACAGACTGCAAAACCCTCCATATCTTAATCAGGGATACAATAAAAATACTTGTTTTTCTTGCATCTGCAGTATAATGGCTGTTGGGGAGGGCGTGTTGTTAACTGCAGGGAGCGAGTTACTATCGCCTCAGCATGAACATCTTTAAGCATTTTTCATGTGCGAGGCATATGCAACATTTTTTAATGTATTTTTTCATAAAGCAAAATCAAGAGTGCCAGTTATACGTGAGGGTGAGTTATTTTCAAGTAAATCGTGATGTCAACTTGTCAGGGTTTTGTAGACAAGTTGACATCCTGCTGCTTCCCTTGCTCAGCCAACTTCGATGGTGAATTACAATGCATAAATATTTTTCTCACTATTGTTTTTTTTTTTCTTTTCAAACCCAACATAATGAAAATCAATTTTACATTGAATAACAAATTTATATATAAATATTATAAATAAAATAAAATATTTATAAAATTATAAATAATTATAAAATATAAATAAATATATTATAAATTTATAACTAAATTTATGACACACGCACACATAAAAAGGTTCGCGACCACTGCTCTATTGCATCACCACCCACAGAATAAGCCAATCTCCTGGCTTCACACTTTGCCTCCTATGCTGCATAATTGACAGTGATAAATGATCCCCAACCATTCCAGATGCTCAATATACAATGCTCCATATATCCTTTTTCCAGAAAGAGATCAGAAGAATATTGTCCAAATTACACAAAAACAGTCTCTTGGCTATGAATGTCATTCCTCCAATTGTCCTGAAGGTTTGTGCACCAGAACTGACTCTTATCCTATGTCACTTGTATATATACTCTCTTACTCCACTGGTATCTGTCCCATAGCCTGGAAATTGGCCACTCATTCCCAAGAAAGGTGACAAATCATTGCTCTCAACTACCATCCCATCTCGCTCACCTCATTTGTATCTGAAATAATAGAGAGAACCATCATTTCCCAACTACCTCACAAGCACTCAGCTAATAAATGACCACCAGTATGGTGGATTCCATCCCCACTGATCAACAGTAGAGCTACTTACATATATCATCCATCTCTGGACAAATGTCATGGAGAAGTTTGGTGAATCTCAATTTGGTTGCACTTGATATCTATGGAGTTTTTGACGAGGTCTGGCACAAAGGCTTACTAAGCAAACTTCCATCATTTCGTCTGTCTCAGAACTTCTGCAGTTGTATTGCAGCTTTCTGTTTGGATGCACACTTTGTGGTGGTGGATGGTTCCTTAATGACCTACTTCAGTTGCCCCCAACCCCCCCCAACCCAATACACAGTTTTGCAGATGACAGCACACATTACACTCCTCCCTTTCATTTGATAAACCTTAAGAATGAAAGCTATATAACTGAGAGGAGACCACCACATAGCCTTCAAAGGAATGTGGAGAACCGACCAGGGCTTCTGACCTAATGTCCAATCCTCACCTTCTCGTGGTGCACCCTGTTAGGTATCTACCTAGATACTGAACGGACAAGGGTGGGCTGGCAATTTGGGATTTAGCTGACCAAATTGTATTCTTATCGGCTTAAATAAAAATTTCAAATGATGGTACAACATGACAGAGTTTCATGCCGGCTGGGACGTCGCCCAGTTAATCAAGGCCCCTGTTGTTTTCTCCAGGAAACCAGGGCAAACAGCGAAAAGTCAGTTACTGGAACAAATCCTAAAGCTTACCCCAACACAACATCACCAGAGTTCAGGATCAGTACTATCAACATAAGAACCCTGAATGGCAAAGAAATAGAGCTAGCTGAGCAGTTGGATAAGTACCAGATCGTGATAATAGGGATGACTGAAACAAAAAAAGACAAAAACTGGTAAGATTTTTCTGAGCAATAAATACAAAATGCTATATTCAGGCAATGTAAAACAGGAAAAGAAGGTATAGCTATAGTACTGAACACAAAATATGAGGCTAGTCTTCTTGAATGGCAAGCGACAACAAGTAGAGTGATGTGGACAAATATCAGAATGGGAAACTAGACACTGAGACTTATTTTGTGCCTATAGTCCCACAGAAGGTGCTACTAAGGTAGAAGTGGAGGAATTTTTTGAGGCTTTGGGATGCTTAAGAGTCAAAGCTGTATAACTGAGAGGAGACCTCCACATAGCCTTTAAAGGAATGCAGAGAACCGACCAGGGCTTCTGACCTAATGTCCAATCCTCACCTTCTCGTGGTGCACCTTTGGGTATCTACCTGGATAATGAACGAATGAGGATGGGCTGTCAATTTGGGATTTAGTGACAAAATTGTAATTCTTATTGGCTTAAACCAAATTACAAAATGATGGTACATGACAAAATTTCATGCCGGCTCTGGCATCGTCCAGTTAAACAAGGCCTCCATTGTTTTCAACAGGGAACCAGGGTGAACAGCGAAAAGTCAGCTACTAGAACAAATCTGAAAAAACACCCCAACTCAACATCACCAGAGTTAAAGATCGGTACTATCAACATAAGAAGCCTGAATGGCAAAGAAATGGAGCTAGCTGAGGAATTAGATAAGTACCTGATCGACATAATAGGGGTGACTGAAACAAAAAAGACAAAAACTGGTGAGATCTTTCTGAGCAATAAATACAAAATGTTATATTCAGGCAATGACAATCAAGGTAAAGAAGGAGTAGCCATAGTATTCAACACAAAATACGAGGCTAATCTTCTTGGATGGCAGGCAGTCTCAAGTAGAGTGATGTGGTCTAATATCAGAATGGGGAACTGGACAATGAGACTTATTTGTGCCTATGGTCCCACAGAAGGTTCTACTAAGGTAGAAGTGGAGGAATTTTTTGAGGATTTAGAGAAAACATCTGACACAATGAAAAAGGAAAAGTTGGTCATTGTTGGGGATCTAAATAGCAGAGTAGGAAATGATTGTCAGACATACAAAAATATATTGGGAAAATTTGGAGAAAAGAGCAAAGCTAATAATAATGGTAAATATTTGTTGGATTTCTGCTCAGGACATGGACTGGTTATTACTAACACTATGTTCCAACATAAAAATGTGCACAAATTCACATGGAGAGAAGAGGCAAGAAATAAAAGTCTCATTGACTATGTTATTGTTCATAGTGATGTTTTCTCCCTGGTGCAGGACACCAGAGTGTACAGAGGATTTGAAATTGGAAGTGATCACTATTTAGTCTTGAGCAGGATAAAATTGAATTTCATATTCAAAAGAATAACATGTAAGAAAGTTTGAAAGTGAATAAAAGTTGAGTAGCTCTCAGATGTGAACTGCAGACTAAAATACACAAAGATTATTGAAGAAAAAATGAAAGCGTTTGAGAACAGGAACCAAACTTTAGAGATTCAGTGGCAAGCCTTGATGAAAATGTTGATTGATTCAGCCAGAGAGAGAGAGGCATGTGCTGAGGTTGTCTGCAAGGATAGAAAAATCAGAATTCCATGGTGGACACAGGAAGTAAAAGAGGCATTGAAGGAAAAGAAGAAAGCATATCAAAAGTTCCTGGCAAATAAGTCAACTGAGAATACAGAGACAAATGTAAGAAAGCTAAACACTGTGTAAAACTAGCTAAACAAAAGTCATGGGAAGACTTTGGCAAGAACATAGAAAATAAATATCAAGAAGGTGGCAAAATATTTTGGAGGTTGTTGAAGAAGCTTAGAAATGGAGGACAGAGTACTGTAAAAGGAGTTAGAGAGATGATAAAGGTGACATGAAAATCGGAGAAAAAGATATCCTTGAAGTATGGAGTAATTACTTCGAGAAATTGCTAAATGAAACAAGCAGTGATAGCACAGTGGTAAAAAACACTCCACAGGCATACAGTCAGGAATACATATCAATACTTGAAGTAGAAGAAGCCATCAAAGTGTAAAATATAGAAAGGCAGCAGGAGTAGATGATATCCGACCAGAAATGATGAAGTATGGTGGTATAAAAGTCTTCCTGTGGCTGCAGTGCATAGTTCAGAAGGCCTGGACAGAGGGACAAATTCCCGATGATTGGAGTAGAGCTCTCATAGTACCCATATATAAAAATGGAAATCAAACTGAATGTTAGAATTACAGAGGTATTTCCCTACTGAGTGTTCCTGGTAAGATTTATGCAAGTATACTTGAGAAACGATTGAGAAGAATTGTGGAAGAAAAGCTTGGTGAAGAACAAGCTGGATTCACGCCGAATAGAGACTGTGACGATCAGATCTTCACTTTACGACAGTTAGTTGAGAAATCATGGGAATATAACAAAGATCTATATTTAAGTTTTGTCCATCTGGAAAAGGCATATGACAAGGTGCCAAGAGAGAAGCTATTCAATATGCTACAGTTATATGGTGTAAGTGGGGCATTATATCAAGCAATACTTAGTCTTTATTTGAGTTGTAAGTCAGCAGTTAGAATTGAAGGAAGTACAGAAGATGGTTTAATGTTAAATCTGGTGTGAGACAAGGATGTACATTAACCTCTCTGTTATTCATTATCTATATGGATCATGTTATGAAGGAAAGTGGTATTAAACATGATATCAAAATTTGAGATGTCAATGTCAGCTCGTTGCTTTATGTGGACGATGTTATACTTATCAATAAATCCGCTATGAGTCTGCAAGATTCCTTGACTAAAATGAATAACTGTAGTAATAGATATGGTATGAAGGTCAGCAATAAAAAGACCAAGACAGTGAAAATAGTCAGAATCATTGAAAATGTCAACTGCATTGTGAACTGAGAACCTGTGGAACAAGTAAAGCATTTCACCTCTACTTAGGCACGATTTTTAGTGAAGATGGTAAATTAAATATGGAAATAGACAACAGAATCAATAAAGCTGGTATACTAAGAAGTCAATTGAATAAATTCATATGGAATAAGAGAGAAATTAGTCGGAATCTGTATACAAGACAGTGTTCAAACCAGTTTTAACTTATGGATCTGAGAACTGGGTCAGAAGTAAAACACTTGACCAAAGACTAGAGACCACAGATATGAGAATCCTGGGAGGCATGAACAGATGGCATCAATGACAATATCATATTAAAAATGAGCATATTAGGAAAGAACTTGACATTGTCAGCATCCAGGAATGTGTTAGCCGAGCTAATCTCAGGTGGGATGGTCATTTAAACAGAATGGGCGAGGAAAGATTAGCAAAACAAGTGTTCTCTGCCAGGTTGGCAGGAAAACGACCCAGAGGAAGTCCAAGATATAGGTTGATTGATACGGTACAAAGTGCCTTAGACAATAGAAATATAAGATCTGGTAATGTTGGAGTCTTGACAAGTAACAGACTGATTTGGAGGAAAATTGTAGATAGGAAGTTAGTAAAGATGTAAATTTTTCATGTAGTACTATCATATCCTGTACACCCCTGGAGGGTACATGTCAGGAACCTGATGATGATGATATATTTAAGTTTAGATTCATTATATTCAGATTTTGTGAAGACTTTTGATAAATTGCCACATGACAAACTAGTAGTTAAATTGGAACAGATGAGGTTGGATAGTAAATTACTGCATTGGATTGGAGATTGGCTGTGTGATTTGTATGGGAATATGGGAATAGTGATATCCCAGAAGAGAAAAGTCACTAGTGGTGTGTCCCAAGAGTCTTCATTTTAGAAATTATGGACTTTACAACCATGTTATAAATAACTCTTTTAATATCCTGACATTACCAACCACCCCAATCTGAACAATAATGATGGTCTAAAAATCCCAAACATATGGAAGGCGTATATTCGACCCACAGAACCTTCCTCTCTAAGAGCAACTATAAACAGGACTAATGTGAAAATCCAGGATCCTAAATCAAAAATAACGATTGTAATGCTAAAAATGGGACATCATTGTTACTGAAAGAAAACTCTGTAAGAAAGAATGTTTATTCATGTTATCATAAATAGAATTTAGCTTGATGTAGTTTATAAATAATTAATTATTATTTTTTCTCTAGAAGTCATGCTACTATAATAACTTGTGATCAATTCATTGTTTCTTTAGCTTTCTGTATGTAATGTAACTTAGCTTTTCTGTATATTTGTATATGCTCCAGATGATGATCTTAATATGAAGATCGAAACTTCGTGATATTAAGAGTTATTTATAACACGGTTGTAAAGTCCATAATTTCTAAAATGAATGCTGATCACCGTGTAACACTGAAAGAAAGGTCCCAAGGGTCTGATTTGGGCCATTGTTGTTTAATTTGTATGTAAATGACATTGGAAAGGGCTTAAATGGTGATATACAGTTGTTTTCAGATGGTGCAAAGCTGAGAAGAGCTATGAGAACTAGAGCAGATGTTGTAGCTTTGCAAGAGGATCAGGACCTAAATAGATTGTGTGAATGTGTAAGTGGGTGGGGATGTCAGTTTAATGTTGCAAAATGTAAGGTTTTAAAATTTAGGAAGCAGAGTATAGGATTGGTGGGGATATTTTGAAGAGGCGGAGGAGATGAAAGATTTGGGAGTTGTGGTGGATAGGGGCTTGAAATTTCGTGGACATTTTGCTAAAATTGTGAGGATTACACAGCAGATTATGGGAATGATGCGGAGAACACTGATGTGTAGAAGTGAAAATGTTTTGATTCCATTGTACAAGACAATGTACAACGTCTAGAATCAGGCCACATATGGATTGCTGTGCACAGATTTGGTTGGTAGGTTTTCAAAAGGATGGTTAGATGTTGGAGAAAGTCTAGAGATGATTGACTAAGTTGGTCTCTGGAATGTGGAATATGAGGATAGATTGAGAGAATGCAAATTGCATTTAAGCTGTGCATGTGAGAGTGGGACCTCCCATGATGAGTCTCTTGACTCCATGGAGGTTTGTTGATAATAATAATAGGGTCAGCCTTTGTTGGATCACTTTCAGCATAACTTTATTTGCATATGAAATTTAAGTGATGGTTCTGTAATTCGTACAATCTCTAGGATTTTTTTTAGATGAAAATTTATATTTTCATCTAAAATAAGATGAAAGGCCAGTATATTTTTTCCATACCTTTTGACAGATTTCAGTTAATATATTCACTACTTCATCCCCAGTTGCTCTCAATAATTCTACTGACAGTCCATCAACTGCAGGAGCTTTTCCTTTTGACAGCTGTTCCATTGCTGATATCACTTCACTTTATCATGGGTTCCTCAACAAGTTAGTGTTCCTCAAACACTAACTCCTCCACATCAGCATTGTCAGCTTCCAAGCCCATGCTTTTGCCCAGAGACACAATATCATCTACAAGAGCAACATGCTCGGCCTCAATGTCTCTGTCTGCTACACAGTCTGGCCACAATTTCCTCCAGGCTGAGTTCATGGTCCTGTAAGTCACTTGTGCCCAGGCTTTGTCAAGGATACTTAAGCAATGAAGGATGTTGAAGTGATTTTTCCAGAATTCTCTGAGTGTTAATTCTGTGTCAGAGGTCACTTCGAAACACCTTTGAAACAGTGCTTTGGTGTAGAGTTTCTTAAAGTTCAAAATGACCTGCTGGTCCATGGGCTGAATTAGAGAAGTTGTGTTGGGGGCAGGAACTTCACTGTGATAAAATCAGACTCCTCCACTGACTCGTCTTCCAAGCCTGGAGGGTGAGCAGGAGCATTGTCCATCACAAGAAGGCATTTAATTGGCAAATTTTTTTCTCGAAGGTATTTTCTCACACTTGGGACAAAGACTTCATGGATCCACTCAATAAACAATTGCCTGGTTACCCAAGCCCTACTATTAGCCCTCCACATGACAGACAATTTACTTTTCATCACGTTATTTTTCTTAAACACCCTCAGATTCTCAGAGTGGTACACAAGCAATGGCTTGACCTTGAAGTCCCCACTTGCATTTCCACATAGCAAAAGAGTCAGCCTATCCTTCATTGGCTTGTGTCCTGGCAATGCTTTTTCCTCCTTAGTGATGTAGGTCCTCTTTGACAATTTTTTCCAAAATAGGCCCCTCCAGCGGCACCTGTTCGTGGTGGAGGGGACCTCCCAGTGATGGTACTGGCCCTTTTCATTCTTCCACTTTTTCTTTACTTTTCTTCCCGTATTCTTTGCTCTACTTCTCCTGAGTCTTTTTCACTATCCTTTTTCCAGACCACCATCACTGGGATCCAACGCCCTGCTGCCGTGTGGTGCGACCCGTGGACATCCGGAAAGGGGGATCCTGGTAGTCTTGCACTACTTTGGCCCCTGCTTCGGCAAGACGGGTGGTCCTGGATGGCCCAGCCAGGATCATTCGGCTAGTGGGCTTGCCTGCAAGGGTCAATGATGTTGCAGTAAGTCTCTCACCCCCATGGTCCGGGGTCGGGATCCTAGACCTGCTGCAGTGCCGGTATAACGTCCAGGATAGCCCTGGCTTCCACTCCTGAGCGCAGTCTTTGCTTGCCGGGTAGTGGGCGTCCATGTGTGGCTCCGTGGTGGGTGGGGAGCTCTGGCACTGAATTAAAAATTCCTTAAATATGAATTCTTCATGCTCACATGTTTCAGGGACCCTAACAAAGTCCCAACCAAGTACTAATAATATAGACACAGCATATGGAAACAGAAGGAAGAAACAAAAGATATCGGATACTAACAAAAATGTACCAACCTTTTTATTCATTCATGCAACAGGTGAAAAACCAATTGGGAAAATGTCACCCTTCTTTATCCAAAAAAGTTTAGAAGGACTGGCAGGACCTGTCAAGAAATTGCGTTCTGGTGATATCCTCATGGAAACAAAGTGCAAACAACATTCTGAGAAACTACTGAGAGCAACAACAATGGGTGGAATCCAAATTGCAGTAACACCTCACAGAACACTCAATTCCAGTAGAGGAGTGATATCAGAATGGGTTCTCCTTGAGGTTCCTGATGAGGAGATATGTTCAGAGCTTAAAGATCAAGGAGTGACGGGTGTGAGGCGTATCCTGATACGCAGGGATGGTCTCAACCAAGAACATCATCCTTACTCTTGATACACCTAGGCCTCTGACATTGTAAAAGCAGGGTATCTCAGTTGTCCTGTTAGAATGTACATCCCTAACCCGCTGAGATGCTTTAAATGTCAAAGATATGGACATGCCCAAACTGCCTGTCGTGGTTCTACTACCAGTTTGCTGGTAGTAGAACCACATGTGGTAGTAAAGAACATGAAAATAAATCTTGCTGTCGAAAAAAAAGCTAAATGTGTCAACTCTCAGGGAGATCATCCAGCATACTCTCATGCATGTCAGAAATGGAAAGATGAAAAAGAGATATAAAAACAGAACAAAACATAACATATCAGGATGCAAAAAGAAAGCTAGCCACCATTACACCTGTTCTACGATCCTCTTGTGCTGAAAAAATAACAATTAAAAAAGTGCCAACAGCAACTCAAACGTGTATGTCTATTTCACCATTTGATAATTTCACCATATCTGAACTTTACGATCGCAAAAAATTCTTGATAATAATAACCTTTCCCTTCTAAATAATAAACTCAATACTTTCTTCCATATGCCTACCCACTCATATTCTGCAATTGATCTTACAATCTGTTCCACTTCCATTCTTCCACTGCTCATGTGGGACGTTGAAGAGAACATATATGGAAGTGATCACTTTCCTGTTCTTTGTACAATGTCTTCACAGGAACCATGTTCACTCACGAATACCTATATGGAAAATGGACCAGGCTGACTGGAACACTTTCTCTCATCTTGCAAAATCTAATGCTGATGCCATCAGTCAAACACCTATCAATGAAGCTGTAAAATATATAACAGAATGCATTGTCCAGGCAGCAACAACCTCCATCCCAAAAACATCATCTTGATTTCCAGTCTATCCAAAGCCTTGGTGGAATGCAGAATGTCAGGCAGCCAAAAAAGATCATCACAGAGCATGGAGCATACTTCGTAGATACCCCACCACATCAAATTTAATAACTTTCAAGTGTGTTCGAGCCAAAGCACATTTTGTAAGATGTCAGAGTCAAAAAAAATCATGGATCCAATTTACTACATCAATTAATCAAATGACCAGTCCAAAAATTGTATGGGATAAAATCTGGAAAATGAAAGGCAGATATAGTACACATTGTTTGTCCACCTTAGACTATAATGGAAGTGTTCTTGCTTTCCCAAAGCTATTGCAAATACTTTGGGAGAAACGTTTGCTAAAATCTCAGCAACAGCTTCATATTCTCCGGAATTTTTAATACTGAAAGAGCAGCAAGAGAAACAAAGGCTTAATTTTTTTACCAACATTCTTCAGCCATATAATCAGCCATTTGTCAAGGAGGAACTAAAAAGAGCTCCTACAATCTCACCTTAGTGGAGTAGGACCTGATGACATCCATTATGAAATGATAAAACATCTATCATCATCTTCTATGGATCTTCTTCTCTTATTATACAATAGAATCCTTGCAGAGGAAGATTTTCCAAATTCTTGGTATAAGTCAATTGTCAATGCTATCCCAAAACCAGGAAAAGATCCAACACAAGCAAATAATCGACCCATTGCTCTGACCAGCTGTCTTTGTAAGATACTAGAGAAAATAGTTAATGCCAGACTTCTCTGGTATTTAGAAAGCAACAGTCTTCTTTCCAATACACAATGTCGTTTCCGTAGACATCTATCAACTCTAGACCATTTAGTTCGGTTAGAAACTTGTATAAGAGATGCATTTCTGAAGCGAGAACATCTTGTCTCTGTTTATTTTGACATGGAAAAAGCTTTTGGCACAACCTGGAGATATGGCATATTAAAAGACCTCTATAATCTAGGTCTCAAAGGACACCTCCCTATATTTATTAAAAGCTTTCTGTCCAGGCGAACTTTCCAAGTCAGAGTGGGAAGTATGCTATCTCAACCTTCAAGAACAAGGTGTTCCCCAAGGCTCTGTCTTAAGTGTAATCCTTTTTGCTATTAAAATCAATTCAGTCATTGAACAGCTTCCACCCACTGTAGACAATGCACTATATGTTGATGACTTCACAATCTACTGTCACTCACGTAACATGAGGGTAATTGAAAGACAACTTCAGCAAGCAATTGATCATGTCTCTCTCTGTGGGCTCTTAATAAAGGGTTTAAGTTTTCAACCGAAAAAAAGTGTCTATGTACACTTCTGTCGAAAACACGCTCATCACCCAGATCCTGAACTAAGAATGGGACCTACTGTTATTCCAGTAACTACAGAAACCAAGTTCTTGGGACTCATTTTTGACAGAAAACTCACATTTCTAGCACACTTACATTCGTCAACTAAGAGAAAAGTGCAAAAGAACTTTGAACCTGCTTCGCACTCTATCCTCTACTGGGTGGGGTGCTGATTGAGCTTCATTGTTCCATCTTTATCGTGCACTTATTGATGTAGTTTATAAATACTACATCAATAAGTTTTAAATACTACATCAATAAGTAATTATACAGCAGAGTTACATGCCATTCAGCTTGCACTTGTGCATATAAAAGAAAACGGCTACCAAAAGTGTATAATTTATACAGACTCATTGATTTCTTACCCATCTATACTGAATCTTAGAATCTGTTCAAAGCTGGATTATGGATCCCAAGTCTATGGTTCGGCAAGACAGAGTAACCTACGATGGTTGGATTCCATCCATCATCAGGGTATACGGATAGCTACTGGTGCCTTTCGCACCTCACCCACTCTAAGTCTCTATGTAGAAGCAAATGAACCGGCTCTATCACTTCGACGGAAACAGTTCTCTTAATTACGCCCTAAAAATAAAATCTCTCCCAGATCACCCTACATGGAATAGTATCTTTTCTTTATCATATCACACACATCAAACTGTTATACATCCTTTTGGTTTAAGGAAATTGTGCAAGCTATTAGTATAAATGTTGACAACATTAGCTACACCGAACAAAATAGCATTTCTCCATGGATGTTTGCACACCATCCTGCAACCACTCACTTTGTCAGCTACAGAAATCTTATACCCCATCATCCATTTACCTGCAATTGTTTAATGCACACAGAGCAGCACATGCTGATTTCTTACCCATCTATACTGATGGTTCAAGAACTAACATCTCTGTTGGCTGTGCTGCTGTGGTTCCTGACTTTTTATCTCAAATCAGATCCCACCTGACTGCAGTAATTATACAGCAGAGTAATATGCCATTCAGCTTGCACTTGTGCATATAAAAGAAAACTGCTACCAAAAGTGTATAATTTATACAGACTCATTGAGCTCGTTACACGCTATCTCCTCTCCTATGTATAATCCTCATCCAGTACTTTATGAAGTACTACACCTGCTTCACAAAATGAAAATCCTTAATTTCGATGTTCAGTTCTGCTGGATTCCCAGCCACATCGGAATCAAAGGAAATCAGGCTGCAGATGCAGCTGCTAAATCAGCCCATGCCTTCTCCACATACTATTTGACAGTTCCATATACAGACTACAGACAACTTATCAGATCAAAGCTAATTGCTCAGTGGGAGTTTTCACATGGCAATAAACATCAACAAACAAATTATATAACATTAAACCTGAAATTAAACACTGGCATTCTAGTCAACGTACAAAGAGAAGGGAGGAGGTTGTCCTTGCTAGGCTCTGCATAAGTCACAGTCACCTTACGCATTCTCATTTACTGAGAGCTGATGACTCTCCCATATGTGAAAAATGCAGCACACATCTCACTATTCATCATATTCTGGTAGATTGTTAAAAATTTACACGAGAGAGGAATGAAATTTTCACCTATCTAACCAAGCCATATACACTCAGGGAAATGCTAGCAGACTCAGGCAAATTGCATGATGTTTTTAATTTTTTAGAAAGAATTAATTTGTACAAACACATATTGTAAATATTTTTTTTTGCTTAACTTAACTTTTATACCTATGTATTATTCATTAGGTTAAATCTGACCAATTATGTATTACCATGGGGCTTGATCTTGTATATTTGTATCACCCTGCTGTAATTTTGTTAATATGTAAATACCATAATGCTAAATTTAAATTTTATCCATCAATGCTGTATAATAATTCCTTTCTGACTCTAAGTATTAGTGTAATAATGTTTGTTGTAATATTACTAGATGTAGACACTGCTTTCCTTGACTTGTTTTGTATATACACATATGTTAACCTATAGTTATCTATTTATGTACTGCTGAAAACCTCTGCAGTAATTTTGTTTATATGTAGATACTGCATCACTTAACATACATTTTGTGTATGCATCTTATTTACTACTTTATTTTTCGAATAATCATGTAGTGCTGTAGGACATCTTACCTGTTTGTGTACTTTCTAGTAATTCTGTTTATATGTATCCTAAATTCCGTTTCTACTGCATTGCTAAATTTAATTTTCATCCATGCATATTGTATAATAATCCCTTTTTGCCTATTTTTGTGCTACTATAAAGGCATCTGTTATAATTTTACATATATGTAGATACAGCATTCCTTGGCTTAGTGTTTCATATATTATGTATTAACTTATATTGTTAACTATTTTTGCACTACTGTAATAACCTCTGACCTGCAACAGTTCTGTTTACCTAGAGATGCTGATTTATGAAACTAGATTCTTGTACAGACATATTGTTAACAATTTTCTGTAAATGCTAATGTTGTAACCTTTAGTATGGCACAGTATGACCATTGTAGTTTTTGTGCCAGATAAACTATAAACCAACCAACCAATCCAAAATAGGCGGTTTCATCACAGTTGAACACTTGTTGGGTAAGAAAACCCTCAGCCTTTACATAGTCACGAAATTCTTGCACATATTTCTCAGCAGCTTCTGGGTTCAAACTCGCAGCCTCCCCCATGCCTAACCACACTATGTATGCCGCTTCTCCTCTTAAATTTCTTGAACCACCTTCTGCTAGCTTTGAACATATCAGTATCAGCACTCGTACCAGGGTTTTTCTCTAACAGGTCATGTATTCGCCTCACCTTTTCACAAATTATAGCCTCAGGAACACTATCACCAGCTAACTTTCTCGTTTATCCAAATTAGCAACAATTTTTCCACTTCTTCAATCATCTGCTATCTTTGTTTAGTAAGAACTTTCACTCCTCTTGCAACATCAGCTCTTTTGATCGCCTATTTATTTTTGAGTATTGTACAGATTGTTGATTTCGCCATACCGAACTGCATAGCAAGATTCGAAAACGAATGCCATTTTCATGTTTGGATATGATTTCTTTTTTCATCTCTATCGTGGTTCTAACAACTTTTTTTTTTTCGCTTTTCTGCTGTCACTATTCTTCTCTGGCCCCATGGTGGCTTAATTAATAATTTATGAAAAAAAAACCAACAAAACACAAAGAAAATAGAGAAAACTCACTGCAAATTTGAGCAGGTGTCTGCACTGAATGAAGGCTGCCGCATAACTGACGCTTTCCTGCCTTACAGCTCAGCACGCAGAGCATGTGGTTGCCGGTTCGCCTATTCGGAAACCGGGGCGTTTTTTGTATGGAAAATAAGTTCGGGAACTAAATTGTTCGAGAAAAGAGTCGTTCAACAACCTAGGTTCCACTCTATATAGAAAATGTAGCATCTCATTAGATCCCCCCCCCTCTCAGCTACCTTTTACTTCCTGAATTGCCTGAATCTGGTTTCTCAAGCAACAATATTCTTTACTTGTTGGCTATTCTCATACTTGTATTGTAGTTGCCTTCAAACATTTTAATTGCCTTAGCCTTTGTGACTGTGCTTCCTTACTTTTGTTATACAAAGCTTTCTAGAACCTAACACCGAAACCATTTAAGTGTAGCCTGTCAGCATTATACAAATTCCTTCTGTCCCTCATTGGTCCATAAACCCTATATAATTTCTTCTGCACAACCTGCTTATTGAATCCTTTGCTGTTAATTCCCCCCCCCCTCTCCTCATTTTGCTAAGCTTGGCAGGAGGTTTAGAATCTTCACCCTCTTTGCTCTTCTGTTTTGCTCTGTTCAGTAACTTCACATCTTCTCTCATAGAATACTTCTCATCTCTCAGGTCATTAGTGCAAATGAGACAATTAATTCTTTCACCTTACCTTTTTGCATCCTGATGGCATCAGTGGTATTAATTTTTGCACCACGGAAGTCACACTTAAGTACTCCTCTTCATAGAATCTCCATAAAAAATGTTCTCCTTACTCTGTTTCTCATATTTATTCATGTGATCTTAATTCTTACCTCAGATCTCTTCTCAGCTTTTCTAATCTCTTGAGATGTTTCTGAGTTTTTCAGTTTTGCACTTTGTCCTGTGAAGGATAACATGCAAATATGCTGTTTCCTTATTGAGGTCCACTTCATTCTCCTGACCCCCCCCCCCCCCCCCCACTGCTACACGTTCGTCATTAACATTTTCCAGTTTGTTTACTTTACTAACATGTACTAATTTCTCTTGACACAACTGGCACTCACCCTTAAATAAAATATATTCAAATGGTTTATAAAATATTGCTTTATTTGTTTTAGAAAATACCAATCAAACTGAGACCATAGGCAACTAAAGAAAAATTCCACTTGCCATGGGGGGGGGGGGGGGATTGGGATCACCCAAGATCCCATTCCCAAATTTTAAGTTTTTGCTATAGTGCAAATAAATCTACATTATATTCAGGAACATTTTCTACATTGTTTCTTATAAATACTTTATAAGTATAAAAATACTTTCTGTATTTCAACTTTTCTAAAGTTGTATACAAATAATCAGTAGTATGCAGATAAATCAAATTGTATAGAATAGAGCTATAATTGTTCTGTTTCAGAATTCTTAAGGAATATTGCACTAATATAAACCTCAATATGTTTTATGTATTACATTGAGGAGTTAAACCATGAACTAACTAATGAATTAAGCATCTTAAAAATGCTGTCTTAACAAATTTTTAATGCAGTCTTTGTGTGTATGTGTGAATACCTTCCACAAAAATGATTCTAAACCTGCAGTACATTTTATACTTGAAGGGGGGGAAAATTTCCTGCAACAGTACATTTTGCATCATTGGTTGAAACCCTGTTTAAGAGATCAGACATGTATTTCGTGCCACTTCAGGCGTCCAATAAGCGTTCATTAAAATCTTGTTTTACTTTCCAAAAATGAAATATCGATGTGTCAGTTCAGTCTACATATTGCTTTCAATATGTAGGTCCATATCTCCCCCCCCCCCCATCCCTTTTTTTTTGAGTAATCCACAGCTACAGTGTTGAATACCACTGAACTTGCATTGCATTCCATGGAATATCACTTCAGTTAGCATTATGCCCAGAGTATCAATAAATAATAAGAATTGAAAGAACTAAAAACTAAATTATTTTTGGAAAATATATTTTTTGTGTTTTCTTCAAGTTAAAAAAAATTTTTTTAGAAAGTTTATTTTTATTATCAAATAAAAAATATTCTATTTAGCCTCGTGTGTAGCTGCTTGCCAGCTGGAAAAATCTACTTGCTACAGACCAGTGGTTTACTGTTTTTGTTGAACCCTGATTATGCAATTCTATAATATAATGAGGCTTATCTTTTAAGCCGAAGTATAAATAAAACTAAATGTTAATTTTAGTACCATTATTGTTGAACCATTTATTTAGTTTTATTATTATGGTAATAATGCAATTTTGAAGTTTCAATGTTCAGTAGAAATTAAGTCAAGTCATACAAGTGATATTTTACAAAATAAGTTGCATCTCTATACAGATCATTAACATATTAAAAACAGGATAACCCCAAGCCTTGTGGGACAATATATTTTATCTTTGCTTCATGTTAAAGTTATCATAGTTGATATATATATATTTTTATTTAAATAGGATTTAAATCAGTCATTAGATACAGTTCATATATTGTTTTCTCTTATTTAAATTAGATTCAAACTGATCATTAGTAATATCTCTAATATCATATCTGTACATTTTCAGGAGTAGATCATGATGTACACAGTCCAATATATTAGAGATATCAAGAAACATGGCTACTGTACACATTCCTCTGTTTATCTCACTGTAAAAATTATTTTATGAAATTCCAATAGCACTTTTTTCTGTATTTAAACTGGATCTGATTAGGGGAGTAAAAGGATATGGAGTTTAGGTAATTATTTAATTATTTTCTTAAAATTAAGATATTAGTAATCTTTGAGACTATCAGTAGCATTGATATTGGCCTGTAATTTTTAATTTTATTTCTGTTATTCCTTTAATTAATAGAACTGAAACAACCTTTAAATGTTCAATAAATTTTCCATATTCGAAAGCTTGCATATGAATGATGTGTTAAGAACTTTAATAAATTAGAATTGTAGGACATTTATGTCAAATCTTCCCCCCCCCCTCCCACCCTAAGCTTATTACTACACTCCTTACATCATCTTCATGACATGTACTTAGTTTTGTATGTTAGATCAAACTAACAAATGGCTTACTATCTATCTATATGTTCACTGGGCATCTACAGATGCCGTATGGTCACTTCGATACTCGGTGATGTGCCACACCAGGCTTCACCATGTAGTCATTTGTTGTTTGTTTTTCTGGTGGCCTCAACTCTCTGAAGATCAGTCACTCTACACACACCATCCATCTTTTTGATGGTCTACCCCTTCCTCTTTTTCCAGGAACTTTACCTTCTATTACTGTTTTGAGAAGTCCCCCTTCCATCCTTTCTATGTGTCCAAAATATTTTAACTTTCTTCTGTCAATATCCTTAAGGAGCCTTAAAGTTCTACTGATCAACACCCATTCATTTCTATGCCTTTCAGTATATGATATCCTCAACAGCCTTCTGTAACACCACATCTCAGAAGCAGATATTTTTCTTATCTGACTTCTTTAGGTTCCAAGTCTCATATCCATAAGTCGCTGTTGGAAAAACATCTGCATCCAAAATCCTCAACTTTATTCCCATGAAGATAGATCCTTCCTTCTAGATTTTAGACAGGTCTCTGACTCTTGTTTTAGTCATTCCTAACCTCCTTCTGACGTCTTCTGAACAGCAATTCTTCACATTAATAATGGATCCCAGGTACTCAAACTTGCTGACTTCCTCAATTCTTTCTCCATTAAGGTACACTTGTTTCTCAAGGGCTCCTTTGTATTTCCTTTGAGAATCATAATCTTTGTCTTTGCTAGGATTGAGTTGAAGTCTTCTGTTATCACTGATCTTGTTAACTTTGTCAAGAATTAATCCTAGTTCTTCCATGTCATTACAGAGGAGTACTGTATCATCAGCATACCTCAGATTACTGATCAATCTACCTCCTATCCTAATTCCTGTCCTGAGCTCATCCAATGCTTTATGCTGCATATATATTAAACAAGTAAGGAGAAAGTAAACATCCTTGCCTAACTTCTTTTCCAACTTGAAGCCAGTCAGTCAATCCAACACCTGTTCTTACCGTGGCTTCTTGCTCCCTGTACAAGTTGGCTATCAATCTGATAGTGTCTTGAGAAAAACCCAGTCTTTTCATTACTTCCCACAGTTTCACATGCTCAACACAGTCAAAACTTTAGAGTAGTCTAAGAAACACATTACCAGAGGGAGTCTGAATTCATTATATTTTTCCATAATCTGTCTAAAGCAAAGGATCTGATCTCTGGTGCCCTTACCATTCCTAAAACCTGCTTGTTCCTCGGGCATCTCTCCCTGAACTTTGGCCTCAATCCTATTTAGCATGATCTTCAATAAAATTTTGCTTGCATGAGATATTAAACTAATAGTTCTATAGTTCTTGCACACCTTCATATCACTTTTCATGTCTGTTTTCATACCATTACTTTATGTAGTGGTATGAAAACAGACTTCTTCCAGTCTCTAGGCCATGATTCTGTGTCCCATATCCTTGTAATCAGTCTATGGAACACTCTTATCCCTCCATCTCCTGTGGCTTTAACTCTGCTGGGATTTCATATGGAGAGCCAGGATGTAATCAATCTGATGCCTTGACCTATTAATGTTAGATGTCCAAGTATAGGTCCATCATGGATGTTTCTGGAAGCAGGTATTGGTAATAACTAATCTGTTAGCATGGGCAAATTCCAACATTCTTTCACCACGGATGTTGCATTCACTTAGACCAAACATGCCACACTCCGGCTTAACTCTCGTACTCTTTCCCACTTTTACATTTAAGTCCCATAAGATGTAAAGTATGTCTCTCCTTGGTAGGCAGTTCAAAACAATTTGTAAGTTTTCATAGAATTCCTCACTCTTCTTCAGGCCTATCCATGTTGGGAGTGCATAAACTACCACAATTGATACATTGGTAGGCTGAGCCTTAAGTCTAATAGAAAAGTATCCTATCATTAATGGAGTTATAACCAAGAAGGCTTAGTAAAAAACTAAGTGGCTTAATAAATGGCATAGTAACATTGCTACTTCCATTCTTAATTCTTATCATTCTTGCAAGCAAGAAATTTTGTTTGGTGGCATTTTCTCCTTTAAATGTTTTATGTTTTATGAAATTTTTATACTAATTTTCAAATACTAAATTTAATGACAAACTGACAAAAGTTAACAAAACTTTTATGGGTGATTCTGAGATCTGATCCCTTCTAACAATGAAATATGAAACTTTTCCTCTGATCCTGCTACGTATGTGTGATTAGAAACTAATGTGAAGATAATAAATTTGTTTATGATATTATTTAGCTCTAACAAAAAAAATCTATCAATGGGTCATAATGAACACTGTGAATAGCACATATAAGCATAACTCCTCATTAGATTTAATTTCAACATTAGTGTATATTTAATTACAGTTTAAAGTTAAAGCTATTTTTTCTTAGTGTACACAATTATCAAAGTTATGAACAGTTCTAAGTCCTGATAGTCTTGAAACATCTCTTAATTTCATTTCATTTATCACTGGAATATCCACACATTTTACAGTTTATGTAAAAAGTTACATATCAAAGTTTCCTCAGTGATCTAATGTTTACACTGTAGGTTTACCTTATTTTTAAATTTTTTCTAAAATAATTTAAGACAGCAGCAGGTAGAAGTAAAAAGGTAATTAGTTTTCAGAGTGACTATTAGTTTAGTCTTAATTGCATAAGAGTTCTTCAGGAATAAAAGAAAGAATTAATAGACAAGCAGTAAAATATTAGCATAGTGACTACAAATATGGAATTATGTGTGGGGATTCTGGTAACTTAAAATTTGTGTGAATATGCATTAATTGTTGTGCATGTTCGTGAGGTCTCATTTTGTGTGCTTATCTGAATGTTTTCTAGTTATGATCAGCTAAATTAATATTAGGATTTACATTAAAGTGCATAAGAGCTAATGACATTTCCAAAGATTCCCAGAATATAACAGAAACGTGACACAACGTACGTCACTTTTGTTATTCTATATCTCAAACATACTTCTTGATGCATTCTTCAGTAGATTTCTCAGTCTTTCTGTAATTAGTGTTCTGCAATCACATCACAGTTGATAAACTCCTGGATATTTTAGAAGGTTGTCTATGAGTTTAGAAGACCAAAGTAGTGATCATATGTTGATGAAAAGACTAAATACTGTTTTCTAATTTTATATTCTGTATGGCATTTAGCCAGATTTATTGAAATAGGACTAATATAAGGAAGAGTAATGAAATCACTGGATGTGCATTGGTTGGTAGCCCATTGCAAGACGTTGTATTAGTTTGAGCCATTTTATAAAAAAACAAAAGATGTGTTTTTAGAAATTGGGGTTTTTTTGATTAGCATCTAGTGTTTAAAATGATGCCGAGGTCTGTAGGGTGAGAAATTAGAACATGTAGATAACAGTAAGTGTATGTGTGAGTGAGATATATATAAAATATTATTACAGTTTTTTTAAATTTAATATATTACATGTGATGTAATATATATAGTAATGTAATATATATATATATATATATATATATATATATTGCAGTGTGTGTGTATATATATATATATATATATATATATATATACAGGGTGTTCGGGATAAATTTGACATATTTATAATTAATTATATTTTTCCGTAAGTTACATGTATTAACACACACTTCTCTTCATTTAAAAGTTTGGACCCTTCTTCATTCATATACAAGATGTCAGAAAGGATGGATAGCTGGAACCCACCTGAATCATGGAAGAGAATAACTTGTATCATGATGATTCGTGCCCGCCATCAAAATAAGGATATTACGACTGCTGCCCAATGCTCCCTGAATACAGTAAAAACAATCAGGCATGAACTAGAGACTTGCAATGGTGACTACGAGGATGTAGCAAGAAGAAAGATCCCTAGCAGACGATCTGATTGCGTTCGTACAGCAGAATTCCTCGCAAATCTGCAGGAACAGGTGTTGAAGAACCCTGGCATTGGAATTCGGGCTTTGTTCGTGGAGTTGCTAACTGTAGTCAAGCCCTGGATAACAAGGGTAGCCAATGGTAGGCCGTATGTATGGCAGCAGGATTCGGCCCCTTGCCACACCTCTGGGAAAAGTCAAAAATGGTTGTCTGAAAATTTCTACGACTTCACCAGTCCAAATGTTTGGCCTCCAAACTCCCCAGACCTTAACCCCATGGATTATTTTGTATGGGGCGCAGTTGAAAAAGACACCAATCGCACTTCCAGTAATACAAAAGCCCAGTTAATGGATAAAATTAAAACAGTTTTTGCGGCCCTTCCCAGGGAGACTGTAGCATCAGCTTGTTCGAGGTTCCGAAGCAGAATTGAAGCTGTGATCGATGCTAATGGTGGTTATTTTGAGTAAATCTTGTTGATAGTATTGTAATTAACTCTGCCTGTAATGTTTTTTTGTCAATTCATTAAATTTAATAGATACAAAGAAGATTTTCTTTTTCCTTATGAAACTGTCAAATTTATCCCAAACACCCTGTATATTGCAGTGTGTATATATATATATATATATTGCAGTGTGTGTGTATATATATATATATATATATTGCAGTGTGTGTGTATATATATATATATATATATATATATATTGCAGTGTGTGTGTATATATATATATATATATATATTGCAGTGTGTGTGTATATATATATATATATATATATATATTGCAGTGTGTGTGTATATATATATATATATATATATATTGCAGTGTGTGTGTATATATATATATATATATATATATATATATTGCAGTGTGTGTGTATATATATATATATATATATATATATTGCAGTGTGTGTGTATATATATATATATATATATATATATATTGCAGTGTGTGTGTATATATATATATATATATATATATATATTGCAGTGTGTGTGTATATATATATATATATATATATTGCAGTGTGTGTGTGTATATATATATATATATATATTGCAGTGTGTGTGTGTATATATATATATATATATATTGCAGTGTGTGTGTGTATATATATATATATTGCAGTGTGTGTGTGTGTGTGTATGTATATATATATATATATATATATTGCAGTGTGTGTGTGTGTGTGTATATATATATATATATATATATATTGCAGTGTGTGTGTGTGTGTATATATATATATATTGCAGTGTGTGTATATATATATATATTGCAGTGTGTGTATATATATATATATTGCAGTGTGTGTATATATATATATATTGCAGTGTGTGTATATATATATATATTGCAGTGTGTGTATATATATATATATTGCAGTGTGTGTGTGTGTGTGTGTGTATATATATATATTGCAGTGTGTGTGTGTATATATATATATATATTGCAGTGTGTGTGTGTATATATATATATATATTGCAGTGTGTGTGTGTGTATATATATATATATATATTGCAGTGTGTGTGTGTGTATATATATATATATATTGCAGTGTGTGTGTGTGTGTGTGTATATATATATATATATTGCAGTGTGTGTGTATATATATATATATATATATATATATATATATATATATATATATATATATTGCAGTGTGTATATATATATATTGCAGTGTGTATATATATATATTGCAGTGTGTATATATATATATTGCAGTGTGTGTATATATATATATGTATGTATGTATATACATGCGTTCTACTCACCAACAGCTCTTCTACTCGCTTTTAAGTCATATTGGGATTTGCTGATGGTTCTTTTGCATTTATCATTTACTTCATTATAGGCTGAGCATGAAGCTGGCTTGTTGCAAGCCACCTATGGTATGCTGAATTATTTTCTTTGACTGCTTTTGCACACTTTTGTTAAACCATGGCTTGGAAAGGGCAGGATTTTTGGATGGAATTGGGAAAAGAAAACCTTTATACTGGGTGAAAATGTGAAAATAATTTCTGACTTGTTCAGAGCAAGTATTTGGTTTAGAAAAGTGGAAGTGGTAGTCTTACCATGGAAAAGAAGAGTAGAAGTTTCCCAGTTCATCCCACTTACCACTTTTTTAATTGAGAATGCAAGGGTGGGAATGGCTAAGGGAAGGTGTTCTGGGAGAGAAGAAACTTGCAAAAGATTGTGGTTTGAGTTGATAAATAACTTCTGCAGTATATCTGGAAGGAGAACTGGTTACAAAAAGATTGTATATTGGGTGTAATGAAGAGTGTTATCAGGTATTTGGTTAGATGTACAATTTGCATTAGGTCATTGTTTGTAGCAGACACTTGTGCATTACATCTGGCTTGATCAGTTGTGCTGGAAAAGGGAAGCCATTTGGAGTTGTGTATATTAAGGTCACTTAGGAAGAACACTGTTCAGACAGCTGATAGCAGGAAGTTCAGCTTAAAGAAGGTGAAGCGAGTTGTTTTCAGGATTTATAGAGTTGTAAATACACCAAGTGAATGTTACTGAATGTATGCCATAGGAGGTCAGAAGCAGAGGGTTCTAAATTAGGATTTTCTGGAATGCAGTGTTGAATATCATGGCACAGGTGCTAGATATCATGGTGTTGGGTATCATGGCATGGGTGGCAAAAGAAATCATGCAGGGTATAATGATATCTCATCTAGATGTTTAAGTTTTATATTATACATCAGTCCCACACATGAGACCTATGACAAGACAATGCTATGTGGGCAGTTGATTAGAGGAAAGGAATTTTTTTGTTTTTCTTGAAGAGCTGGGGTTGTAATCATTGGAGAAAACAATTTGGAGAAGACTGTTTGCAAGAATGAATGTATACAGAAGGAAGGATGATGAGAAGGTGGTTTGATAAGTTTATAACTGAACTGTATATGGGTGTTATAGTGTTTGCCATTTATGTTGGTAATGTGAATGTAAAAATGATTTACCATCCATTTTACCAGGTTTTTTTTTGTATTTTTTTAATATTTTTTATTTGAATCATTTTTGCTGAAGTTAGTTTTTGAGTAGGTTTATTTAGGAAGTAACTGAGAGCAGCAGCATGTAATGAGAAGATATTTTGGATGTGATAGAGAGTGACCAGTCTCCTTGTTGTCATGTGCCTCCCATATACAATTATGCAGACTTCCAATGACCATCTTCCCAGCCATGACCTTGCAGTGGGATTATTTTTTGTTACTGATAGATTTGGCCCTGTATTCTAAATAGCTTCGCAGCTGGCCTGCAGCACAGTTTGCTGCTTCTGTACTCTTGAAATGAAAGAGGCTTGAGCCTCAAGTGCATTTGACATGCCTTTGAAAGATATCGCTCACACTGCAGGTGTCATTCAGGTGTTTTCAGTATTCATTTGAATCAGTTTGTTTCAGTAGTTCACAATTAGGTAGTCCACTTTCTTTCTAGATTGCTCATGCATTCTTTTTTCTCTGGTGTTCTTTACTCGTATTACTTTCATATTGTCACCTTTTCTGATGGTGGCAAGGTTTTTTAGCTTGGAAGGTAAGTAAATTATTTCTTTGAGTAGGCTTATGTGGAGTGAAGACAATACAGTTGTGTTGCTGGTATTCTTATCACATAGACCAGCCGGAATTTGAATTAGTTTATTAATTATTCAACTAGTTTCTACTCAACTCAATTGCTATAGTTTTGAAATTCATGTTTCTCATCAGGAGAAGTGAATAAACTAAAAATTAAAATAAAAACTAGGTTACATACAACTAATGTTCACTATGAAATATTTGAACATGGAATTAACAATGGAAAGCATGCATGTGTTATGAAGGTATTTGCTGGTTTGTGATCCTCTGCAGACTATCCAGATTCCTTGATTGCTCTGGGGAAAAAAAAAAAAATCTATTATCCATGTAGGGCATTCTGGTTTGTTGCCTTAGTACTGGATATTTAGTATCAGTTGTATGTGTTGCCAGTTCTGATTTGTATTTTCTTTCATTCTCCATGCCCTTAATGTGTTCAGACTTGCATGTCTCTTGACTTGCTTGTCTGTCCATTGTGGCACAGCCTACTTCTACAGTTAATCTTGTACATTCCAGTCTACAAGATTTTTCTTCAGATTACAGCCTGCAGTTACATGTCATTTATTATTGTCATAATTATACATGTTTATTTATGGAATTGGATTGTGTTAATCATTAACTGTCACAATAACTTTCACTGTTATGATTTATCAAGGTTTTATCTGAGTTGCTGTTCAGAATGTGAACAGATTCCTCCTTTATTTTTACCCTCTTGCCCCCCCCCCCCCAGCACTTATCTGTTGTAGGTCTTGTGACCTTTCGTGTGTGGGTTAGGAGGGGGGGTTGACCTTGATGATCTTGCAATTATTTCACACTGTGAGGTAATATTCTGTAGGATAATGTGAACATTATTGGAAGTCTCCCAATTATTATCATTATTATTTAAGACCTCCAGGGAGTCAAGGACTCATCGAGGGAAGCTATAAATTAGCCAATTCAGCTATCATACCTACCCTTGAATTCATTCACACTAGATGCACTCACTACCCGTAAGGGCAAATTATTCCACTCACTCACTGCTCTCTGGGAGAAAAACCTAGCTCTTAACCCTTTCTTGACTTAGAACAACCTTAACTTCCGTGGATGCCCCATGTTCTCTCCCAGCCTTCCATAAAACGAAAAATTTCATCAGTTGAAATGAAATAACACTCATTCAAAAGTTTATAGACCTCAATCATATCACCCTTCTTTCTCCTGTTAACCAGAGTCTTTGTAACTCTTCTTTGCACCCTTTCCACAGCTTCCTTATCCCCTTGGAACCCAGGAGACCAAATCTGCACACAGTAATCCAAGTGTGGTCTTATCAAAGCCTTATAAAGAGGCAAAATTACTTCTTTATCCTTACATGTCAAGGTTTGCTTCAACATGCCAATTATCCTCTTAGTTGTATTTGCAACTTTTGCTATGTGACCTTTGAACTTTAAATTCTTATCCATCAATATACCAAGATCATTGAATGTTTGCTGTGAACAGTTAATTCTAATATTTAGAAGGGAGAGAGAGAGAGAGTAATGATCTCTCTTTCCCCCTCTTCTTCTCCCTTCTGAATATTAGAAATAACTTTTTCCCCTCTGTCTGTTCATAGTCTACATTAGATTTAAGTTCACACCTTCCTGTACTTTTTATACGAGAAGTTGAAAAAAAATATATGGAATAAGTTAAAAGATACCAAAAAATTATGTTCTTGAGGTTGAAGTAATGCAGAAGTCATATTTTCATATATGAGTAGCCAAAAGATGTCACCTTATTATTAAAATACTTTGGATTAGAGATATTTGTTGTAAGTTTTTCCACTTGGTTATACTATAAATTAAAGATACCAAAAAATTATATTCTTGGTTTAATCCTTTATCCAGTTGCATCTGAAGTATTTTCAGGACAAGGCAACTCATGTATAGAAGCTAAATACTTCAGACACAAACTTTATTTGCTTACACTTGGATAAAAGATTAAACCAAGAATATAATGTCTTGGTATCTTTAATTTATAGTAAAACCAAGTGAGAAAACTACCAACAGAATATATGGAAGCAGTCACTTCGCTATGCTTTCTAGCCTACTTTTGAGCGAAGAGTGTTATCTTTCGCAGATGCCATAGTGCAAAATTGAACAGGCATATTTTTTCATACCCGCCAGAATATTTTTTAAAACTACAGTGATCAGCCAAATACTTACAACTGAAGCAATAATGTATAAAACATTGTAATGATGCTTTTAAAAAAAAACTGCTTAACACACATTAGGGAAGTTAGAATTATTAACAACTCCTATACATTTTGCTCACTGTAACATGAGCATTATTCAGGGAAAGAGCAAAAGAATTAGTTACAACATTCAAAAATATTAACATGCTTCAAGCAAAACACAATCATATTTAATCATCTGTTCTTTAAAATGTGTGAAACACATTGTTCTTATCTTAATCAAACCAACTGCATATCCATTTCTTAGTTTTGGATAGTAATTGCTATAAATTTTTTGATAAATATTTTACTTTATTTTTATATTATTAATAATTTTTGAAGTACACAACTGCACCTGGCCTAGTTCCCTGGAACATTAATAGTGTTGTTTCCTGTTCACTCAGCCTTTACCAAGACACTTGAAAGTATGATTCATGCTGTCTAATTCTTGTTTTAATATTTTGAATGTTGTCAGCAATTCTTATGCTCTCTCTTTGAATGATGCTCATGTTACATTGAGTGAGATGTATAGGAGTCTTAAATTCTACTGTCCGACCACAGATGCGAGAACCTTGACTAGCACAATGTCAAGAAGAGTCAATTCATGTTGAAGGAGAGAAAGGAATAAGGCAATGTTCAAATTTATCACCAACACATGAAATCACTTACTTTATATGTAAAATTTTCAAACTGTTGTACAAGCAAAATAGTTACCACTTTAAAAAATAGAATTTTCATAAACGAAAAGCTAATTTTCCACCATAATAATAAACACTCATCATTGATTATCCTATTATTGGAATGGATTCACCTTCTGCCATATGCAGAAGTATTGAGAAGTCTCGCATGTGTGGTTGGGCAGTAATTTCCCTTGTTCCATATGTTAAACTCTTTTTAAAAGCATCGTATATACCATAGTAGTGTTAATGATTGACCAAATTAGTGTTCCTTTAGGTTTCTTTGTGTATTGTAATGTAACCTATCTCTTTTTGTGTATGTTCATAAACTTCAGATGATGATGACCTTGATATGATTGTTACTCTAACATAATAGTTGTCTATGATTTTATTATAATGAAAGGTACATGCATATGGAACATACCATTAATTGCTCAAGGAACATAATAGATGTGATTCCAAGGCAACAAAGACTGAGGTGGGAGTTTTGTTAGAATATCACTCTTAGCTTCATATCTTGAATTTTTGATTTTCAAAGACAAGAAAAACGTCTGTTTGCCACTCATAATGCATTTAAAAGAACATAGACATCCCACCCTTTGAGGAAAGAACTGATTCTCTTCATATGATGAATATTATTATTAAGAGAAACCTCCACGGAGTCAGGAACTCATCAAGGGAGACTATGCTATTCTCACCAGCTGTCAAACCTATTTTTGAATCCATTCACACTACTTGCACATAACATCTAAAGTCAATCCATTCTAATCATGCACCACTCTATGAGAGAGAAATCTAGCATTCATTCTAAACTTCCAAGGATGCCCTTGCTTCCTTTTCCCACCCTCCATAAAAATGAAAAATTCCATCAATTGAAATTCTGTATAACCCTTTCAGAAGTTTGTAAGTCTCAATCATATCACTGCTCTTTCATCTGTTTGCTAGTGTCTGCAGCCTACAAATTCTTAATCTGTTTTCATAATCAGTATTCCACAATCCTAATCATTTATGACATTCTTTTTTGCACTCTCTCCACTGTATCATCACCACTGAATCCCAGGAGATCAGACCTGTGTGCTGCTGATCAAGTGAGGTCTTATCAAAGTCTTGTAAAGAGGCAAAATCACTTCCCTGTTATGTGTGAAGGTTTGTTTTAGCATTGCCATTATTATCTGAGTTATATTTACAATATTTGCTATATGACCCTTGAACTTCTACTTCCTGTCTACTAAAACAAGATCCTAGTTTCATCAGTTTCCTCAAGCATAATCCCACAAATATAATACAACATTGGATATCTAATTACACCAAAGTGCATGACCTTACATTTATTAACATTGAAATGACAGCCTTTTTCACATGCCCACAATTCCATTCCATTCAAATCATTCCGCAAGTACTGCATATCAGCAGCACTCCTGATTACCTTACCTAACTGCATCATCAGCCAATAATGCAAAGATAGGTAAGGTAATCATTACCAGTTAGTATGTTTGCTTCTGATAGCTAAGTATCACTAATGTCTAAAATATGAGGTTCCAATATATTAACAAAGGCAACAAGCTCTACTCCAGGGATTCCCCAAGTGTGGGTCACGACCCGCTGGTGGGGCATGACTGATTTTGGCGGATCACTTTCTACTGCAGCTTTAAGAGTGATGCTTTCTTTTACTACTTCGTACATGTGGAAAGTTTTTTTTTTTGCAATGATAGGAATTAAAAACAAATTTCGAAATAAACTTCAATTATCAAACACCCTGCGTCTGAAAATAACACATATCAAACGTGTCATTATCAGCAAACATAGAGAACAAGCCCTAGGCACATACACCTCATTATGTATCTGATTAATAAATTTATATATTAAGTGTATTCAATAAAAATTTTAAAAGTAGTAAAGCGATATTTTTTATTCAACCCCTCCTTTTTAAAATATGCATTACAAGCGAGTTTGTTGTGAAAAATTATAGTTTTCAAAAGTTTGGGAAGCCTTGCTCTACTCCTAGCATTCATGTATAGACATAATAAATTACCTGCATACTCTTTTGCATACACTTGTCTCTCTGGTCTACATGACAGTTTAACAACTTGCAGATTTCTGTTCTCATCTAGTTCCTTATTTATGCAGATTTCATTACACATGCTTGATAGGTTCGACCTGGACAAACAGAGAATCATTCTCTCTTCATAATAAATTCTATAATAAGAAGGGGCTACGCATCCACTTCTACACAGTATGCATCGAATCACTTGTCATCATAGCCCTTCTTCGTAATTTATTTCCATCATATCTAGGTAATATACTAATGATTTTTACTTTTTCACTCTCACTTCTTCCAACAACTTTTTCATGTCCTCTCTCATACTGAATTTATTGCTAGTTAAATCATTGGTACCTACCAGAATTATGACCTCTTTTACTCTTCTAATTTTTATTTTTAATTTCTGCTCTGGGAAAACTTGACGTTATAACCTGCTCATCAATGGCATGTTTTATCGTAGTCACCATACCAAGTAACATCCTTCTTTTTTATAATCAACTTCCTTTACCAGATTTTCGTTATTATGCACTAACTTACCTCATTCTATGGTTTGTTGTTTTCCATTTTACTGCTGAACTTTTTTTTTATTCCTGTGTTCCTTTAAATACTGCTCAAATTTCTGTAGTCTCCTCGTCTGTCTAGTAATCTGCTTTAACCTCATGATCTTGAAGGTTAAATTATTTGCAATATCCTCTTTGATATCATCTTTAGTCTACAAAACATTTTAACTCACTACTTTGCTGTTCTTGTTAGCCTTCTTCCATGTTTTTGGTGCCATTTTACAGATATATTTAATATTAAAATATCACAAAAATATTTTGGAAAGATACTAAATACTCTATTACGAAAATCTACTCTAATATACTATAAAACACAATAAAACGGATAAAAATCGCCAATTTTACACAAGAGCTAAATTATACTGACCACTCACATTATAACCTCAAGCCCAAATATGTACGAGCTTTTTCATTTGAAGGTGGATTTGCCAGTCTCATGGTTTCAGAAGCTATATTTTCTTGCAAAACTGGCAGACTGACCAGAGAACACATGCATGTGTGTAGTAGATGCTGTAGCATAGATAGCGGTTTGTGTAATTTTGTATAGGGTAAATTGCCTTAGATGAGGCCTGGAACTTTATGGTAGCATCATAAAATAATAAAATAAGAATATTGGCTAACCGAAGCCAAAAAAGGATCTAAAACTCATGAACAATCATTGCCATCCTGTTGCTCTAACTAGTTTTCTGTAAAATCTTAGATATAAATGGTCAGTGTTCATCTTCTGTGGTATTTAGAAAGCAGTGGCGTTTTTATTTTATTTTATTATTTTTTAAAATATTCTTGGATTCCATAGAAACTGATTGATGTTAACCTACTTGGTTCATCAGATGTATATTCCTGAAATGTCGGTTTTCTTCAACTTTTAATATAATTATATCTCTCCAAGCTTGTGACTTAGCTTGGAGGGGTATGGTTATATTAAAAGAGCTTTATCCGCTTGTTTCAGCAGGCATCTTCATTTTATTAAAGAGCTTTCTCTTTATTTAACCTACATGTCTGTGTTTCTTGATTATACTATTAGAAGGAGGGTGTTCCTGAATGATGTGTCTTACATACGATGCCTTGTTGCTGTGAGAGTTAACTTGATAACAGCAAAACTTCCAATTATAGGTAGCATCCTTTGTGACTTTACCATTTTCTATCATTTCTCTAGCATTATGATCATTAAATGATCACCATCCTGCAAGTACTGCATATTCTGTTGATCTTATTATTTCATGGACATTTGCTAATTAGCGTAGATTTTTTTCCCCACTGAAAAAAAAGTCTGCATGCATTTCTGCTGAAAATGTGATCATTCACCATGTTCCAAAATGAAGCTGGCGTAAACTAATACTAATGATGTATGTACACTCTAGAATAATATTAATAGCTAGTTGTTTCTGTTGTCAAAATCATCTTAAGGTAAATCATGGTAAATGTTATAATATTTTCCTTTAGGTGAGAAATTGGACAGTGACATCAATTTTTGTTTATGGCGCCCCTGATAGCTCAACTGCTACTTCTGATAAAGGTAGATTTTTTAAAAAATTTTTTTATTACATGGTCATCTGACATAAAGGAAGAATCTGGTTGAGATGAGATCTAAATAGCAGAGTAAGAAATGAATCTGTGTATAAGAAATGTTTCAGTTATACAGGTCATAATGTTCATTCGCGTGTAACACTGATTTGAATAAAAGATAATCTCAAGCCATTTGTCGTCATCATCATCAAATTCCTGACATGTACCCTCAAGGGATGTACAGGGTATGATAGTACTACATGAAAAATTTACATCATTACTAACTTCATATCTACAATTGTCCTCCAAATCAGCCTGTTACTTGTCAAGACTCCAACATTATCAGATCTTATATGTCTATCGTCTAAGGCACTTGTATCAATCCACTTATATCTTGGACTTCCTATGGGTCGTTTTCCTGCCATAGTAACATAAGCCAAAGGCAGAGAGCACGTCCTTTGCTAATCTTTCCTCGCCCATTCTGTTTAAGTGACCATACCACCTGAGATTAGCTCTGCTAATGCATTCCTGGATGCTGACAATGTCAAGTTCTTTCCTAATATCCTGGTTTTTAATATGATATTGCCATTGATGCCATCTGTTCACACCTCTAATCTTTCTCAGGAGTCTCATATCTGCTGTCTTTGGTCAAGTTTTACTTCTGACCCAGCTCTCAGATTCATAAGTTAAAACTGGTTTTGACACTGTCTTGTATACAGCTAATTTAGTGTTCCGACTAATTTCTCTCTTGTTCCATATGAATTTATTCAATTGACTTCATATCATACCAGCTTTGTTTATTCTGTTGTCTATTTCCATATTTAATTTACCATCTTCAGTAAAAATCGTGCCTAAGTAGCTGAAATATTTTGCTTGTTCCACAAGTTCCCCGTTCACAACACAGTTGACATTTTCAACAATTCTACCTATTTTCATTGTCTTTGTCTTTTTAATGCTCACCTTCATATCATATCTATTACAAGTTATTCAATTTAGTCAGGGAATCTTGCAAACTTGTAGCAGATTTATTTAGAAGTATAATATCGGCCACATAAAGCAACGAGCTGACATTAACATCTCCAATTCTGATATCATGTTTAATACCACTTTCCTTCATGTGATCCATATAGATAATGAATAACAGAGAGGATAATGTACAACCTTGTCTCACACCAGATTTAACATTAAATCATCTTCCTGTACTTCCTTCAATTCTAACTGCTGACTTGCAACTCAAATAAAGACTAAGTATTGCTTGATATAATGCTCCATTGACACCATATAACTGCAGTAGCATTTTGAATAGCATCTCTCTTGGCACCTTGTCATATGCCTTTTCCAGATCGACAAAACTTAAATACAGATCTTTGTTATATTCCCATGCTTTCTCAACTATTTGTCGTAAAGTGAAGATCTGATCCTGACAGCCTCTATTTGGCCTGAATCCAGCTTGTTTTTCACGAAGCTTTTCTTCCACAATTCTTCTCAACCGTTTCTCAAGTATATTTACATAGATCTTGCCAGGAACACTCAGTAGGGAAATACCTCTGTAATTCTCATATTCAGTTTTATTTCCCTTTTTATATATGGTACTATTAGAGCTCTACTCCAATCATCGGGAATTTGTCCCTCCATCCAGGTTTTCTGAACTATGCAGTGCAGCCACTGTAAGACTTTTATACCACCATACTTCAGCATTTCTGGTCTAATATCATCTACTCCTGCTGCCTTTCCACATTTCAAGCCTTTGATGGCTTTTTCTATTTCAAGTATGGATATGTATTCTGACTGTGCCTGTTGAGTGTTTTTTTTACCACTCTGCTATCACTGCTTGTTTCATTTAGCAATTTTTCAAAGTAATTACTCCATACTTCAAGGATATTTTTTTCTCCTCTTTTCATGTCACCTTTATCATCTCTAACTCTTTTATAGCACTCTTTCCTCCATTTCTCAGCTTCTTCAACAACCTCCAGAATATCTTACCACCCTCATGATATTTATTTTCAATGTTCTTGCCAATGTCCTCCCATGACTTTTGTTTAGCTAGTTTTACACAGTGTTTCACTTTCTTACATTTGTCTCTGTGTTCTCTAAGAGCAAAAGCTGACTTATTTGCCAGGAACTTTTGATATGCTTTCTTCTTTTCCTTCTCTGGCTGAATCAATCAGGGTTTTTTTCAAGGCTTGCCACTGAATCTCCAAGGTTTGATTTCTGTTCTCAAACTGTTTAATTTTTTCTTGAATAATCTTTGTATATTTTAGTCTACAGTTCACATCTGTGAGCTGCTCAACTTTTATTCGCTTTAAAACTTTCTTACATGTTATTCTTTTCAATATAAAATTCACTTTTATCCTGCTCAAGACTAAATAGTGATCACTTCCAATTTCAAATCCTCTGTACACTCTGGTGTCCTGCACCAGAGAAAACATCACTATCAACAATAACATAGTCAATGAGACTTTTCTTATTCCTTGCCTCTTCTCTCCATGTGAATTTGTGCACATTTTTATGTTGGAACATGGTGTTATTAATAACCAGTCCATGTCCTGAGCAGAAATCCAACAGGTATTTGCCATTATTATTAGCTTTTGCTCTTTTCTCCAAATTTTCTCAAAATATTTTTGTATGTCTGACAGTCATTTCCTACTCTGCTATTTAGTTCCTCAACAAGGACCAACTTTTCCTTTTTCATTGTGTCAGTTGCTTTTTCTAAATCCTCAAAAAATTCCTCCACTTCTACCCTTATTAGAACCTTCTGTGGGACCATACACACAAATAAGTCTCATTGTCCAATTCCCCATTCTGATATTTGCCCACATCACTCTACTTGAGACTGCCTACCATTCAAGAAGATTAGCCTCGTATTTTGTGTTGAATACTATGGCTACCACTTCTTTTCCTTGATTGTCATTTCCATATAACATTTTATATTTGTTGCTCAGAATGATCTCACCAGTTTTTATCTTTTTTGTTTCAGTCACCCCTATTATGTCGATCTGGTACTTAACTAATTCCTCAGCTAGTGCCTTTTCTTTGCCATTCAGGCTTCTTACGTTAATAGTACTGATCTTTAACTCTGGTGATTTGCATGTAATGCTTAGCATATCTAAGCTGAATTGAATTTTGCATTTTTTAAATATATTTTGTGACTGTTTTATTATAGTTTTTCCTTTACTACACATTCATGCTAACATTTATCAATTAAATACACAAGCAAATTTATCAGTGGTTTTTCATTTTGCTGGTTCTTGAAAGTGTTTCTCACACTTAGCCATAAATACTGCACGTGCACGCGGCACACACACGCATGTGATAGACTTGTTTCAATTGAAGATTCTTTGGTTGTTTTAGAAAATAGCAGAAATATACAAAACCACTAAGCAAAAAAAAAAAAAAAAAAAAAAAAAAAAAAAAAAAAAAAAATTGATTTTTTTTAAGTGTGTAAAAGTGACAGTCAGCTATTTCATATAGAAAATAATTTTTTCATTTTCAATATTGCACAAGTTTATTATGGTAAATTGAATGCTAATCTAAAAATTCAATTGCATTCTCTTTAGCTGCTTTGCAGAAAAGGTATTATCGTTCACAAAACATTTTGATTTGTAGGCATTATTTCTGGTAAAAAACCCATGTTACTCCTCTAAGTAAATATTATTTTTATAGCTATTTAGCCTATTTTTGTTTAGGAGTGCCCCTTTTATAATGTCATTGGCTTTTTACTCAAATTTTAGGGCATTACTGATGTTTTATATAGAAAGATATATGAAGAATATATAGGAGGAAAAATTCTGACATACCTTTGTAGGATGTTGCTGGCTGTCTTATTGAGCGGCATCTCAGCGTGTGGCAATATACATTCATTGTACTGTTAAAAGAAGGAAGTACGATTGAAAGGAAGGGAGGTTGGAAAAAGTGAAGGGAGAGAGATGTGGGAGAATTATTGGTGAGGCAAGGGGTATGTGAATGTTTTGAAAAACCTTTTTTTTTTTATTATTAAAGGTGGGCAGAGAATACTTTGGGAGGAGAGTGAAAATAGTGTTTTTTTTGGATGGATATGATGGGGTAAGATCAGGGTTGGGATTAACGGGGTGTGGGCCATTTTGACAGTGCGTCATCTTCGGAGCTTGTGGGGGAAGTGGAGGCTATGTCATGTCATCTTGGCATTTCTGTCTTTGATATATATCTGTGTTATTTCCTATTGGTTGGAGTCGTGACCTAATTTTTATGTTATGGAGCTTCCAACTCTCAGAGATTATGTAGTGTCTGTGGATGTTTATTGAGTTTGTCATATTTTATGGCTATTGTTTCCGATATTGTAAGCAAGCATTGTTTCATTTTCTTGTATGTCTATTATTATGGCCTTGTTGATTTGTGGGGTATGTTTCTGTTCAAGGGCATGGACTGCTATTTCTGTTTTCTCTGTACTTTGTATTCTGTTTTTCTTTTGGTTGTTTTGTTTTCTATTGTTTAAATGTTTTGGAATAGGAATGTTGCAGTCATGGAAGTGTTCTTGTAGTCTTGCCTCATAATAGAACCTGTTTAGGTGACATCACAATCTTTTTGGCAAGGAGATCTTTATGAGTAAGGCTACAAGAACACTTCCATGACTCCTTGCCAAAAAGATTGTGATGTCACCTACACAGGTTCTGCTATCAGATCTTTATGAGTCTACATATGCTGACTAGATTAGCATATGTAGCCTTAGAAAATAGAGGAATAAATGGAGGAAAGCTGTAACAGAAGCCAAACAAATATCATTGGAAGAATTTAGAAACAATATAGAAATTAATATCATGTTTGAGGTTACTAAGAAAACATATTACTAAGTTTTCTTAGTAACCTCTTGTGTATGCTTAAGTACACAAGAGGATCCAAGATCATAAAGGTCAATTAAACATAAGGATATTCTGGATGTATAATTACTTTTGAAAAAATTTTAAATTATGTAATATTGACAGGGTAGTGTAAGAAGCTGTTTAGATAAATTTACTCAAAAGCATGTTTATCATGATAAATCAAGAAAATCTGAGGATCTCTGTAAGTTTTGCAGAGAAGGGGATTGATTGATCTTGAAGCATGTAATATGATTGGCAACAAAACTTCTGCTTTCTATATCTACATGGAACCTTATATGCTAGTGATATAAATTTTTATATAGCTTACACTTAAGTTGTATATCAACAATGAAGGATGTACCAGAAGGATGTATTATTTCAACTTAGAGGTAATGCAGTGTTGCTATCTCTGGTAGTGTTTATAATCTGCATTTTTTTATGCGGTTCCCACTCATGAAACATTGTAAGCCTATAGTACATTAGTACCATGAGTGGGCTAAGGATTTTTTTATTAATTTTTTTGTATATATTTTTTGTGTTTTTTATTTATTTCTACATAGTCCAGAAACTGTTCTAGAAATGAAACATGGAACTTTTTCAAGGCACTTCAGGCTTCCAATAAGTACTTCAGTGGTCTCACACTGGGTGATGAAATTCATCTCCTAGCTAAAGATCAATGCTTACAGTGGAATTTGAACCCACAACCCGTTGGTTGGAGAGCAGATGTGTCAACCAAACTGCCTTTGCTTAATGTGCTGATACAGATTATTTTAAACTTGAACTTTCCACTCCTTTCCATTTTATAATATGGACTTTTTTTGTTCAGTGGATGATGTTTGACACTGAGTCATATTTGAACTTCTTTATTATGTTACTTATCATTTATTTGATGAGAATGAGGATTTTATTAGTACTCATTTTTTTTCTTTTTCCCTATAGTAAATGGATATGTGTACAGGAAACAAGTTTTGTTAATAGACCTCATGGCCAAGTCTGAGAGTAAGTAATATTAAATAGGATAAAAATTTGTTGATTATAGCTCACTTCACCAGGGAAATACTGATTCCAAAAAGTTTTTTTAACATATTTATTGGGAAATTTTGACAAAATCTCACATATCTGAAACTGATAAGCATGAAAAAAAGTTTGCAAATATTAATGTAATAATATTTGTTTACAATTAAGAATACTTGTTTACATAGAACTTGTTTTAAGAGTGATAGTCCCTTAATTTTTCAGTTTGACTGTAAAGTACGGTTACTGTGTGTGTGTGCGTGCGCGCGCGCGCGCAGTTTTAGAATTACATGTAAAAAAAAAATCAATGAAGTATTTCAGGTATCTTTTAGAGTAAAACAAAAAACCAAAAAAAAATAAAGTAAATAGATGTATTTGATACGGAACACCCAGAATGTGGATGTTTAAATTTAAAAAAATGATAAGTTTTTATCTAAACAGCAATAGCTCAATAACTCTTCCAAACTAACTTCCAAATAACTGTTTCATATCAGTGGTTTTGTTTGAAGTGCTTATACTAATCATTATGACCTTCCAGTCTGAACAGTTATTTTATTTTAAGTTCAGACAGCTTATAACCTTCTGTATCAGATGAATGTTTATGTGAAGGTTTTTTTTCCCCCTTTACTCAAATAGAACTCTTTTAAAAGCCTCCAAAGTTATGTCTGATTATGAACTGTCACTGAGTTATGCCTTTAGAATTTCAAATGACCTGTTTTTAAATTTCAAATAGCTATAATCCTGTAATATTTCAGTATTGGATGCATTTATATGAAGATTTTTACTTAAATAGATCTCTAAAATAAATATGTCTGAATTTTTTGCATGGATTTTTCAAATTGCACATGTATTGATTTGCTAAGAATGTTTGTACAATTTCAAACATTTTTCTTAGAAATTAGGATTTTCCCATACCTTCTATAAAAACAGAACAAATGGATGGTGAATGTGAAATTAACGGTAGATGAAAATATAGTTTATTCTGTCTTAGAGAGCAGCTGAGAGAATGTGACATGCATTCTTTGGTTGAAAGAGACCTGAGCTCTGTTCTCATTCTGATGAAAGGAACATTTCTCTGAAATAAAGGCTTTCACAACAGAGAAGGAAGGAAAGCCTCTCATACTGATGAGAGGCTTTCCTCCCTTCTCTAATAACTTGATTTTTTTTTTCATCCTGTAAACAAACTGGCTTGAGAACATGAGGATATACAGGGTGTTCGGGATAAATTTGACAGTTTCGTAAGGAAAAAGAAAATCTTCTTTGTATCTATTAAATTTAATGAATTGACAAAAAAACATTACAGGCAGAGTTAATTACAATACTATCAACAAGATTTACTCAAAATAACCACCATTAGCATCGATCACAGCTTCAATTCTGCTTCGGAACCTCGAACAAGCTGATGCTACAGTCTCCCTGGGAAGGGCCGCAAAAACTGTTTTAATTTTATCCATTAACTGGGCTTTTGTATTACTGGAAGTGCGATTGGTGTCTTTTTCAACTGCGCCCCATACAAAATAATCCATGGGGTTAAGGTCTGGGGAGTTTGGAGGCCAAACATTTGGACTGGTGAAGTCGTAGAAATTTTCAGACAACCATTTTTGACTTTTCCCAGAGGTGTGGCAAGGGGCCGAATCCTGCTGCCATACATACGGCCTACCATTGGCTACCCTTGTTATCCAGGGCTTGACTACAGTTAGCAACTCCACGAACAAAGCCCGAATTCCAATGCCAGGGTTCTTCAACACCTGTTCCTGCAGATTTGCGAGGAATTCTGCTGTACGAACGCAATCAGATCGTCTGCTAGGGATCTTTCTTCTTGCTACATCCTCGTAGTCACCATTGCAAGTCTCTAGTTCATGCCTGATTGTTTTTACTGTATTCAGGGAGCATTGGGCAGCAGTCGTAATATCCTTATTTTGATGGCGGGCACGAATCATCATGATACAAGTTATTCTCTTCCATGATTCAGGTGGGTTCCAGCTATCCATCCTTTCTGACATCTTGTATATGAATGAAGAAGGGTCCAAACTTTTAAATGAAGAGAAGTGTGTGTTAACACATGTAACTTACGGAAAAATATAATTAATTATAAATATGTCAAATTTATCCCGAACACCCTGTATATAGTGTGCCCATAAGAGACTTAAATGCAGAATCCATTCCAATTATTATTGTACGAGCACCTCCATGGGGAAACATGTTGTTTTTATTGCGAAACGAACATTGTTAAGGAAACTAACACACAAAATGAAAGTTAAAAATAAACAGAAGAGACCTAGAAGGTAATTTTATTTTAATGAGTTATTTTTAGCATAACTTTTAATAATTTTATCAGCTGTTTCACATAGTGAATTTCTTCCATATCATCTTCAGATGTTCTACGTCTTTTATTTGATTGTTCTTTCTGCGAACACTGAACCACATCAATAAGAAAAGAAAAACCTAATTGGACATCCTGAGGCATGGAAGACAGCTTAGAGAAATAATGGAGGGGACAAGTAGAAGGAAAAAAAGCCAAGAGGAAGAACATGAAAAATTCAGTCAAAAACATGAGGATATATAGTGTGCTCATAAGAGGCTTAAATGCAGAGTCCATTCCAATTATTATTTTACGGGCACCTCCATGGAGTCCGAGGACTCGTCGTGGGTGACCCAAACTATCCACACAATCTATCATACCTTTTCTTGAACCTATTAACAGACAAAACACAACTGACTCTGGCAACCCATTCCACTCATTCACAACTGTATAAGCAAAAAATGTAGTCCTCACATCCTACTAACCACACCTTTATTCAATTTCCAGGGATGACCCCTTGTTCCGGTCCCTCCATCCAGTGGCTGAAACATTTTTCCTGCATCAATCCTATAAAACCCTTTAACCAATTGAAATGTTTCTATCATATCCTCTCTTTTTCTGCAACCCACAAACCCTTAATCTATCTTCATAGGGAACATTCTACAGACCATTCACTGTCTTGTTCACTTGCCTCTGAATATTCTCCACTGCTTCCACGTCCCCAAAAAACCCATGGGACCAGACATGAGCACAGTAATCCAGATGGGAGTATCAAGGCCTCATAAAGAGTAATTTCTTATCTCTTGTTAATGTGTTCTTCAATACCCAAGTGATCTTATGAGCTATCTTAGTAATATGTCCTCTAAACTTTAACTCTCTGTCTACCACCACCTCTAAATCTCTAGCTTCATCTATTTCTTGGAGTTCAGTGCTATCAACGTGATGAACTGCTTGTAATCTATTTATCCTCAAATGCATAACTTTACATTTCTTGACATTAAACTCACACCTATTAACTTTTGCCCATACTGACAGAATATTTAAATCATCCTGCAAGCTCTTCACATTGCCTTGATTATCTATTACTCTACCTAATTTCACATCGTCAGCAAACAACTGAATATTTTCTTTCAGGTTATTTCCTATAATATACAAATTAAACAACAATGGTCCCAGCACTGAACCTTGCAGCACACCACTAGTCACCTGTTTTCACCTTGCTTCTGTCCCTTCATATCACTTTTTGATATTTGTCCAGCAGCTGCTCTCTCATCCACTTAACCAGTGTTGTATCCATTCCTATTTGCATTGTAATTTGCGTAAGTTCCATGTGGTATTCTGTCAAATGCCTTTGCAAAATGTAGAAAAATCATGTAGCCATTTCCTTTATCCAAATCAGCTGTTACTCTATTATAAAAAGTTTGTAAATTACTAAGGCACAACTGACCCTTCACAAAGCCATTTTGCCCCTCATACAGTATCATATTTTTATCCACCCATTCTTGAATTTTTTTTTTACCAATTTTTCTAGTACTTTTACCACCATAACTGAGATACTGGTTGGTTATAATTTGCTACTATAGTCTTAGAACCTCCCTTATGCAAGGGAATTATTTTGCTTTTTTTCCACTTCCTTGGAATTCTACCAGAGCAGAGACTTAAAGCCTAGTCAGAGGCACTACCACCTTGCATCCTTGCAAAACATCCTATCTAATCCCACAGCTGTATTTACATTGAGATTCTGCAATATCCTAAGAACCTCCAATTCATCCACCTCTGTTCCTACATTAGTGTCTGTCACATTAGTTAAAGCAGTAATCTCACTAGGAAGATATATGCTTGCAAAATGGTCATTCGGTAAGTCAACTATTTTATCCACTTCTGTCTCCTTGTGACCATCATCACTCATTAAGGTTAATCTTCCATAGTCATTCTTCTTCTTACTTGTCACATAACGAAAGAACTCTTTGGGATTTCCTTTGGCCTACTCTGCTCTGCTAGATTCTTCTTGTAATCTGATTTTGCCATGCTGTGATCACCTTCGAGCCTTGTACTGTTCATTAGTTTGCTGGTCACCTTTCTCTTTATATATATCCTTCATAGCATTTTCTTCTTCTGCTGCTCATGCTTAATGATATTACTCATCCACCTAACCCCTACTTGAATAACCCTCCTTACCTTGGGTATACAATTTAATATTGCTTTCTCTATATTCCTCTATTTCCCATGCAATGCTAACATCCTTACCCTTTTATGCCATGGCACAGATCTAAGCTTCTTCCTAAGCTTGTCATAATCACTTGCCTTGTATACCTACATATACCCCTTCTTGACAGAACATTCCTCATGTTGTACAATCTCCCAAGTCAAGACCACTTGGTCACTTTCACCAATCAGAGACAATGCAGTCATATTGGTTATGGATAGCTCTTTTGATCCTATGGCCAGGTCTAATACTCTCATGCTCCTAGTTCTCTCCATCACATGCTGCTTCAAGTAATTATCTCCCAGTAGGTGTATAAATTCCATTTCTTTCTTGCCATGTGATCTTTCTTCCTTCCAGTTTATATCTCCCTAGTTGAAGTCCCTCATAATAATCACTCGACCTGTACTCATTGTACTAATTTGGCAATGCATGTCTTCCAGATCATCCGTGGAACTCCCTGTCCTATAGCAACAACCAATTATATGTTTTACCTTACTGGCCTTAATTTCACACCAGACTGCTTCAAATGAACAGCCACCTGCTTTTCTCCTATTATTTTTGACTGCAGTTCATCTGCAAGGCATGGCTGCAAATACAAGTTTTACTTACAAAATAAATAGCTCAGTCAATCACATTTGTATAAAACAAAAACTACAGTAATATTATGAACTAAAATACAAACAAGTTATCTTTAAGGAGTGCTAAATCCTACACACACACACACACACACACACAATAGTTTCATTAGTGACACAGATGTTAGTGCCTTGTGTCAAAAATACAAAAATGAAATGAGTGGTGATAAAATTTTATGTTAAACTTGACAAATCTCTTTGAAAAAGATTTAATGATCATAAAATGGTGTATGAGGATAACTGCCTATCACATGCATGAAGTTTCTGAGGGTTCACATGATTTTGAGATTTTATGTATTCAGTAGAAGATGGTCCATAACCAGAAAACAATGCTGATTATTATTATTATTATTTTATTTTTCTTGACATTTATGGAAGTGTTCATAAAGAATTATTCTGGAGGGCCTAACAGTTAAGTCAGTGTTATCTTGGTGTCATGCAGTGCCTGAATCAGCGCACGAGATAAGTGAGATGGGAGCAATACCAAACAACAGCTGATTGTTGCTGTTGCATGACAATGCTCCTGCACATTCATGTGTTAAATGTGAAACAGTTTCTTGCTTCAAAACCCTCCATATTAGCCAGATTTGACTTTGAAAGACTGTTCTGTTTCCAAAATTTAAAACAACATTCAAAGAATTCCAATTTAACTTGGAGTTCATGCATAAGTATGTGATTACTGAGTTCAATGCTATACCATTTAAAGTATAAGCAATGTTTCAAAAATATGTATGAGTTAAGTTACGTAAATGTTTGTATTAAGTTAAGAGGAGATTAAATTGAAAATAAAATGATTCGTCTTCCTATAGTTGCTCTTTATTTTTATACAAATTCTCATTATTTTAACAGACACTGTGTGTGTGTGTGTGTGTGTGTGTGTGTGTGTGTGTGTGTGTGTGTGCGTGCGCGCATATGTGTGTGTGAGAGAGAGAGTGATGTTTGGGTTCTGTAAAACTGAATGGCAGCCGCTATTAAATTTGGACCACAAGCGCTATAAAACATTTTGAATAGCATTTTTAAAACGCTATTCAAAACACTACATTTATATGGTGTCAATGAGGCATTATATCAAGCAATACACCCAGCTCCTCAGATCCATAAGTTAAAACTGGTTTGAAAACGTTCTTGTATATAGCGTCCATCCAACTCTTTAGTGGTCTTCCTCTTCTTCTCATTCCCTCAATCTTCCCCAATATAACTGCCTTTTCCAATGATCCATCAGCTCACATAATATGTCCAAAGTACATCAACTCCTGTTTAACAATCATTGCCTCCAAGGAGCATTCTGTCTGTATATTCTTTAAAACCTTTTTATTGGTCATTCTTGCAGGTAATATAGAGGTGTGAGTAAGGCCACGAAAGTTAGAATTTCCAGTAGTGATGTATGGATGTGAAAGCTGGATTATTAAGAAGAAAGCAAATTGATTCATTTGAATTATGAGTGTGGAGACTTAAGAATTCAAATGAATCAATTTGCTTTCTTCTTAATAATCCAGCTTTCATATCCATACATCACTACTGGAAATTCTAACTTTCGTGGCCCTACTCACACCTCTATATTTCATAATTTTTGCCAGGTTTAACATTGCTTTTTTTCTCATGACTATCCTTTTAATTTCATCTTCACATTTACCATCATTTCTGATTCTGGACCTCAGTAAATCATAACTTTCAATGATTTCTATTTTATCTCCCTCTATTATAAATTCATTTAAATTGCCAGAAGCCATCATTTTTGTTTTGCTTATGTTTAAATTAAGCCTGACTTTGTTACTTTCTGTTTTAACCAATACAATCAGCTGCTACAGATCTTCCTTAGTTTCTGCTGAGGGTTGTATCATCTGCTTATCTTAAATTATTTATTTTTCTGCCATCAATCTTAATTTCAGTGGGATCTTTGTCTAAATCAGCCACTCTCATAACATTTTCACTATAAATATTAAAAAGGTAGGGCAACAGTATGCAACCCTGCCGCACCCCTTTTCCCACTCGAACACTTTCTCCAAAGACTGTTTTTACTAAAGCTTTTTGGTTGTCATATAGCTCTCTTATCAAGAGAATTAGATGTTCAGGTATTCCCATTAATCGCATTACAATCTACAGTCTGTTGTGATCCACACAATCAAAAGCTTTCTTATAATCAATAAAACAAATGAATACGTCCTTCTGAAATTCTCTTGTTCCTTCCATAATCTGTCTCATGTTTGCTATTTGGTCTCATTGACCTGAATTACTTTTTACAACTTCTTATCTAGGGATAAACTTCCCTGTAACCTCATTTATTTTTCTAAACAGATCTCTTGTTCTACCCATAATATTGCTTTCTTCAATTTGCTTAACTTTTGTTTAGATGTCTTTCCTAGCCTGGCTTTCGAAATCTGCACTCAGTTGTTTAATTCTCTCTTTGTTTCTCTGAAGTTTTCATTTTCTTCTTTCCTCTGCTATTTGAATAGCTTTCTCTGACAACCATTTGCAATCTTGTTGCTTTATTAAGAGTATTCTTTGCTACTTCTATGACTGTGCATTTTGTTGCTTCCCACAGTTCTTCTAATTCTCTTCCTGTCTTCTCCAAACTTTAATTTCTTACCGACTTCAACTTTAAATGCTTCATTTGTATGATCTAAATCAAATCTGATACTGTCCTTTTGTTTCTTCTTCTTAGCCCTTAATTTCAATTTAACTCCAGCTATTAATAATTCATGATCTGTCTCACGGTCTGTACCTTGGTAGTGTTTTAGTTGGGTGGATGGCATTCCTCCACCTACTGCTGACAACAATATCTGATTTCTGTATTCTCCATTAGGTGAAGTCCATGTGTACAATCTTCTTATGTTGTTGGAAGCAAGTGTTTGCAATAAAGCAACTGTTTTCAACAAAACTCCAACATTCTTTCTCCTGTTTCATTCCTCAGACCTAAACTGGATTTTCCAGTGATGCCTCATTCTTCTTTTCATCCAATCATCATCAGAACACATAAAACAAAACTCACTGTTACATTTTATCTATTCTGCCTTCCTTCTGAATTTCTACACTTCTTTTTTCTCATCGTCAGAATAGGTAGAACACTACTCACTGCTCTATCTATTCTCCCTGAAAATACAATTTTCGGGGAGAATAGATAGCCAGCCTGGTTAGCCGAGTGGTTAGCGCATCAAGAGGCTGTGGGTTCGAATTCCACCAAGGGATCCTGTGCTTGGTATCAAGGGCATGGTCTGCTAATTCTGAGCAGCCATAGTGGTGGAAACGGATGTAGTCCTGGTGCTCTGATGTGTGGATGTTGGTTGCCCTGTGCCTGATACATTCTAGATAAATCCTGTAGCTGTAGCTTTGGGAGCAGATAAGGGTTGCTAGCTTTCTGTGCAGTTTATAAGTGATCACCAGATTGTGCTTTTTTAAGATCTTGGCCACTTTTTCTGAGATGTCAAATATAAGTGACGGTAATGGATTTGCTGTAATCTATATTTGGAAGGAGGGAGTTGGGGGTGTGGGTACATGGTGATAGAATTCTCAATATCTGGTGGGAGGTGTAGCCATTGGCCTAAAAGGTTATGTGGGCGAGTTCTGTGATAAGTGCAGTGTTATCAGAGCAAATTAATTTTGCCTGGTGGACTAAGGTTTTTATAGTTCTGTATTGTTGTGGAGGGGGGGTGTGTGAGGTGACTGATGATGGATGTATTTACCTGTATTTGTGTGGGTTTTCTGTAGGCCGTGAAGGTCGGAGATCCCTGGTTGTCTTGTAACCAGGGTATCTAGGAAAGGCAGTTTGTTGTTGCTTTCTGTTTTTGTTGTGAATTGGATCCTTGGATGTTCAAAAGACAGTGAATTAGAAGTAGACATTGAAACTGACTATTAGGTCATTGTTAAGGAGCATCAAGTCTTGTATACTGGACTTAAAATGGCTGAGTTTTTTTTATGTGATGAGGTATTGCCATTAGTTTGAGAGAGAGCACTTTGACTAAATGTTTGGCTAGTTTGTAGGTGGGTAAGTTGATGGCATCTACAATTCGACGTAGTGGTACATCTTCTATATGGATTTTTTTGGCAGTCCATAAATATGGGATGGGGGAGAGTCGGGAATTGTCAAGTTTTGGTTTGTTTGTCACATCTGCTGGCCAGTAAGTGACATTTTTTACAAGTCTACAGGTGGATGTCATCTGCATGCAGGTTGAGTTGTAAGTGGACTGGTTTTATAATCTGTATGGTTTAGAATGATGTTAGCATTTTTGCCCGTGTCTGTTTTCAGGATTATTATCATTATTTAAAAAAAAAAAAAATTGGCTAATGCCTTTTTATTCCCATACTTTTTATCCCTGGTGCCTACGGCACCCAATCCCCCACGTGTTCCAGACTGTAGGCCGGTTATCCTTGCATTTTGATGAATTGAATTTTGAAGACTTGAAAGGGGAGGGTTCCACCCTGGCGGGTAAATCCCAGAGTTCCAGACCGGTAGGCCGGTTCTCCTTGAATTCTGATGACTGGAATTTCGAAGACTCAAAAGGGGGATTCCCCCTCCCCCCAGCACCTATTCCCCGAGTTTCGGACTGCTAGGCCAGTTCTTGAATTCTGATGACTCGAAGGGGGGGGGGTACCCTTTCGAGATACAAGATATTAATGATACTAATAGTATCATTAATATCTTGAATCGTCATACCAGTTAAACATCATTTGTTTCATCAGGGTTTCATCAAACACACCTCTTATTGTGGAATTGGCATACAATGTTCTTTCTTCTTCTTCTTCTCTCTCAATCTTGTATACTTTCTCTTTGTTTCCTTTTATTTTTTCTTTCTTTATTTATTTTTTCACTGCTGTGCCACTCATTAGACATTCCTCTTGTTGCCAAGCTCATCTTATCATTATAATAACAGCAGTAGTAGAAATATTAGTTTGACATATCTTTGTTTCCATTTGTACAGAATCAGACTGATTATATTATTTAAACTTTGAGATTGAAAACAATGCCTGGTTTGGCCGAGTGGTTAGCATATCCACTCTCCAGCCAAAAGGCTGCAGGTTCGAATCCTGCCATGGGCATGGATGTTTGTGATTGTCTGTGAAAATACTAGTGGTGGTGGTCATCAGTAGATGGCATTGGTGTAGATGATGAAGATAGTTACAGTTCATTGTAGTTGGTGGATTGAGTGGTGGAGACGGAGAGTTGTAGAATAGGTATCCTCCCTCGATGAGTCCTTGGAGGTGTCACATAATAATAATAGTAATAATAATAAATTTTCAAATTTATTTTTCATGTGATTTCACTGTACTGACTTTATATCTCTTTTGATATTTATCTTTATTATTCCTGTGTGCCATCACTAACCACGTGAGATGGCTGTTTTTGCTCCCGTGATGTGGATTCATGTGGCAGTGGATGTGCGTAAAACTCCTTTCCTTCATGCTTACATGGTGATCAGCATACCTCTTAAAAATTATGGAAACATCTACCGTGTTAGAGTAAAGCTTCCGTTTAATATAAACCAAAATAATCACTCTTACAAAAAAAAAAAAAAAACTATCAGCAGTCAAGTTATTAAAAGTTAATCAAGATATAACAAAATTGGACAAAAGTAATGCCATGGTCATCTTTGATAGAGCAACTTACATTTATCAGATGAATCAACTTGTCTCAATAACAGCACCTATCAACTTGTGAACTATAATTCTGTTAGTTAGAAATATCTAATTAACAGAATTAAGGAAAAAATTATGAAATTACTTAAGTCTGTCACTTCTTGACCATTGGCCACTGTTATAAAAACTAATATCCATTGTGCCCGGGTGTTTCCAAGCTACACAAACATAACATACTGTGTTGGCCGATAGTTGAGGGTATAGACAGCCCTAATTATCACCTATCCAAGAAATTAGTCAACATTCAAGGAGTTGGTAGGGCATTTCCTCCTCCTATCTTACATAAAGAAAGAACATGCAACACTTCATAAACAAAATTAAAAGCATAACACTCGGCAAAGATGATTTATTAGTCAGTTTTGATATTTCTGCCCTTTTCGCAAATGTCCCAATCAGAATAATACAGTTACTGCAAGCCACAAAAATAAGTTAATATGTATGCTCGATTTCAGTTGTGCCATAGCACCTATAATAATTTGAATGATTTGTTCCCACTTATTGAATGAATGAATAATAATTATTATTATTACACCTCCAAGGAGTCCAAAGACTCATCGAGGGAGAATAATGAATAAATCAATTGCAATTAGTGCAAGTAGAACATGTTTTGAAACATTATTTCAAAACAATATAATGTTCACGGGTGATGATTAAGTGACTGAATTTTTTTTATTTTAAATATGTTGAGTTTTTTATAATTTATTTTATCTGTTGGTATTATGTTCAAACTTGTATTTTCTAACTCCCTATAGAAGTAGTTCATGTAATTTACACATAATCCCATTTAAATGTGTAATTTAAGTGGGCTTAAGTGTAATTAATTATATTTTTCAATTAACGAATTTTTAAAATAATTAAAATGCAACCATAGTAATATTTTGAAACTTTATTTAATGAGTAATTTTAAGTATATAGCAGATTTTGGAACTTAAACTATGGGTGACTAATGTACTAAGGAAGAAATTATCTAATTCTCTGTAACTCATTTAGTATCAATGATGTGATACCCTTTGGTTAGAAAGATGTGGGTTTGAATTCCATTGACATGACCTTCCTAGTCGCTTTTCAACTGAAGGTGAGTTAGCTTGTCTCATATGATGGGAGTTTTTTTTGTAAAACAGGCAAACTGGTCAGAACACATTTACAGACATAAACACAGTTGCTCATAGCCTTAGTTGTTTTGGTCATAAATCCTCCTAATTTTCATGTAGCCTCTCACTCTGCCACAAACCATGTATTGTATAGATACTCAGCGGTTGTACTAATTAGGATTAATTCCTTGATGGCAAGATATTGTGGTGCCATAAATTGAAGTGCTACTGATTCTCTAAGCTTGTGCCACTACTTATATGTGCAACTTACTGAATAGCAAATTATCATTGGAATCATCATATTGTGAAGTTTTTTCTAATTTTCTCCACCAGTGTTGAGTTAAAAGTACCAAAAATAATAAACTTTGATATGCCTCAAAGAAAACAGATGGAATTCGGAGTTTGATTCAATGATGGGAAATGACCTAATCGTTATATAATATTATGAAGTATTCAGCAATTTTTTGGGTAAAAATATAACAAAAAACATGTTTTTATCTCTCAAGGCCAGCAGCTGGTACTGGGGGAGTTCCAGTTTGTGGCAGGAAATTTGAGGCTCTGTTTTCTTAGGGAGGTGTAAGTTCAGGTGGGTTAAGTTCTATTTTACTTTGTTTTACTTAGTCTCATGTTTCAATAGACTCCATACTTACTACCCATGGCCATAGTTTGATGTTATCTGAATAAACATAATGACCTAACCTTCTGGATGTCATTTTCTTAAAATTGAATAAAGCTAAATGCCTCTCTGCAGCCCTGTTTCCATGTTCTCTAGCATATGCAATCACACGTAGCTTGTATGCAATATTGTAGCAATGCCAATGTTTTTCGGTTCTAAATTAACAAGAAATTTAGAGAAAATTTAACAGCAGAAATTTATCACCATTCACAACAACGACGACAACAATTGGAAAGTTTAAACAAACAGGAACACAGCTGTGATCGTTGATGACAGCACATGTGCATCCACTGAACTCTACATAACTGGAATAGAGTTCAGTGGATGCACATACCACACACCGCAAAGAAGCAAGAAAGAAATCGCTTAACTCAGAACAGAGAAAATTTCCAGAAATGAAAGTAATAAAAAACTGAGTATCAGCGTATAACACGCACCCTGTTTTTCAGACCCCTTTTCAAAGAAAAAAAGTGGAGTTGGATAGAGGAGATCACTCTTTGGCTGTTTTCTCTGGTTGGTTGAAAATTTTGTTTTGGTATTAAAAACCAACCTGAGTTAAGAATTCTGAAAATTGAATAATGTTGAGAGGGAGTATTGCTTCAAGACCTTTTATCTTATGCAAGAATAATTATAAACAATGACATTACATCAAATCCACGTGTTAGTGCTTAAGTGCTGGGACAAACTTATGTTAGAGGCTTAAGGGAAAGAAACCCCACTGAGAAAGGATTAAAAATATTATTTAATTCTTCTAATATTTCATCTCAGTCACTGAGACATTATCAGGTCATACAATATAAGTTTTGTAATATTGTACACAAAGGCAACACAAAAGTAAGTGAAATGTGTACAAAAGAATAGTCCCAAATAGGCATGGGTACCCTCTGTGGGCACTTGTTGGTGGCCTAGAGTGTTAACTGGGATCTCAAAGTATTAGTGTTTCCCATATTTTGGGAAGTTTAATGCAACCATATTTATTTAAATTAAGCTGATTTTCTGAGAGTAGCTGTAGATTCCAAAATCAGTTTTTCTCTTCTAAATTTACTATGATGGAACATGGACTTTTTTTCAGTTGATTCTATGAGCTGTATCTAAAGCATAGTTTCAAAAATCATGAGCATAGTCATGACTGCAGATGTACAGGGTGGCCATATTGTACCTCTCTAGTTTCAACAAGGGGGAGGTCCAGTGTGGCCCTCCATGGTCCATATACTAAAGTGTGTGGACCATGGTGTCAAAATTGTACAAATGAGAAGGAACACTAACCAAGTTTTTGTAAAAAAAAAAAAAAAAAAAAAAAAAAAAAAAAATCGGTACACTTCCATGTGTGTTCCTTTAGTAGCATGCACAATGTCAAGTCAATAGTCTTATCTCTGACACCAGGTTCTCTGAAGCATGTCAGGGGTGATGGAGGACACAGCAGCAGAAATGTAATGTTTCAGGTTTTCTAGGCTGTCTACTTTAGTTGCATAGACTGTCCTTCACATACTCCAACAAGAAAAAATCAAGTGGGGTAAGATCCGGTGATCGTAGTGGCCAGGGAATTGGTGCTTCACGGCTCAGGGAAGATCCTGTCAATAGTTGCACAGACCTCCAAATGTGTGGCGTGCCACCATCCAACTGCACATCCTCTTTCTGTTGAAAGAGGATGTGCAGTTTTAGAGTTGTGGAAAGACAAAATTTTCAGCATGTTGAGGTAAATCATTCTGTCAGTATTGCTTTCCACAAAAAAAAAAGGCCAATGATAGTGTTTTGCATTACACCACACCAGAGCTTGTAATTGTCATGCACATGTTCCTTGACACGGTGAGGATTTTCACTCTCCCATATCCTGACATTGTGCCTGTTCACTTTTCTGCTGACATGAAAAATGGCTTCATCCAAAAAGCAAATCTGGGGAAAAAAATCTGGATTCTCATCGACACTTTCCAGAATTTCATCTGTAAACATTACCCATTTTATCTTATCATTTCGCTTGATTTCCTGTAACACGCGTAAAAAGTACAGGTTACCTGCACTTTTTACGCGTGTAAACGCAACTTATGGTGGAGCGGAGTATTTGCAGTTCTCGTGATGCTTTCCTAATGGATTTTGTCGGGCTTTGCATAAAGAACTTATGAATCTTCTCTAACTTCTCTTTCGATATTAGCTATTTCCCTCCTCCATGTTGTTTCAAACGCTTCCTGTCATTAGGAAATTTTCTTTCCATAAACGGATGCTTCCTTTTTGTACACCTGATGGAACTTATGCTGTACTGCTTTCATTGATTTATGCACATAACTAACCACCACACAACTTGCGCTTTCTCTGCTGCTGACACCATGTTTAAAACTACGCAGGAAAAAACTTCTGAATGAAACTTGTAGAGTCTCTGGAACGTTTGAACAACCCAAACCTTTCATATTTCCTCATTTCAATTTTTTATCATTCTTTGAAACTAGGGAGGACCAATGTGGACACCCTGTATTTTTTTTGCTCTTCCACGTGGATGTTGGCTGATCTTCCTGTCTGTCCATAGCAGGCCAACTTACAGGAACAAGACATTTTATATATTCAAGGCACAGAGAGAAAGAGAAGGGAGCTGATGTTTAGTAGAATGTATAAGGGTAGCAAGCATTCAGTGGGGCATGAAAGCTGAGCAGAGATTGCATTTCTTTAAGACTGGTTCTTTTTTCTGAAGTGCCTCAGACATAGGAGACGATGATAGCATTACTAAAGTATTTCTGAAGAGAAGGTCAAGGATAATGGGAATTATTGACTATTATTTGATACTGTGGGAACTGTAGCCATTAGATAATAAAGTGTAATGGACATGATTAAGTTCTGCTGTAAGAGAGGACTCACTGAAACAAAGGTTATAGGCTATATTGGTTAGTGTTTTAACAATATCATATTGTTGAGAGGTGGGGGGGGGGATGGGAAAGTTTGTGAATGTATCTTCCGGTGTGGGTGGGCTTCCTATATACTGAAGAGGACAGGTTACCATTGAGTAGATGTGTTACCAAGGTGTCTAGAAAGGCTGAACTATTATCAGTTTTCTTTTTCCATGGTAAACTGAGTTCTAGGGTGAAGACTAGCGAGGTGAGAGAGGAATGTGTCTAGGTCATGGGGCCAAATGGAAACATCATCCACATCTGAACCAAATAGAAGGTTTGAGAGGGGCTGAGTTAAGAGCTTGTTTTTCAAAATATTCCATAAGAAATTCGCAAGGGGGGGGGGGATTGAGAGGGGAGAACCAATAGAGGTACCCTTTATCTTATTATAAATTTTGTGCTTCCTATAGAAATATCCAGAATGAATAGTAAAGGAAAACAAATCAGTAATATCAGGAAGAAAAACTGAATTGTTTTCCTTTTCCTAACCATTCTAGATATTATTATTACGTGACATCTCCAATGAGTCCAAAGGCTCATCGAGGGAGGGCACCCACTCTACAACTCCCCATCTCCACCACTCAGCTCACCAACTCTAGCTAACAGCAGTGACCATCATCTACACCAACACCATCTTCTGCCCACCACCACAACTAGTATTTTTACAGACAATCGCAACACATCCATGCCCATGGTAGGATTTGAACCTGCAGCCTTTTGGCTGGAGAGCAGATACGCTAACCATTTGACTAATCAGACCGCATATTTTTCTTGGAAGCACAAAATTTATAAACAGATATGAGTTCCCTCTTCCCTTTTCCCCCACCAATATTTTTATGCAATATTTTGAAAAACAAGCCCTTGACTCAGCCTCTCACATACCTATCTGGTTAAAATATGTGGATGATGTGTTTCCCTTTGGTCCCATGGTACATATTCTTTCCCCTCTCACTTCAATGGTCTTCACCCTAAAATCTAGTTTACCATGGAAAAAGAAACTAATAATAGTGTAGTGTTAGATCTTGAATGAGGAAATTTCATTAAAATTATTTCTTTCAAGATTTAACAAGAATAAAATAACAAAGAGATACTTGTACTATAGTAAGGAAACAAATTGTAAAAAGGGAGCATAAATGAATAACTTTAATGTAAAGTACAAAGGAAAAATGAATTTTGTTTGTCTAAATAAGAAATTCCATTTTGTAAGTTGTAGTGATCAAAATGTATTCTATGTGAAATGTATATCCAGTGTAAACAAAAATCCAAAGGTCGCATGCTAGCCACCCAGTTTAGTGTAATGCCTGAGGCGAAGGCCTACGGAAGGCGAATTGAGATCACTTTCCCCGAAAAGAGTGCTCCTCGCGGAGAAGAGTTATGATGAAACAGCTTAAGGGCACAGGGGAAGGTGCCGTGTGGAGATCTCTGTGAAAAAAGAGGATGCAACGGAGATAGAATAAAGAAGGATTTGCATGAGTTTCAAGCTCTCTCGAGTTTTTTTTCCTGTTCTCGCTTGAGGTTGCTGACCAATAGAAGAAAGTGCTCCGATGTTGGATGGCGAGCTTCTCCCTGTGAATGCTTGAAGGATACCGGAATGGGCAGTATGCGAGGTGCCAGTGTCCACTGTTTCGGGCCGTTGATAGAAGTCCTACTGGAATGAGGCAGCGGAAAGTTACTTCCCAAAGGCGGGAACGCTGACTGTAGTAACCCGTGAAAGACCGAGACGAACGCTAGCATCGCTAAGTGCAGAGAAAGGCCTCATCAGATGAACAACATGACCTCCACTTGTATGCAAACTGATGGAAGTGCAGAATCTTATCCAACAAAGGAAGACGGACCAGGCGGAGATGGTAATCAGACACAGTGATGGTAACATACGGAACTTTCTTACTTATTTTTCCAATAGTATTAGAAGGGAGGACGAATCAGTTTCTAGTGGAAAGGAGATTATGGAACTTAGGGAACTTTTAATGACTAATATGCTTAGTAATTTGTTGGTGTTTTCATTGGACTGGTTGTCTGAAAACTTATGCTCATGTGTGACCAAATTAATGTGAGGAGATAGAATTGTAGATAGAATCTGATATGAAATTTTGTATTGTGAATGTTGTGTGTGTCATTGATTAACTTAGAGGCTAGAGTTGTTGATTATTTATTAGAATGTTCATTTGTATTCGCCAGTTTGATTTAGTGCTTAAATTCTTGTGTGTAATCGAATCTAATTGTAAGTACACTAAGATCCTAATAAACATGTTTTGTTATGTAAACCTGAGTGTTGTCTGAGCATGAGACCAACTTACCACTCATAAAATCTGAACCTATGCCTAAGGAATAAGAAAGGGGAATTTAGAACGTTAGAGTCACGACTGCAAGCTAAGAAGTCTACAGATGCTGTAGAACTTTAGTAAGATAAATTAGGTGTTAAGATTCTGGGAAGGCCTCTCTGAACAAGGATTCTTCTGTCCTAGGACACTGACTGGTGCAGCATTAAAAAACAAATTTGTCAGTGTCTGAAAAGGAGATGGCCCCAGAAAGAAGGTCTAGAGAATTCACTCTTAGTTGGTAGCTAATTTTCACTTTCATAGGGAAATTACAAAAGAGCGATTCGGAGTTTAAGGTAGGTTAGAAATTTCTGGAAGGGATAGATCACAGTATAGAGAAGGAAATTACATTAAGGGAGGCATTAAGATTTTTAGAGAAAATAACGAAATAACAGTAGCCTTTCTAGATCATCTTGGTAACATGCCTACCCAATGATAATCTGTCCTTTTCAGTATACAGGAAACTCATCCATACAGGCAAATACATACATCAACCCCCCCCCCCCCCCCACACACACACCCCTGGCAATGATATGGTATCATTAAACGCTAACCAACAGAACCTATAACTCAGTGTTTCTCAATGTTTTTTGGATCATGCCCCACCTCAACATCTCAAATATTTTGATGCCCCCTCCCCCCAGCATAATAGTCAGCCAAGTTCTGAAAAAGTATAATATAAATATGTACATGGCCGTTTTCTAATTGCCCCCAAAAATATTCAAATTGTCCCACGTTGAGAAACACTGCTATAACCTTTATTCCAGCAAGTCCTCGCTTACAGTAGAACTTAATCATACACCACACCGTCCCACATTATTAAAAAATAATTACCTCAGTCTTCAACCTTCTCTTCAGAAAATTTTCATAATGCTTTCATCATCCCATATGTCTAAGATACTTCAAAAAAATTTGATTAATGCGGAGAAATTAATTGCAGCAATCCCTTGATATACACGGCAAGAGTTTTGATTAACGTGCCTTTAACCCAGTGGAGCTCAGTGCTGATCTGACAGATATATGCAAAATGTTTAATATAAATATTCTTATTCAATTCAGTGTATAGCTTGGAGGTCATGAGTAGCTGTGCATTCATATGTTACGAGTGATATTCCACATTGTTTTTTTGCTGTCAGTTTGGTTTAACACATGTTATGTAAAGGTTTGTGATATTTGACAGTAAATTGTATCTGAGAGATACCGCAACCTCCGATGTCAGTATAGTATGGTTTAATTTTTTTTTTTAAATTCGTTGTTCAATAATTTCTAGATTGTAACTGAAAATAAATAAAGCATCATGTATTACTGAAATATGGAGCCAAAGTCTTATTTATTATACATCTCCTGTAGGAGATGTGCTTTACATTATGGAAAATACTAAGAAAAGTGATGTGGAGCTTACTCCACCTTTACTACGAGTTGTCCATAAGGTTGCTTATGCTTGCAACATGAAACTCTTGTAGTTTCTATATTCGGCTATGAAATAATGTTGGATTCAATATCCATTTGATTTTTACCATCATGTATTATATTTGCAGTGTTTTTTTCTTTGTTTTATTGCTTGTTTGCCGAGGTCTGAAGAGTCATTTTGCTTGTTATCGTAGAATTTATGCCTATAAGAAAAAAGTTAAAACTGTTCAAACCACTCTTGATAACTTCTTTTGATAAAAAAAAAAATTGCAGTAAATAATGCTGGTACAAGTATTTATTAAACGTTTACTTTGCATTCATTTTTTATCTTTCCTAAAAGAGTACCATATAAAACAAATTATTAATGCAGTAGTTAATCATGGATGAATTGTAATTTTTACCATTGATTATTAGATTTGATTAACGCGATTTTGATATACGCAGTAACATCAAGGGATTAATTAACTGTGTTAATCGAGGATACAACTGAGATACAATCTCTGCACAGCTTTCACATTAAGATCAGCTTCCCCCCCCCCCGTGCCTGGAGTATATAAAATGCCCTTTTCCTACAAGTTAGGAAACCAACATCTGCATGGAAGAACACAAAAAATACATCTGCAGTCATGACTATTATCTTGCAGAACATGCTTTAGATTCTGCTCATAGAATCAGTTTGAAAAAGTCCATGTTCTGTTGCAGTAAATTTAGAAGAGAAAGGCTAATTTTGAAATCTGCAGCTACTTTGAGAAATCAGCCTAATTAAAATAAATATGGTTGCATTAAACTTACCAAAATATGAGAAACACTATACTTTGAGATCCTAGTTGACACTCATGGTCCCCAACAAGTGCCCACAGAGGGCACCTGACTTAGTTCTCCATGTGTTGTGTGTGTGACAGATGAAATATTGGAAAAATTAAATAATATTTTTAATCCTATCTCAGTGCTGTTTCACTTCATTAAGCCACAACGAGGGTAAGTAAAGTTGTGATAATCACCATGAAGGAATTGAGGTAGAAATATGCAACTTACACATTATTCTACATATACCCCATGAAGTGTTATACCTTTATTACAATGCTGCTGCATCATAATTGCAATCCTCTGAGAAACAAGTCTTTCCCTTGTTGCACAAACCAGCCATCAGCTGCAGATATGACTTCATCATCTGTGGTAAATTTTGTTCCTTTCAAGTGTTTCTTTAAATTTGTGAATAAAAAATAGTCAGATGGGGCCATGTCTGGTGAATGGGGTAAGTGAGGCAGACATTGAAAGCTAAAATTGTATTATTTGTTGGATTTTATGAGAAGTATGAGCAAGCGGGTTGTCCTGCAAAAGTAACATGCCTCTGCTGAATTTCTGGAAGAGTTTTTCCTTCAGTACTTCCTTCAATTCCTTCAGAGCTGTTGAATAAACTGCTGCTGTAACAGTTTCGCATTTTTTGTAATACTTTGTAAGGATTACACCATCCATATCCCAAAAGACAATGGCAAGAACCTTCCCTTCTTACTTTTGGGTTTGGAGCTTCTTTGGCTGTAGAGAACCTTTGTTTCTCCACTCCTTTGACTGTTATTTGGTCTCTGGGTCATAGTGATGAAGCCATGTTTCATCAACAGTCACAATATGGACCAAACAATTTGCACTTGATTTCTCAAAATGACCCAAAATCCCCTGAGATGACAGCATATGTTGTCTCTTTTGGTCGGCATTCAAACATTTGCGGGACCCACTTTGCTGTGAGCGTCAGCATGTCCAGATGTTGGTAGATAATGACCCCAACTCGTTTGCTGGATAATCCCAGAGTCTTTGCAATGTTTTTTGACTAGTATTCATCTGTTATCAAGGATCATGGCATGCACTGTTTTGATGTTTTCAGGTGTGATCACCATGGAAAGTCTTTCTGACCTGGAAGCATTTGTTGTCTCAGGATGCCCAGTTTTAAACTTATAAACTTAAATGTGAACTAGTATATCTTTAATTACAAATTCCAGAATCATCAGAAATAGGGGAGATGAAATTATTTCACTGATTGAATTTATTCACCCAAAAATTGCCACAATAAATGAAACGGGGTTGGATATGGATGATATCCTGACAGGATTGGAAGAGTGTTATTTTTTTAGTGAGGATGGAAAGGACAAGAATATTTTTTTTTGGCAGGGAAAGGGGTAGTGCTGTTAATAATAGCAGAAGAATTATGTTCATATAAGGTGGAGATGCAAGAGTGAAGTAGTGGTAATGATTTGAGGCAGTATGGTGTAAGTTGGAGATTGACATAAGACAGACATATTGGTAAGCTTTGATATCTCCTCTTTGTTTACCAATATTCCCTTAATTGACACCTTATCTCTCTTAGAAAACGTTTTTCCCTCTGACATCTTAGATCTCTTTTCCTTTGCCATTAACTCTGGGTATTTCTCTTGGAACAACAAAATCTACAAGCAGATAGAGGGAACTGCCATGGGTTCCCCCCTCTCACCCCCCCTGCCAATTTCTATATGGAAGATTTCGAAAAACGAGCCATAGACTCAGCCCCACTCAAACCTTCTATCTGGCTAAGATATGTAGATGATGTGTTCTCTATTTGGCCTCATGGCCCAGACACGTTAGACTCCTTCCTCAGTCATCTCAATAGTCTACATCCAAGAATCCAGTTCACTATGGAAAAGGAAAAGAACAATTGTTTACCCTTCCTAGACATCTTAGTCACACGCCTGCCTAATGATACACTTACCTTCACCATATACAGAAAACCCACACACACAGGCAGATACATTCACAAACTCTCCCACCACCACCCCTCTCAACAATATGGCATTATTAAAACTCTTACCAAGAGAGCCCACAATCTCTGTTCCAGTGGAACCACCCTCACTACTGAGCTTAACCACATACACAGCACTTTCCTCTCCAGTGGCTACAGCGATCACAGTATCAAAAAAATAATCAACTCCTCCCCCATTCCCCGTCCTTCTCATCAACAAGATTTTAAAAATGCCATCACCATACCCTACATCTGTGGCACATCCGAAAAAATAGCCAAGATACTAAAACAGTACAACCTACACACAGCATATAAGCCCCACCGCAAACTTGCTACCCTTATCCGTTCTATGAAAGATCAGCTCCCTCCTCTCTCTCTCTGCCTGCAGTTTACAAAGTACCCCGTTCCTGTAAGCTGGCGTACTTTGGACAGACAGGCAGATCAGCATCCATCCGTCTAGAGGAACGCAAGTCTTACATCTTCAAACACGACTATGGCCATTCAGGCTTGGCTGACCATGTTTTGGACACCACCCACAGGGTATCATGGAAGAAAACCACCATGCTCCACCACAGCAAATTCAAGAAAGAGAGACTTTTCTTAGAAGCAGCAGCAGCAGCTCTCAAAAATCAACCAAATCTCAATAAATACGGTTGCATTAAGCTTCTGAAGATTTGGCAAACACTCATCACCAGAGTACTACTGCCATTAGAGGGCGCTCTACCTAGATAGGACTTTAGTGTCACCCACGTGGTTGGGCTTAGTATTGTTTGTTATTTGTGTATATGTTACATTAATTGTTTTTGTAATCCCCGTAGATGTCCTAGTGACTAGGACGAAATATAGGAAGTATTAAATTCTATTTTAATTCTTTTTGAGTGTTGTAAAAAATCCATTAAGCCTCCAACATGATGTCCTCACAGCACTTAAGCCTCTACACACGTATTTTAATATTAGTTTATTAAATGTGGATATGCATTAAATATATTGTAATAAATACTGTACTTTTAATAACATTTAGCAAAAACTGCAAGTTTTTTTCACTATGCATACAATAGAGATGGCAGAAGCATTAGAGGAGTCAGGTGCTTTCCCAAGCCATCATGTTACAGGAGGTGCCTTACACTACTGACTTTCTTTTCTGTTTTTTTTTTAAAAAGTAAACTTTAAATCATTTAATTTTTTTTTCATACATTTCTTTTTCCATTAAAAATTAAACAAGTCTTGCCATTGTGCAACTAATTCTAGTGTATGTGCATTTTTGTATGTTTGCAATTTTTTCCCTGTTGTTAATATATGTATTTTTCAAAGTACACAATTTTACATATAAATACGTGTTTTGATTTGTTAACCTTTAATTTTTAACTGCATTTAAAAAAAAAAAAGTGGGGGGGGGGTGCTCAACTTAAAATTGCATTGGGATGCCAGAATCCTTACTGTCACTCAACAATTGCATGTGATGTGCATGGATCTAATTGTCCTATTCCTTCATATTATCTTATACCAAGGAATCTAATATCTTACACCTAGGTGTACAATTTTTGACCTCCTTATCTGACCTTAACTCCTTAACATACAAAGACGTCTGTGACACGTCTTTTGTTTATTGCACCAAAATTGATTTTGAATTTTGGTTTCACATATAAATACAACCGAATATAGACGCTAGACAATCTTGTGCCTATTTCCTTTCAGCCGAGAAAAGTTGCCAACGGCATGTATCGGCTATTTCGTTTGCGTTTGCACAAATTAATCATTATTTTTCAAATAATGATGAAGTGTTTTATCCAGCAAATCGCCCTCGCCCAAAAGATTAGCAGAAAAGCTACCGATTTCTGATTTTTAATTGGTACGTTAAGGGGTTAAATAAGAAAGTCCTGCATGGAACAAGGTGGACTGGTTGTTCTGAATTGGACAGAGATGACGTATAGATTTAAGGAATATAGGAGTTTTGATTATTTCTGATAAACCTTTGACACAAGGAATGAAGAGACTGTTAATCTCTTTTTAAGATGGTCGAGAATGAAGGCCACAGTTTTGTATCATTATTAAGAGAGACCTCGAAGGAGTCAGGGACTCAAGGGAGGCCACATACTACATGCACTGGTTGTCATACCTGTTCCTGAATTCATTCATGCTACTTGCACATACAACATTGAACAGCAATCCATTCCGATCACGCACCACCCTATATGAGAAAAATCTAGCCCTCACCACCTTCTTGAACAGCATTCATTCTCAACTTCCAGGGATGCCCTCATGTCGGTTCCCCACTCTCCATAAAATCAAAAGTTCCATCTACTGAAATTCTGTATAACTCTTTCAGAAGTTTGTAAGTCTAAATCATATTATCCATCTTTCTCTTGTTTGCTAGTGTCTGCAGCTTAAAAATTTTCAGTCTGTCTTCATAATCAGTATTCCACAATCCTGATAGCATTTTTGACACTCATTTGCACACTCTCTCTCTCTCTTTCCACTGTACCAGAATGAGAATGGAGACCAGACCTGCACACAATAGTCCAAGTGAGGTCTTATCGGCCTTGTAAAGAGGGCAAAATGATCTCCTTATCTTTACATGTGAATTCATTTCAGCATTGCAAATATTCTCTGAGTTGTATTTATAATTTTTGCTATATGACCCTTTTAGCTTCAACTTCCTGTCCACTAAAACTCCAAGATCCCTAATCTCGTCAATTTCTTCTAGCATGATCCCACCAATAGAATATGACATTGGAGATCTAATCACACCAAAGTGCAACCTTACATTTATTAACATTGAAATGACAACCATTTTTACATGCCTGCAATTCCAGTCTATTCAAATCATTCTGCAAGTACTCAATATCATCAGCACTCCTGATTATCCTACCTATCTTTGCATTATCAGCAAATAGCTGTGTGTCACATGTTAAATCCTTTCCAGTGTTATTAATGTACAGATTGAATTTCAATGAACCAAAGACTGATCTTTGAGGCACACCACTGGTTACCTTGAATCTTGTAGAATCACATCCCCCATACATGACTTTTAGATATGTCAGCCATCCTCTTTTCCATGTCAGTAGTCCATAATCCAATTCCATATGCTCCAATTTATGCAACAGTCTTCCATTCTGTATTCTTTTGACAGAATACAGAATGGAAGACTTAGCAATATCCCAAAGTATCATCACATACCCATTCCCCCTGTCTAACTCAGTGGTAACATTATTATAGAATGTGAGCAAGTTGCTAAAACATGACCCTCCCTTAGTAAATCCATGCTATTCATTGCTAAGTAGAGATTCTCTGTCAACCCATTTTTAAATGCGAGGGCTAATCAATTTTTCCAAAATCTTCATCTATCGTGAGATACTGATTTGTCGATAATTGGATACATCAGTGTTTGTCTTTGCACCACCCTTGTGCAGTGGAATTATCATACATTCTTTCCACTCCTGTGGAATCTTGTGTGTTCTGAAACTCAAATTATATAGACTGGTCAAAAGAATAGCCAGTTTAGCTAAACACTTCTTTAGCATCCATGCTGATACTGCATCATTTCCTATTGCAGAATTATTATTCAGTTTGTGCAACAGCTCTAGTACTTCCCACTCACATGAGTTTCTTCATACAGTGAAGAGAGAACAGTGCATTCAATGTTGCATATACCAGGTTGATAGTTTTTAGCAAAATGGCTTCTTATTAATTGAACAGTCTCTTCAGCATCACTCATCCACATACCATCTGCATTCAGCAGAGTTATTCTTTCAAATTCATTCTTTCTTTTACTTGCAGCGTCATACAGCACTTGTGACTCTTCTGGCCTGATGCATAACTATCCTAACTGACAACATCTTTATGCACATGGTCTTCCTTCCACATCATCTCTTTCTTACGAATCTGTTTCGTAATTAGATTATACATCCATTTTATTCCTACTCTGTTTATTCTTTGAATTCTAGGGACATATTCTGATATTGCATCATGTAAATATTATTTTTAACACTTCCCATGCATTGTTGATATTCTTCCCATCCAACAACTGATAACATAGTGCAGAACCCAGCATATTCCTTAGGTGGTCATAATTTTTGACCATCTGAATTTCAGAATAACTATGCCTTTAACTGAAACCTCCTCTGACACTATAATTGGATCTAACACTCTTTGATGACGAGTTCTTTCTGTCACATCCTGCTTGAGGAATTTGCCTCTCAAGAGCTCAATAAGTTCAGTTTCATTCTTTTCATGTGATTTCACAGCTACTCAATCAGGGTTTGGATAATTAAAGTCCCTCATCAAGATTACTCTTTTCGCACCCATTGTCATTTGATGATGCATTTCTTCATCACCAGCAACCAATCCACCAGTTCTGTAACAACATTCCACTGTGTATTTGATCTTGTTATACTCTACCGCACACTAGATGGCTCCGAACTCACTGCCACATGAAAAACTAATACTAGTATTGCAGTGAAAGGTCTCATCTCTAACTGGATTGAAGTCATCTGACATGATTAGCAGCAAGGCTCCCCCCCTCTCTCTCTCTCCTATCCTTTCTATTCTTCCTAAAAATACTGTATCCTGTACACTCGTTACCAGTTAGTATGTTTGCTTCTAATAACTCTCACTGATGCCTATATGAGGTCCCCAACATATTAACAAAGCAAACTCTACTCCTTTGTTTCTGATACTCCTAGCATTTGTGTACAGACATAATAAATTACCTGCATGCTCTTTTTTTTTTTTTTTTTGTATACACTTGTCTCTGGTCCGCATGACACAGTTTGACAACTTGCAGATCTCTGTTCTTATCTAGTTACTTATGCAGATGTCTTTACACACATGCTTTGATAGGTCTGAACCAGACGGACATGGAATCGTTCTCTATCTTCATAATCATTTCCATAATAATAACCATTCCCATCATTATCACAGTTATCTAAGATAACTCTTAGACTGATTTGGAGATTAAATGGAATTTTTATAGCACTGGGAAATGTACACTAATTTTAATGCTTCAAGTATTTCGTGTGTCACTGAGACATCTTCTGGAATTACAAATAACTTTTGTAACAACACACTGAAATGCAATACTAAGTTAAACATGTGGATGATGACTCTAAAATTCTATCTAGGTGGAGTCCCCCCCCCCAGTATGTATATAAAAGTTGTGGTTTTTTGGCCAATGCCTGGTGATGCCATTCTCAGAGCTTTCATTATATCTGCCTGTCTTCATTGTTGTTGCTTTAATGAGTGTAATTACCACCACCACCACCATACAAATTTCCTAATTTAAAAATGCTTGTGCATTTGCTTTGTAAAAAATTACCCAGTTTAATATAATAGGATTCATGAATTTTTTTGATATTTGTTCTGTACCAAGGTTAGCCAACAGCACCTATAGAAGGCATCCTTCTTAGGGCTTCAGGTTTCTCTAATTTATTCCATTTATTGTTTTGTGTGTTATTGCAATTTTAATATTGTATCTCTCATGATGTCTTTGTGACAGATAACATTGTGTTTATTTTTGTTTATTTTGAATGGGAAAAGCATAAAAATGTGAGAAACTGGGAGAAAAGAGAAAGTATTGTATGGGGATTTGATGATAAGAGGTATACTTAATGAGAAAATGATGAAAGCATGTTTCCCAGGTGCAGAGATAAACAATGATAGTAAAGCTGTAAGTTTGAAGAAGAAGAAAAGCAAATGAGTTAATTATTTGGCAGGCACAAATGATATGAAAGAGTTGTTGGAAGAAGCAAAAATTAAGTGTAAGAAAGTAAAGATATGAGTGATGCTTCACAATGCTAATACAGAATTGAAAAGAAGGGCCATGATTGTCAGTGAGAAGATTGTGTAGAAGAAATAATGTGCATCTTATAGATGTATGGAGTGAATTTGATGAGAGGACCTGTATACGCCTGATGGACTGCATTTGAATGGTTTTGGAGTTAGGTGCTTGGAGAAAGTTTTGTTCAGTGAGAGTTTTGAAGTGTAAAACCAGGGAAACTAGAGAAATTTGGGGGGGGGGGGGGGGAGTTAAGCATGTCTCTAACCATCCCTGGGAAAAATAAGTGTGAGTGCAGGAATGACTGAGGAAATGGCCACCTCTGGGTTAGATAAATATGAGTATAGGAATGATTGTGAAGAGCTGGATACAGTTTCTCATGTTTTGAATCTTAACATGCAGGTAAGGGTAACTATGGGGCCCAAGGGGGGGGGGGGGATGTCGAAATGCATGTACATGAATGTCTGAAATATCAGAAATAAAGGACAGGAGTTTTTGGCATTGGTTAGCTCAACTTACCGAAAAAATTATTGGCATCATCGAAACCTGATTTTCAGAGAATGTAGCGGATGTTGTGTTTTTAGATAAGATAAAGGAAATAGGGCAGGAGGAGGGGTATTATTAATGATAGCTGAAGAACTTCAACCAACAAAAATAGAAGTGTTAAGGAAAATGCAATCTGAGGGAAATTTATTCATTTGAGGCTGTCTGGTGTGAGATAGTGGTTAATAGGACAAAATATATTGTTGTTGCTATAGACCTGGGGTCCAGAAGAAGATGTGGATGACATGCATTGGCAGATTAGCACAATGACTGAAGGCCAAACAATTGTCAAGGGGGATATAGATTATAAGGAGAAAAGGGCACATGCCAAAATGCAATTCAATTTATATAGTTATTAAGGCATAATTACCTGAAACATCACATGATGGAGGAGACCAGGGGTTTGAGAGTGTTGGATCTGGTGATAGTATCAGAAAATCTAACTGCAGTAGCAACTCTACCTCTGATCGAGGAAAGTGACCATGCAGTATTGTCCTTGGATGTTGTTCAACATGTAGAATTTTCAGACAAGGAAAGGTTTAAGTGGAACTACGTATGTGGCAATTATGACAAACTTAGGTGGCAACTTGGAGCAGTGTCACATGTCATGAGAAACTAATGGAATGAATGTCATTAGTATATGGGAATGATCAGGGTTTGAGTGAGGCAGTATCAGACTGCATACCCAGGGTCAGGAAAATAAACTAAGTAGGAATTAAGTGGATGAGTAGCAATATAAAGCAGAAACTGAAAAAAAAAAAGCATTGTGGAAGTGATATAATAAAAAAGGTGTTCAACATGTTCATTAGCAATATAAAATACAAGCAAGAAGGGTAACAAGTTTGGTAAGGAAGGCTAAATCAGATTTTGAGAGAAAATTAGCCAAGCTCAAAGTAAATCCAAAAGAGTTTTTTGAAGATTATGGAAAGATAACTTGACTTGGTACAGATGGTAAGAAAGTGATAGAAACAGAAGAAATAACTCAGTAAGTGATCACTTTGCAAGGTATGTCATCAGGTTGTGAATTTGCAGTCACTCATGTAACAGACTGATGTGAGAATCGAGGTAGATGAATTGGAGGTACTTAGTGTATTGAAAAATAATGTGAATACAGCAGTGGGCCTGGATGATATGTCAGCTTGTGTGTTACGAGAATGTGCAAGTAAAGTGGCAGTGCTCTGGCAAAGTTGTTAAATCTAAGTCTCAGCTCTGACAAAGAGTGGAAAGAGGAATAAGGTAGTTATGTTACATAAAGATGGCTTGAAGATAGAAGTCGCAAATTACAGACTGATTAGTATTTCTCAAGTGGTGGATAAAGTATTGAAAAAGTTGGTTAAAAGTAAAATTCAGGAATGGATAGGAAGGGGCAGAATGGCTTTGTAAAACATAGGTCACCCTGTCTCAATTTATTCACATTTTATAATAAGATAACAACATAATTAGATAAAGGAAATGGCTACACTATTATACTGCTTGACTTTGCAGAGGCATTTGACAGAATACCACATGGAAAATCAATGCATAAGTTGGAGCAAATGGATATGGATATGAGGTTGGTGGCATGTGGTGTCTGATATACATCAGAGTTTGTGTGGATTAGGTTCTTTACTTGGAGAGTGGTGAATGGGTGAAATGGATTGCCAGAGGTGGTTGTGAGTGCTCCAACAGTGAATAAGTTTAAGGAGATGTGCGATGGGTATTGTGTTAATGGATAGCATGGGTCTCCCACAATGCATCCTTTGACTCCATGGAGTACCCATATAAATAATAAATTTTTCTGTGCTGTATTCATTCCATGAAACCTAATTATGATGGTTATCCTTCCTTCTGGCTTGTTTTGTACTGGTCATATGCTTATTATTTACATTCCTCTTTAAATCCCGTCTGCAACTTTTTTTAAACATCCTGCTTAATGTCTTCTACTACTGTTACTTTCTCAAACACCAATTACAAGAAACAGTCTCTTGTAATTAGCAGCCCTATAATTCCACATATCTCCCTTCTTAACTGAAAATTCTGCACATTTAGCCACCTCCTAGATCAAGACTGCATGATTGCTCTCATTGGTTGGTGGTATTGTGGTCACCTTGATTGTAAACAAATCCTCCAGTGAAATTACTAATGTAGTGCTATCAGCTCTCTTACCTTCCCTCACATGCTGCCCGTGCTAATTATTCCTTAGTAACTGCATAAATTTCATTTCTTTCCATCTCATCTGCCCTTTTTTCCCTTCCAATCTCTGAATTGCCCATAATTAATCTCCTTCCATCAGTTGAGCTTATTTGTTCATGCATGCCATTCACATCATTTTTAGAGTTCCCTGGCCTATAGCTGCAACTGACTATACACTGTGTCATAACCTATTGACCTTTATCTCCAACCAATTGTCCTTAACACATTGCTGCCCTCCTGTTGAACATTTTTGTTCAGGTTTGGATGAGGGATTAATCATTCCAAGAATGCGGAGGACCCATCTGCAACCCGTATAACATCCGGAACAAATTCAGAGGAAAATCTCAATATGAGAGGACTTTAGAAATGTTTACTGTAGTTCTGCTTTTAATTTAATCATTGTTTAAAAATATTTTATGTATGTATTATTTATTTATTTTAATTTAATTGTAATTTTTAATTTATTTTTATACTTATCTGTTTTTTAAATTAAAAATTTTTTAATCTATTTTTAAAATTTAATAATGTTGGTCGATTGGTAGAGCCTCTGCTACTAATGGCTCAGTTAAGTAAGTTTGAGCGCGGTTAGTAGTTGGAAGGGGACCAATCGTTGCTGTTGGCACACACTCCCTGGAGGTGTCAAATAATAATAATTTAGTTTTTCCACAAGAGGTCAGGTTAGGTAAAAGATTAATAAGCAGTTAGATTCATTTTACCTTTGTAAAGTGCAGTAGCATGTAGCTTGGATCTTATACATATGCATTTTCCTGATGATGATGATGTATTTGATTCACTGTATTGATGACCTCAATACAGTGGTCAAAACGTAGAAAGTTACTTTCCTAATATTAAGTAAAGTAATTATTTTAACATGTGTTGTCTCCATAAATTCTTAACTCAAATATTTTGATGCTTGGCTGGCAGAGACAGAACAAGGGGTCATCTTTGTAAATTGAGTAAGCATGTGGTTAACAAGGATACACGGATGACTCGATTTTTTGCTTGCAGAGTGGCAAATGAATGAAATGAATTGTCGGCATCTCTTGTGAGTTCTTTGTTAGTCATTGAGTTCAAGGTGAGTTATGAGAGATTCTTGGGTCTCCTTTGATATCTTCAGACTCCTTGGAGGCACTCATGCAATTATACTAACAACATTAACATATCGTACTGAGATCTTCAATTGCTTCACCATGAAACCTTTGTAATCAGCAGTGAATTTCAGTGGCCCACATTTTTATGCATGAAAAATTTGATGCATAAGAAATGCTATTTTACTCCAAGTTGTAAAAGACTTGTTCATTGTATATATATTATGAGAATACAACATTGATTTCACACCACTGCTAAACACTGTAGCAGAGAAATGAGAGAGAGAGAGAGAGAGAGTAGAACATATTTCTAGATCACTTGTAGCTGAAATGCTGTGTGCATGCAGGCATTTTTGGAATGCACTTTGTATTGGGGAGGGGATAAACCTTAATGCATGGATGACTTTCTCCATTTGAGTTTCTCCCTAGTTAAGTTCTATTTTGTATCACATTTTTATGCTGTCTTTTGCAACTGTTTTTACAAATACAAATGATGCTTTGAATTTTTTTACTTGATATCATCATTAGACTTAGAATAATTTTGTATGAAATTAAATCAGTATAAATTTAATGGTTGTTGTTAAGACATTTTTATTTTATTAATTTAGTTCCCAGTATAGTTGTTCACAGTGGAACAAATAGTACCAGTCCTGGTGACAACACAAGTGATATGGAACAACAGCCAAACAGAACACCACGGCTGGCTAAACAAGAAGAATTTGATCTTGAGGAAGATAGATGTATTCCTTCTCCTGTGGCGATAAGTATAGAAGATAAAGGTGGGGGCCACTTAGACTTATTAGATGGAGGAGGAGGAGAAAGTGGAGGTGATCTCAGTCAAGCAGAAATGTGTGATGATATTACTAGCAGTGATGGAGATAGCTCTTCAAGAGCCCAGCATTCGCCTGATCCCAGCTGTACATATAGTTTTTGTCAAGTACAAAATGGCACCCAAGAAAAATCTGAAAGACGTAAAACTGGGTCACGAGTAAGTACCAACATTTTTGGCTGTTTTATGTTCTTTTTTTTTTAGTATGTTAATGAGAATTTAAAAAGTATAGCAAATTTAATTGATAACAGCATGACTATGTTGCTGTTGTTTATATAAAACTTTATAATTTAATGCATGCTAATTGTATGATGAGCACAAGTAGAATATATACTATGGTAACAATTCTTGCTATTTATTCATCTAACGATCTGTAACCAAATCAGAACAGTGCTATTTTCTTTTGTTTGAGATATTGTCTTACTGCTCATAAGATATTCTGATATATTTGCAGTATTTTTGATATGATAAGAAAATATAATAAAAGAGAGCATAATTGCTAGAATGCAAGCATATGTATGAAGTAAATTGAATGCAAGACTTGGAAATTGAATTGGTAAAAAAAAAAGAAAAAAAAAGGGATATACAGAATGAAATTGGAATGAGTAGATGTTAATTGAAGCGCAGCATGAAAAAAATCAAATGGAAAGTTATCTAGGCTTAACAAATGATGTGAATAGTGCTGCATTTCAATTCTATCATTAAAGGTGTGGTGAAATAGGGAGTGCACAAGGTTTGTTTTACAGGAGGAGGGATGAGCAGAGTGAAGCTTTGGATATGAGGAATATACAAGAAGAGAGTTGGTGATAGTTGTAGGAATGAATGATTTGGTTGGACAGAAGGAGAATGCAAGGATAGATATCAGGAGATTATTGAGAGAGTGAAAGACAGCAGTGTAGTATTAAAAGTTGTCCACATGTTGCTCAGGTATAATAATGTTGAATTGATTTGATGGTAAGCAAAAATCATAAATTGTATTTTGGCAAATCTATATGTGGAGAAAGGAATGCATTTTGTTAATGTGTGGAATAAATTTGAATGATGGATGGAATTTCATAAAAGTAATTGGTTACATTTAAATGCATTTTGTGTGAGTCAGCTGGGGAGACTTGCTGGAAGAGAATACCATGGTGAGATGTATTTAGTAAGATCACTTCCCAACATTGGGAAACATTGAGGTAGACATTTTTATTTAAATAATTATTATTATTATTATTATTACGTGACACCTCCAGGGAGTCCAAAGACTCATCGAGGGAGGGGTACCTTCTCCACAACACTCTGTCTCTATCTCCACCACAGCAACTATTTTCATCATCTACACCAGTGGTGTTCAACCTTTTTTACTATGCGAGCTACTTTTCTATAAAAAGTTATTCGGCAATCTACTCTTATATAGATCACGTTCCCCCAACTGATATCTGATTATGCACAAATAAACAACTGAAAAAAAAATACACAACTAAAAACTTTGTATTTAAAAAAATTATTTATCACTTTTAATTATTTTAATACAACAAAAAAAACACAAATATATTGGAATAAAATATTTATTTCTCTATTTTGGAAAACCAAAGTTAGAAAAAACAACAGATTGATTACAAACTCACAAGTTACAAGAAATGCTGGTTGATTTTAAAAAAAAAAAAAAAAAAAGTTAATGTGAAATTTGGCATTGTTTGGACCTCGCAATATTTTCATAGTCAAGTAGATATGAAGAAGTGGCCAAACGTATACAATCATCCAAATGATCATTTGTAATTTGGTTTCTTAATTGATTTTTTTATGACGTTCGTATTTGAAAAAGCGGATTCTGACAAGTATGTCGATCTGAAACACGACAGAATTTTTCGCGCAGTATCAGTTAATATTGGGAATTTTTCATGTGCATACTTTCAAATGACTTCATTGTTTATTGATTTTAAATGTAAACTGTTCTGAATGTTTATTATCTCAAGTTCTACTTCAGCTTGGTTTATATCAAACAGCCCACTAATTTTATTTGAAATTTCTGTGATGTTTAAGTTTTCTTGAAATGGATTATTGATAAAAGATACAATCATTTTAGTTTTATTAAAATCTTTAAATCTTGAATTTATTTCTTCCTCAATTAATTCTATTTCACGAATAAATTCTTTTAAGTCATAGCGAAGCATTTCTTAATTTTGTTCAAAAAATTTGAATAAATATGGGAGATGTCTAAATTTGCTGTCATTTATATTTTTCTTTAATAAAAGTAAGTATTGGAAAGTTTTTATTGAACTTAACATGTCAATTAAATTTTTATGTCTACCATGTAACTCTAAATTTAAATTGCTTAATTTTATACAGAAATCTACTAAAAATGATAACTGTAACAACCATCTTTTATCACTCAATTGGGATAAATATCTCCTTTTTCATCAAGAAAATTTTTTATATCATTAATTAATACAAGAAATCTTTCTAAAAATTGACTTCTGCTGAGCCAGCGAACATTATTGTACAACAGAAGTTCCCTATCATCATCATCTGCCTGTAATTTAAATAACCACCGTTGCAGGGTTTTTCCTCGAACAGAATTTACAATTTTAAATGTAATATCCAAAACATCTTTTGTGTTTAATCTTTTACTACACAGTACTTGTTGGTGAATAATACAGTGGTACGTTAAAAAATCTGGATATTTGTCATCATTTTTACATAATGAAATGAAGCCTGATTTATTACCTATCATTGCAGGAGCACTATCAGTAGTAATAGACATAAGTTTAAAAAGCGGAAGTTTGTATTGTTTCACAAATTCATCAAATGCAGAAAAAATGTCTTCTCCCCTAGTCCTTCCCAATAATGGTATAATTTTCAAAAGTTCTTCTTTACTTGAATAATCTTGAAATACCGTGCGAATAAATACCATTAACTGAGCAATATCAGTGGAGTCTTTTGATTCATCAAATTGTAATGAAAATGCAACACACACTGGTGAATGTCTGACATTAACTGAGTATTCAGATCGGCACTTAAAATTTCAACTCTTCTCATAACTGTTGTTCTGTAAAGTTGTAAATCTTTAATATTCGAAATGATTTCATTTTTATTTTTAAAATCAGAAAATAAAGATTCTGCTGCTGCAAGAAAAGATTATTTTATTAGCTCTCCATCAGTAAAAGGCTTTTTTACTTTTGCTAATAAATGACACACTTTCAAAGATGCAATAGTGACTGATATTGGTTTATTTATTACTTTCGAAATCATATTTTGTTGTCCAGAAAGTCCTGCCTTTAAATTTATAATTTTTGATTTACGTATTTCAGAATTTTTGGGAAAATCTTCATCGTATTTCACATGTAGCGATCGAAAATGTCTCTCAATATTACCTTTTTTTGGAATTGCTCCAGATGAATTACAAATCAAACAACAACACTTTCCATTTACCATTGTAAAGAAAAAATCCGTTTCCCATGCCTTGTGAAAATGATACGTCTTCGATTTCTTTGATACACTCATGATTATCCTCAAATTAAACAAAATGCATACGATGTGCTTTATAGCTATCCAGTCATTACTGCGACATTGTAAACTTTTTATTATTATTTAACTTTGTATACTTGTAATTTCTATTAATTACTTATGATGTCTTTTACTCTATACTTTATTCTCCGTTATTCTAATTTGCTGTGCATGCTTTCTCTCTCTCAGAATCTCTCTTGTTTATCTTATTACATGCTATGTTTATCTACCTTTCGCATTACGAGTCTTATGCCTAAGATATTGGAAAATTTATTTAAAATGAGACTGCGCCACTAATATCTTTGATTAGCAAAAAGAACTCAAATATATGTCTGGTAGATTTCTCTCTCTCTTTCTCTAACACAAATTCCTACATTAAAACTTTCACAAACAGCCGTGGCCTATTCTTTTTCTTAATTTCATGCTTTGGCCAACTCTTAGATTCCTGCTCAACAAGTCCGATTTATTTTAGAAACAGTGCAGTTGTAAATAAACAAACAGGCAGCACTCTTTTAACAAGAAAGTCAAATGACAATTATTTACATTACTATGAAATATACACTATTTTAACGTTAGGGAGATTGCTTTCTCTATCCATCTATAAAAACTCATTAGCAAAAATTAGAACCTTCTTTCTTCAACATTAACTACTTTAACACATAAGGTTACCTACTCTCAGTTTACAAATTTTTACTTATTAATCTCTAAGCTTACTCGTAAAGAGGTTACCTAAATCTGTGTTAAGTTATCTTTACACATTTGATATCAACCTCTAACATGCCAATTGATTCTCTTATGGACATTTCTTAACACTATTAAACATATATCTTAAAAGTCTTTCTTGTATCAACTATAACAGGAATTATATAAAAGTTTTGAACTTACAAAGGCTCTGTATGTCACTTTCAGTCATAAGTCTTTCACTAAAAGTTCTATGGCAATTCTTTAGTCTCAGATCTTCTTCAGGAAATCTTGGCTCAGCTGCATCTCATCGGGAACGTAACGGGCTGTGGAGCTCATTCAGCTCTGGCAAAAGGTTACTCTCCCTCGGTGAAAAGAAAAACATACGAGCGAAGGTGCTTCAGGAAATTTGCCTTGCCTTTTCTCTACTGCTTGGGCTCGCCGAAAATGCCTGGCCACTGCCTTCATTTTCTGCCGTTTCAACAGCTAGAACTGCTGTTAACTGGATCCCTCTCTGGCCTGGAAACTTTTTTCTGGCAATTGGAACTCTTCCTTTCGGCAATTTGAAACCTTGTCTGCAGCCTAGAAGTAGTCTCTCTATAGCGATGTCTCGAACCGAGAAGCTCCTTTCTGGAAGCGGGAAACTCCTCTCTCAAGCATCGTGGATCCGGGCAGTCTCTCTCTCTGGCGGCGACTCTGGACTGGGCGGCCTCCTCTCTGATAGCAATTCTGGAACCGGGACCCCTTCTGCTTGCTTCAGTCCCTTTTTATTAGGCCTCCTCTGAGACCTCGCATAAAGTTTGGCAACCCCCAAAGAACCGGTATGAGTCTTTCATCTTAAGTTCTGCATGCCTTTGGTTCTCCTCAGCTTTCTTTTGATTGTAAGTTGCCGGCAATTGGGAAGTTGTTTGAACTCTTTCTGAGTGACTTCAGAGATGTTTACACTTAGAGCCTGCAGGTCTTTCTCATACATACAAGTTTCAATAACAATCTTTCTAATGCCGCCATGTACAGCTTCGTCGACAAAAACATTGCCTTTGTTTTTAACACTCTAACATATTCTTATTAAAGCAGTATATACAGTTAACTTCAAAAGAGTTATTTACAAAAACATCTAATACAAACTATACCGAGACAAAGTTTATTTTTTTTACAATATTCACATGGGACTTAACCTAAGTAAAAAATCAATGTAATGTGCTTTGGAATATTTAAGCTACAATCGAGTTTTTACACTTTGCTTATAATCATTTTTACTCGGCTTGCTGTTTGACTTCCACTGATCCAAATTAATTCATTTACCCGGACTTAAGAAAATTACTGATTTGACAATTTTAATGAAAAATAAATAAACAATAGCAATACACTTAAAGCGAATTAAAAATAATACAAAATAATGATAAAAATATTATGTTTTGAGTTTTAATTAAATTTGTAAGTAAGGAGGAATACACAAGAGATCGACCAAAAATCACTCCGTGATCGATGGGTTGAACACCCCTGATCTACACCAATGCCATCTACTGTTGCCAACTACTACTAGTATTTTCACACACAATTACAAATATCCATGCCCATGGCAGGATTCGAACCTGCAGCATTATGGCTGGAGAGAGGATACATTTGACTGATAAATCAGAGCCTTGCAACTTTCTTCATACAGTCTTTCACTTGCCAAAATGCTTTATTGTAGATTTTCCAGAAACTCACTGTCTGAAAGATATAGCATTATTTGCATGACCAGATTTGTCTCATGGAAATAAATGTAATCCTGGTGCTCTGTCAAAAATACCAATGCACACCTACTAGCCTTCCCATATTATGAAACACCTAAAGAGGAGAACATGATGTATTTCTGGATGAAATAAAGATAAAAGTTGATCTTTCAGAGAATGTAAAGATTGGTGACTTGTGAATGAACAGGATGGAAGGAAACCTGAAAGTTTTCATTATGGAGAGGTGTGGAGAGGCTTTTTGATAAGCCTTTGACACCAGAAATAAAAAATATTATTATTACATAGAAATCTCATTGGCATCTAAAGGCTCTCTGCAGAAGGCCCTGACTATAATATCTATTGCACTAATACCACAGTAATACCTATTGCACCTTTACTTGAAGACATTCACTGACAAAACACTCATACCAAACTCTGGTAACCCATTCCAGTCATTCATCACTATAAAAGAAAAAAAATCTAATCTTTAAGTCCTCACTAACCATGTTCTTACTCCATTAGAGATGTCTCCTTGTTTTTTCCCCCCTCCTCCGACTCAAGTGCAAAAAAATTTCCCTGTACAATCCTCGTAAACTCTTTCAACAACTTAATTCCTTCTGTGATATCCCCCCCCCCCCCAATCTGCTAGCTTCTGCAACCCCAAAACCTCAATCTATCTATAGAGAACGTTCTACATACCACTTTGCTCTGGATCCTTTCTGGCATTTTCTTCCTCATTCCTAAGAAAGCTGTGTACATTAATCATAAATCCAGAAGTGTCTGTTTTATAGAGGTGATTGATAACTTCCTTATCTATCCTAATTCTAGTAAATACAAAGTTTGTAATCTTTTCATCCCAAAATACATAACCTCACACTTTTCCACATTAAATTTGCATACATTATTCTTGCCCATTTATGCCAGCTTATTTAAATCACTTTCAAGCTTTCATTGCCTTGATTAATTATTACACTACCCAATTTTGCATCATCTACAAACAATATTTCTCTTCAAACCATGTCCTATATCACTGATGTAATAGTCATCTAAACACAGGGCCCTGCAATATGTCTAAACACTCCTGGATTCTGCTCCTTCACATGCTGCCTGCTTTTGGTATTTATCCATCAGATCTCACTGTATCCATATTACTAAATTCATATCCATCCTCATTTGCTCCAATTTGTGTAACAGTTTCATGTGGTATTCCTTCTCCAAAATTGAGAAGTTAAATTGTGTAGCCCCTCTCTTTTTTTTTTTTATCTGCTCAGTTGTCACTTTGTTATAAAAAGTAAATTACTAAGGTGTTATCTACTGCCATTGAAGCCATTCTTTTCCATAGAATGTCATGTTCCTATCTGTCCATTCCTGAATTTTGTATCCAAACAACTTCTCTATTAACTTTACACAGCACCGTAAAGATTGGTCTATATTTTGCTACCTCTCAAGCTGCTTTTGTACAGCAGGACCATTTTGCCACATTCTACTCCCTTGGGACTTGACCAAGACTTAAACAGTCTAATCAGTGGTGGTACAAATTCCTCTGCACATTCTCATCATGCATTGCTGATATCCAATCTGATTTCATTGCTGCATTTTAATTGATATTTTCAAAAATCAAGAGTAATTTCATTTCATTTCATATATTCCCACATCAGGTCTTGTTACATCTGTCACTGCCGTACCTTCATTTGGATAATAGACTGTTGCAAAGCTGTATTATTTAACTCAACTCTTTCATCTGCTTCTGTTACTTCTCTGCCATTAACAGTCATGAAGGTTATCCTTCCATAGTCATGAACTTCCTGATATCTATACTGAGGGGACATACATCATTATTAAACTTTCCATCAACAATTTTCCTCTAAATTAATCTGTAATAAGATTCCAATATTGTCAGATCTTATATTTTGATCTTATAAGGCATTTCTTACTATATCAATCCACCTAAATCCTGGTCTTTCTGCAGGTCTTGCCATCTTAGAAAAAAAAAAAAAAAGATCTGTTTATGTGACCATATTATAGTATGCCCACAGATATGAGACCCTTCAACACTTCTGCACATGTCAAAAGAAGGAGAATCCATTCCAGTAATAAGGTAATCAGTCTGTATTGCGGGATGAGTGTTTATTATTACACGTCGGAAAATTAACTTCTCTTTTATGATCATTTTAGTTTTTAAAGTGGTAACTATTTCGCTTGAATAACAGAAAATTTTACGTATAAAGCATGTGTTTTGTGTGTTGGTGACCAATTTGTACATCGCCTTATTTCTTTCTCCCCTTCAACATGAATTGACTATTCTTGGCAGTCTGCCAATGACAGCTCTCGCTTCTGTGGTCGGACAATATCTGGGATTAGCTCTGCTCACTCACTCCTGAATGTTAACAATGGTAGGCTCTTTCCTAATATCCTCACTTTTAATATCATACTGTCATTGATGCCATCTGTCCACTCCCCTAATCTTTCTCAGAACTCTCATATCTGTGGGTCTCCAATCTTTGATGAAGTGTTTTATTTCTAACCTAGCTAACATCCATAAGTTAAGATGGGTTTGAACACTGTTTTGTACATAGCTAGTGCTTCGTCTAATTGCTTTCCTATTCCATATAAATTTATTCATTTGATTTCCAGCCATACTAGCTGTCATTAATTCTGCTGTTTATTTGCTATCTTCACTGAAAATTGTGCCTCAATAGCTGAAATATTTGATTTATTCTATAGATTCTCCGTTCAGGATGAACTTAATGTTTTCAGTGTTTCTGAGTATTTTCATTGCTGATTTTCATACCAAATTTATTACTGCAGCTATTCAGTCAAGTCAGAGAATCCTGAGGACTCTTGTTAGGTTTATTTAGAAGTATAATGTCATTTGGCATAAAGTAAAGAGCTGAGATTAACATCTTTAATTTTGACATGAGGATTAATACCTCTTTCCTTCATAATGTTGATCCATATAGATGATGAATGATAGTGGAGATAATGTACCCCCCCCCCCCCCCGGTCTTGCACCTCATTTAACGTCAAACCTTGTACCTCCTTCTCCAATATAGACCAAGTATTGCTTGATATAATGTTCCATTTACACTATATAACAGTTGTATTTTCAACAGTTTTTCACTTGACACTTTGTCATATGCTTTTTTCTTTTTTTTCCAGATCTACAAAACTTGCAAATCCTTGTTATATTCCCATGATTTTGCAACTATCTGTCTTAAAGCAAAAATTTGACCCTGACAACCTCTATTTGGCCTGAATTCAACTTGTTCTTCTCCAAGTTTCCCTTCCACATTTTTTCTTAGCTATTTCTCAAATATACTACATAAATTTTATCAGGAACACTAAGTAGGAAAATTTCTCTGTAATGCTCATTGTTTTATTTCCCATTTTACGCATATAGATGGGTACTGTGAGAGCTCTACTCCAGTCATCTGGAATTTGATCCTCTGACCAGGCATTTCTGAAATGCAGTGCAGTTACTGTAAAACTTTCATACCTTTGTATTTGGATTTTGGGTTGAATATCACGAACTCCAGTTGCCTTTCCACATTTCAGGTTTTTGATGGCTTTTTCTCCTTCATATATAGATTCATATATATTCCTGATTGCATTCTTGTTGAGTGTTTTCTACCACCATGCTGACACTGTTTGTTTCATTTAGCAATCTTTCCAAGTAATTGCTCAATAAGTTTTCATGTTGCCTTTACAGTACTCTTTCCTCCCTATCTAAGCTTTTTCAATAATCTTCAGAATATTTTGCCAACTTCCTGATATTTATTTTCTGTTTTTACCAGTCTGCCCATTGACTTTTGTTTACTTGTTTTACATTGTGTTTTGCATTCTTACATTTTTCTGTGTATTCTCTAAAAGCACAAGCTGACTTGCTTACCAGAAACTTTCGATATACTTTCTTTTTTTCTTTGACTGTCGCTTTAACTTTCCAAGTTCACCATGGAGTTCTATTTTTCTATCCTTGTAGATTACCTCACCATCAGTTAATATTTTCTTCATTGTTTTCCATTGAATCTCCAAGGTTTAGTTCTTGTTTTCAAACTTTTATATATCTTTAAGCAATTAAGAATTAGGGCTGTTAAGACACTTCTCCTCTTTGTATGTGTGTGTGGTTGATGCATTCTTGTTTTGAGTCTTCGTTATGTTGTGTTGTTGATTTTGAATTCATACTGAAGATGTTCTTGATAGTTTTGCAAAAATTTTATTCTATTAAATTTTTGTAATCCTTCTGTTGTATTAATTTTTTAAATTTAATATAAACATGAAAATCATCATTTACACTTTCAGTGAAGAGCCTTGAGAATATTTAGTAGTGTTGATAAATTAAAATAGGATATACATAATAGACTAAAGAAATAGTATGATGTGAGCAATTTGAATAAATTTATATGGAATGAGAAAGAATTAGCCAAAGTACTTGACAGTTTTCAAATCTTTTAACTTATTGAGCTGAAAGTTGTAATAAAATAAAAATCCAGTATCAGTGTTACCTGTATAACCATATGTTATATAGGTAACCCTCGTATAACCGTGTTATATGAGGTGTACTGCGGTTATACGAGGTATAACATGCTATAAGCACTGTTATAATTTTGGTTATAACACGGTTGTGTTATAACCGAAATATAACACGGTCTACAAATTGTAGTAACCCTTGTCACCACTGTCAACAAGTATATGAGGAAAATTAGGTGAGTGAACAGATAGCATCAGTGGCAGAATCATTCGAAACATGAGATTTTGGATAATAACTTGACATCATTTCAAGAATATGTAAGCATACTTAATCTAAGGTAGTATGTTCACCTAAACAGAATGAGAGAGGAAAGGTTAATAAAAGAGGTATCTGTGATCCAAGTGGATTGATGATTGGAGTCTGCTTGCATCTTCTTTTGGAAGATCAAAACATGAGATCTGATGGTATTGAAGATCTGAAAAATAACTGATTAATTTGCAAGAAAATTGTTGGTAGGAAGGTAGTAATAAAGCAGTCTTAATGGTGTATTGTCACACCAACTTTTACAAATTTTTAAAAAGGGGCGCTTAAGGGTTGAAGCTGTATAACTGAGAGGAGACCTCCACATAGCCTTTAAAGGAATGCGGAGAACCGACCAGGGCTTCTGACCTGATGCCCAATCCTCACCTTCTTGTGGTGCACCCTGTTGGGTATCTACTTGGATACTGAACGAACGAGGATGGGCTGGCAATTTGGGATTTAGCCAACCAAATTGTATTCTTATTGGTTAAACCAAAATAAATAAATGATGGTACAACATGACAAAATTTCATGCCGGCTGGGGAGTCGCCCGGTTAAACAAGGCCCCTGTTGTTTTTGCCAGGGAACCAGGGCAAACAGCGAAAAGTCAGCTACTGGAACAAATCTGAAAACAAACCCCAACTCAACATCACCAGAGTTAAAGATCGGTACTATCAACGTAAGAAGCCTGAATGGCAAAGAAATGGAGCTAGCTGAGAAATTAGTTAAGTATCAGATCGACATAATAGGGGTGACTGAAACAAAAAAGACCAAAACTGGTGAGATCTTTCTGAGCAATAAATACAAAATGTTATATTCAGGTAATGACAATCAAGGAAAAGAAGGAGTAGCCATAGTATTCAACACAAAATACGAGGCTAATCTTCTTGAATGGCAGACAGTCTCGAGTAGAGTAATGTGGGCAAATATGAGAATGGGGAACTGGACAATGAGACTTATTTGTGCCTATGGTCCCACAGAAGGTTCTACTAAGGTAGAAGTGGAGGAATTTTTTGAGGCTTTAGAAAAAGCAACTGACACAATGAAAAAGGAAAAGTTGGTCCTTGTTGGGGATCTAAATAGCAGAGTAGGAAATGATTGTGAGACATACAAAAATATTTTGGGAAAATTTGGAGAAAAGAGCAAAGCTAATAATAATGGCAAATTTCTGTTGGATTTCTGCTCAGGACATGGACTGGTTATTACTAACACCATGTTCCAACATAAAAATGTGCACAAATTCACATGGAAGAAAAGTCTCATTCACTATGTTATTGTTGATAGTGATATTTTCTCCCTGGTGCAGGACACCAGAGTGTACAGAGGATTTGAAATTGGAAGTGATCACTATTTAGTCTTGAGCAGGATAAAATTGAATTTCATATTGAAAAGAATAACATGTAAGAAAGTTTTAAAGCAAATAAATTTGAGCAGCTCCCAGATGTGAACTGTTAGCTAAAATGCACAAAGATTATTGAAGAAAAAATAAGAGTTTGAGAACAGGGATCAAACCTTGGAGATTCAGTGGCAAACTCTGAAAAAAACATTGATTGATTCTGCCAGAGAGGCATGTGGTGAGGTTGTGTGCAAGGATAAAAAAATCAGAACTCCCTGGTGGACACAGGAAGTTAAAGAGGCAGTGAAGGAAAAGAAGAAAGCATATCAAAAGTTCCTGTTAAATAAGTCAGCTTGTGCTCTTAGAGAATATAGAGACAAATGCATGAATGCTAAACACCGTGTAAAACCAGCTAAACAAAAGTCATGGGAGGACTTTGGCAAGAACATAGAAAATAAATATCAAGAAGGTGGCAAAATATTCTGGAGGTTGTTGAAGAAGCTTAGGAATGGAGGAAAGAGTGCTGTAAAAGGAATTAGAGATGATAAAGGTGACATGAAAACTGGAGAAAAAGATATCCTTGAAGTATGGAGTAATTACTTTGAAAAACTGCTAAATGAAACAAGCAGTGATGACAGCACAATGGTAAAAAACACTGACCAGGCAGGAATCCATACTTGAAGTAGAAAAAGTCATCAAAGGCTTGAAATGTGGAAAGGCAGCTGGAGTGGATGATATTCGACCAGAAATGCTGAAGTATGGTGGTATAAAAAGTCTTACAGTGGTTGCACTGCATAGTTCAGAAAACCTGGACAGAGGGAAGAATTCCCGATGATTGGAGTAGAGCGCTAATAGTACCCATATATAAAAAAGGGAAATAAAACTGAATGTGAGAATTACAGAGGTATTTCCCTACTGAGTGTTCCTGGCAAAATCTATGCAAGTATACTTGAGAAACGGTTGAGAAGAATTGTGGAAGAAAAGCTTGGTGAAGACCAAGCTGGATTCAGGCCAAACAGAGGCTGTCAGGATCAGATCTTCACTTTACGACAAATAGTCTAGAAAGCATGGGAATATAACAAAGATCAGTATTTAAGTTTTGTCGATTTGGAAAAGGCATATGAAAAAGTGCCAAGAGAGAAGCTATTCAATACGCTGCAGTTATATGGTGTCAATGGGGCATTATATCAAGCAATACTTAGTCTTTATTTGAGTTGTAAGTCAGCAGTGAGAATTGAAGGAAGTACAGGAAGATGGTTTAATGTTAAATCTGGTGTGAGACAAGGATGTACATTATCCCCTCTGTTATTCATTATCTATATGGATCACATTATGAAGGAAAGTGGTATTAAACATGATATCAAAATTGGAGATGTTAATGTCAGTTCTTTGCTTTATGCAGACGATGTTATACTTCTAAATAAATCCACTACAAGTCTGCAAGATTTCCTGACTAAATTGAATAGCTGTTGTAATAGATATGGTATGAAGGTCAGCAATAAAAAGACAAAGACAATGAAAATAGGCAGAATCATTGAAAATGTCAACTGTGTTGTGAATGGAGAATCTGTGGAACAAGTAAAACATTTCAGTTACTTAGGCAAGATTTTTACTGAAGATGGTAAATTAAATATAGAAATAGACAACAGAATCAGTAAAGCTGGTATGGTGGGAAGTCAATTGAATAAATTCATATTTAATAAGAGAGAAATTAGTCGGAACACTAAATTAGCTGTATACAAGACAGTGTTAAAATCAGTTTTAACTTATGGATCTGAGAGCTGGGTCAGAAGTAAAACACTTGACCAAAAACTAGAGACCGCAGATATGAGAGTCCTGAGAAAGATTATAGGCGTGAACAGATGGCATCAATGGCAATATGATATTAAAAAAAGAAGATATTAGGAAAGAACTTGACATTGTCAGGATCCAGGAATGCTTTAGCAGAGCTAATCTCAGGTGATATGGTCACCTAAACAGAATGGGCGAGGAAAGATTAGCAAAACAAGTGTTCTCTGCCAGTTTGGCAGCAAAATGACCCAGAGGAAGTCCAAGATATAGGTGGATTGATACGGTACAAAGTGCCTTAGATGATAGAAATACAAGATCTGATAATGTCAGAGTCTTGACAAGTAATAGACTAATTTGGAGGAAAATTGTAGATAGGAAGTTAGTAATGATATAATTTTTTCATGTAGTACTATCATATCCTGTACACCCCTTGTGGGTACATGGCAGGAAGTTGATGATGATGACTTTTACAAATCTTGTGGGGATCACCATGAGAATTGGAGGAAAAGTTAGAAAATTGAATATCAGCTTTTTGTCTGGCTGATGCAAATAGAAAAACTATTGCTGCAAAACAGGAGGATACAAGGCTGCATAAAAGTTGTCATTGGATATTATTTTCCTGAAAATTTTTCATGATACTCTTCCACATTTATATCGATACTTAAGTTTATTTTACCTATTTTCTAAAGGAGTATCCCTTGTATTAAATCATTGGCTTTTTTACTCCATTTAAATTAAGATATTGATATGTATTTTAAGTGCATTGAAAGAAAAATGATATAAGAAGAGTCATTTTTTGACATACCTTTATAGAATCCTCATGTTTATTTTAAGCTTTTTGATGAAATGGCATCAGAAAATATAATTGGTAAAAAAATATATGTATAACTGAATTCTTAAAACCTATTAGAAATTAATTCTTAAGACCATTAAAATGAACTATAAATAAGGAACTATAAGACGATTTTTTAAGACTGTCAATTACATTAAGAATACATTGGGACTCTTTCAGAAGAGGGGTAGAATGGAGATAAAAAAATATATGGAAGTTGAAATATGGAGATTAAAAACATATAACTAAAAACAGAAGAATACATACAGTGGTTCCCTAATAGGCTTATATGAAGAATGAACTACTAAAATTGCCTTTAATTGGTGTGGCATCTAGTTCTATCAGAGAAACAGGTAAGCCTCAAATACAAGGCACTACTAGAGGGTAGATAACTTTGATTGTTTGATATAATATCACCATGCTGC